>NC_134796.1:42278329-42280829 GCF_046742065.1 Oratosquilla oratoria
AAGAAATAGAATATATATAATATAATACAAATACAGACAAGGAAAAAACAATGATAGATACAATAGATAAATAGATAAACGAATGAATAATGATATAAATCTATAAATAAATAAATAGATAAATAAAGTTATGTACAATAGATAGTTAAATAAATGTATGAATAAACAAAGGAATATAGATTTAATAAATAAAGACAAACGAACAAAAACATGAACTAATAATGATAATAAAAAATAAATCTGTGCATACTTAGAAGTTTCTGCATAAAAAACTAGAGGTCGGAAATACTTAGATTTTTTATTATTTGTAGCTTAATGGTCTGACTTCAACTTAAACTAGTTGGAGTCCCATTAGAGCAAAGGGATTAAGTTAACTCGCTTCTGAGGTCCGTACATGATGGTCGGTTATGAGGAGGAGGGCATTGTCAGGGTAGGCGGATTTTTTTTTTTTTTTTTTGGGGGGGGGTAGGGGGGGATAGTCCTCGTATTCCCCAAAATTCTTGGCGGATTTGTCAGAGACGGAGTAAAAAATAAAAAAAAAAATAAAAAAAAAACTCTGATGGGTATTTCTGAAATTCTTCTTTGATATTTTGAAAATGGAATCCTTAATTTCCTAGATACATCAGAACAGAAGAAGAAGCTAAAGAGGAGGAGGAGGAGGAGGAAGGAAAAAAAAGACGAGGAGGAAGAAGAAGAAGAAGAGGAAGAAGAAGAAAAAGAAGAAGATGAAAAGGAGGAAGAAGAAGGAAAAGAGAGGAGGAAGAAGAAGGAGAAGAGGAGGAAGAAGAAGGAGAAGAGGAAAAGGAAGAAACTGGTTCTCCTGAAGTCAAGTACTAGAACGTTATTGGTACCATTTAATTCTTCCCATTTAAATCTTATTTCTTGATGATCGCTAGATCCTAGACAATCTCTTAGTTTCTTCTTAGATCCACAGAATTATCTAAAAGCCCAGAATATTCTCTCACCTCGTAGGATCGGTAATCATTTGTTTTAGGAAATTATCCTGCACTACATCTAAGAAATTTTGCGTTTCCTGATCTCCTACTAAAAATTCCCAGTCAGTGTTTCTATGATTAAAATCTCCCATGATCACGACGTTTTTGTACTAGGACGCCCAACGAATTTCATGAATCAGGGGATCAGTCTGCTCAATGTTGAGGTAAGGAGGCTTTACAGGACGCCAATAATAAGTTTCTATAATCTCCACCCAATTAGATTCCGTACTTTCCTCTTCCTTAATAACATTCTTGATAAATACCATTAACTGTGTTTTCGACGAAAAGTGCTACCCTATCCTTGCGAAAAAAGTTATATCCTTCTTTCTTGATTTACGGAAGGAAATGTCTATCAGCCATATTGGTCCAGGATTCAGTAACAGCTATAATATAAAATCTCTATGCATACCTTACCTCGCAGCAAATGAATTTTATTCATTAAGCTCCTGCTGTTTCTATAGTAAACCTTTAGTTTATCCTCCCTCCACCTGATTAGGTGATTCTTTTCACAGACCCTCTCTGAGCTGTTCCTATTGCCTAAACTATATTCTGATACTCCCCCCCCCACCAAACTCCCAAGTAATCTACACAAAATAGATAAATAAATAAATAAAGAAAAAGAAAATGCAGGATGTCTATTTCTCACTCAAGGGATTCAGCAAGGAGCCGAAATCCTTTGGGTGACACGTGCACCCCGTCGCCTTGTCTACAAATAATTCTTTCCGTAAAAGCGATCCCAGTTGTCGACAAATGCCCACCCACTGGCCTTACAATGATTTGCCAGACTAGGGAGGAAAGGGTGGGTGTGGAAGGTGGGGAGACAAACTGAGTTTAGTTATGACCCTCTCGGTTAGACTGCATTCGTTATATGCGGTCAACACTATCGGAGCACCCCTACGGACCGGAATTACGCGGCTTTCCTTTACTCAGAGGAAAATTTCTACAACTATATTTTTGTTTATTTATCTACTTATATATCTATTCATATATCTATTTATCTATCTATTTTACACATTTATGTGCTGTTTGTTTACTCATTAATTTATCCGTTTATCTACCTGTCTATTCAATTATTTATCTATTTATTTATTTTATTATCTATTTATCTATCTATTCATGTAATTTGTTTACTTATTTATTCATTTATCTGTTTCCACTTATTTTACCCGATCTGACTGCAGATCGTCCACTGGAGAGACATTTCGGTTCTCAGCGAGGTTGGATTAAAAAAGAAGAAGAAGAAGAAAAAAAAAAAAGAGGGATAGAGAAGAGAGAGAGACAGGGAGAGGGTAAGAAACAAGAAAAAAAGGACAAAGAGAGAGGGAGAGAGGGAGACAGATAGACAGACAGACAGAGAGAGAAAAGAGACAGAGAGTAGAGAGAGAGAGAGAGAGAGAGAGAGAGAGAGAGAGAGAGAGAGAGAGAGAGAGAGAGAGAGAGAGAGAGAGAGAGAGAGAAGGAGAAGAGAGAGAGGAAGAAGGGAGACAGAGACAGACAGACAGACA
>NC_134796.1:42285829-42288329 GCF_046742065.1 Oratosquilla oratoria
GCCGTCATACGATTTTATTAAACTCAGACGAAGAATCTTATTTTTCTAGGATGAGTAACGTGCTAGATAAATCACAGTCGATTAATTAAATCTTGCGCATGCGCAGTTGTACATCAAGATGAAATGGCAATAAATGTCAGGTACAGAAATTCATTCTTCTTCTTCTTCGTCTTCTTTTTTTTTTTCCTGCCGTGTAGTAGAGAATTAATAATAGAAATGGTAATAAAAAGGGATGTTTCTTGGCTACGTGTTATTTGTTATTTTGTTATGAGAGGAGAAAGAGAGAGAGAGAGAGAGAGAGAGAGAGAGAGAGAGAGTATATACTAGCACCTAAAATTATACTGTTGATTAATCATTATAGTTTCGAGTGTCATCAGAGCTTTGGTGGTAACTACACGGGGGGGAGGGGGGGCAAACTGAATTGCATCATCATCACTACAACCACTAATTACGAGATCAAACTGTCGTATGGATAACAAGCTCAACGTCAATCCTCACTATGCCTCGTCTTAACAGTTTAGCATTTCCATCAGTTATGTTGTCATCTCGAGACTCACTTTTGGACCTGCGGACCACATTTTGGTCCGTGAGCCACATTTGGACCCGCGGATCACGTTTTGGTCTGTGAGCCACATTCGGACCCGCGGACCACATTTTGTCCCGTGGACCAAAATTTGGCCTGAGGGATAAAAAAAAATTGGACCGCGGCCACATATTGGTGGACCACGTTTTGGCCCGCGGGCCACTTTTAACCCGCGGACCAAAATTTGTCCAGAGGAAAAATATTTTAGAACGCGGGCCATATTTTGCCCCTGCGGACCAAACTTTGTCCACATTTTGACCCATGAGTCACATTTGGTCACGGACCACAGTATGGCCCGCGGGCCGCGAGTCAGGCCCGCGGGCCACGAGTTAGGCCCGCGGGCCGTGAGTCTGACACCGGTGCACCACCAACCAGGATGTACCTGATATTACACAAGCCGTGGGCACGGAACCCCAAAAGATGCACTCTCAGCCTCGCTCTCCCCAGTCGGGGTATCTTGCCTCCTCCTCCTCCTCCTCATCCTCTTCCTCTTCTTCGTCTTCCTCCTCCTCTTTCTTTTCCTCCTCGTCTTCTTTTTCCTCCATCTTTGCTTACTCCTTATCCTTCTCTTTTTTTCCTTCCTCCTCCTTCTCCTCCTCCTCCTCCTCCGCTTCCAGTTTCTCCTCTTCCTTTTTATCATTCTTCTATTCCTCCCCCTCTTTCTCTTCCTCCTTCTACTCTTCCATCTCCTCCCCCCTCTCCTTTTCCTCCTCCTCCTCCTCTCCTCCTTCTTTTCCTCCTCCTCCTCTGTTATTCAGGATGGGAATTAGAAAGATGTTTTATGTTGTTCCTTCATGTTTGTTGTTTATATTCCTGTTATAGGTCCTTCTACAATTATCATTATTATCATTGTTATTATTATCATCATCAATATTGTCATTATTAGCATTATTATTATTACTATCACTATCATTCTTATTTCATTATCATTATTTATCGTTATTATTATTATTATTATTATTATTATTATTATTATTATTATTATTATTATTATTATTATTATTATTATTATTATTATTATTATTATTACTATTATCATTATTATTATCATTATCATTATTATTAATATCATTATTATTATTATTATTATTATTATTATTATTATTATTATTATTATTATTATTATTATTATTATTATTATTATTATTATTATTATTATTATTACTATTAATACTACTACTATTACCATTATCATTCTTATCCTTATTTTCAACTATTATTATTACTATTATCATCTTAATATTTTTCAATACATTCCCCGTGCCTTCGCCGGAGCTGAGAGATTTAGGACCGTGCTATCCTCCTACTGACGTCACGCGATGACTCAAGTGGATTCGAACCCCCATCCCTCACACTTCTCTTTCTTCTTCTTTTCCTTCGGCAACGTGGAGCGACTGACCCTCACCCAACTACTACTACTACTACTACTACTACTACAACTACTACTACTACTCCAACTACCACAACTACTACTACAACTACAGCTATTACTACTACTACTACTACTACTTCCACTATTATTACTACTACTACTACTATTACTACAACTACCACTACTACGACTATTACTACTGCTATCACTACTACTACAACTACAACTATTAATACTACTACTTCTACTACTACTACTACTACTACTACTACTACTACTACTACTACTACCACTACTACTACTGGTACAATTACTATCATGAACACCGTCATCATCATCATCATCATTATTATTTTCATAATTACTTTTATTACTATCACCATCATCATCATCATCATCATCATCATCATCATCATCATCATCATCATCATCATCATCATCATCATTATTATTATTATTACTATTATTATTATTACCATAATGATTATCATCATCATTAATATAATTGTCATTATTATTACTACTGTTGTTTATAAGTTTATCAA
>NC_134796.1:42308329-42310829 GCF_046742065.1 Oratosquilla oratoria
GAGAGAGAGAGAGAGAGGTATGTTAATCGAAGAGTAAGAAAATAGTACCCCACTGGCGTTTCTCTTTCCTGTATGCTGCAATTAGGTAAACACACACACACACACACACACACACACACACACACACACACACACACACACACACACAGATGCAAAGAGGTTTGGAAGGGAGGGAAGAGGAGGGGGAGAGGAGGGATAGAGGGGGAGGAGGAGGTGCAATCTAGGCACAATCTCGGAGTAGGAATCTGCAACTCATCTTCGAAGAACCAGCTAAGTACCATGCCTCGCAACTCGAACTCTGGTGATGTTCGAGTTACGAAACACCGTGCCTCAAAACTCGAACTCGGTTGATGTTCGCGTTTCGAAGCACCGTGCCTCGAAACTCGAACTCGGTTGATGTTCGAGTTTCGAAGCACCGTGCCGCGCAACTCGAACTCGGGTGATCTTCGCTGCAATAGTACAGGGAGCCCCTGCTGTGCCATGTGCCTCGATGTGTCACTTGGCACGATGGCACGCACTGGCGTTTAGGATTAGTGATGGTGATTGCGTCCATCGTGCCTATTATGATGATGACGATGATGATTATGATGATGGAATGGTATTGATGATAATCATATTGGTGATGATAATGATAATAGTAATGATAATGACAAAATTAATAATAGTAATGGCAATGATAATAGTAATAATAATGATAATGACAAGATCAATAATAGTAATAGTAATGATAATGATAATTACAATAATAATAATGATAATGATGATAATAATAATGATAGTAATAATAATGATAATAATAATGATCTACTACTAATGATAATAATACTAATTACAATAATAATAATGATAATAAATCTCAATAAAGATGATAATGTTTGTGATGGTGGTAGTGGCGGTCGTGGTGATAACGATGGTAAACACAAGTTTATTATCATTTCTATGCAATTTGGCATAAAAAGCGCCTCATAAGAAATAGCTTGTTTTAAAACTACAATACTAACGGTGGTGGTGGTATTATTATTATTATTATTATTATTATTATTATTATTATTATTATTATTATTATTATTATTATTATTATTATTATTATTATTATTATTATTATCATTATATCATTATTATTATCATTATCATCATTATTATCATTATCATTATCATTATTATTATCATCATTATCATTATCATTATCATCATTATTATCATTATCATTATCATTATTATTATCATCATTATCATTATCATTATCATTATTATCATTATCATTATTATCATCATCATTATCATCATTATCATCATTATCATCATTATTATTATTATTGATTATTATTATTATTATTATTATTATTATTATTATTATCATTATTATTATTATTATTATTATTTCTATTTTCATTATCATTATTTTTATTATTTCTTCCTACCTGATGCCAGATGACTTTTCTTAATTTATCTAATTATATTCATCTATCTATCAATTTACTTATTTACCATTTTTTCATTCATCTACTTATTTGTTTATTCATTTGTTTATACATTCATTTATCTACGTACTTATTCATTTCTCTCGTGAAATCTCCCCTGAAAAGGCTCCATGTGCTGACACCCCTACGGACCAGAACCTCGCATCATTCTTTTATGACTGGAGATTTATTCCCGTTCAAAGAAAGCTGACCACAGTTTTTAACTTCTACTGTCCCTCTGTTCCGCTACCCACTTTTTGAACACTCTCTCTCCACCCCCCCTCTCTCTCTCTCTCTCTCTCTCTCTCTCTCTCTCTCTCTCTCTCTCTCTCTGTGTGTGTGTGTGTGTGTGTGTGTGTGTGTGTGTGTGTGTGTGTGTGTGTGTGTGTGTGTGTGTGTGTGTGTGTGCGTATGTATATATGTACGTATGTACTATGTATATTTGTACTTATGTATGTACTATGTATATATATATGTATGTATGTATGTACTATGTATATATGCACTATGTATATTTGTATGTATGTATATATGGATGTATGTATATGTGTATGTATGTAAATATTTATGTATGTACGTATGTACGTGCATATGTATGTACGTATGTGTGTATTTATGTACGTATGAATGGACGTGTATATGAATGTACGTATGTGCGTATGAATGTACGTGTATATGTATGTATGTACTATGTATATTTGTATGTATGTACGTATGTATGTAATGTATGTACGTACGTATGTATGTACGTACGTATGTATGTACGTACGAATATATGTATGTATGTATGTATGTATGTATGTATGTATGTATGTATGTATGTACGTAGGCGCATATAATTACAAATCGACACTTGGAGAAATATGCATAATATTTAAACGAGGTCTGTATATTTCGGTCCCTATTCTGAGATCTTCACACACACACAAACACACACACACACACACACACACACACACACACACACACACACACACACACACACAGGAGACTGAAAGAGAAAGAGAGAGAAAGAAAGAGAGAGAGAGAGAGAGAGAGAG
>NC_134796.1:42318329-42328329 GCF_046742065.1 Oratosquilla oratoria
GAATGAGAGGGAGGAGGAGGAGGAAGAGGAGGAAGAGAAGGAAGAGGAGGAGGAGGAGGTAATCTCAGACTTACGAAATCCCTCTCAATGGAGTCGCCTATCATTTTGTTGTATTTATTGTATTTATTGTATTTTTCTTTTGGAAGGGGGGGAGGGGGGCTGTTGTATTGACACAGGTGTTCCTTGCAGCTGGGGTCATGAAGGTCAGCTGAGGTCAGGAAGGTCATTTCATCCTCGACTGAATAAAATCGCCTGGCGGCAGTGTCGAGGTCCACGTCTATGAACGAGTCGGGGACACAAAAATCTCTAAATCACGACCTCCATTTTTTTTCTTGCATTTTTTCCTCCTATCGGCCTCTGACCTCTAAGAGGTCCGTGGATAGGCCTCTTAGAGACTTCAGAACCTCAAGGAGGCACTACACTGCCCCCCCCCCTCTTTCTCTCTCTCTCTCTCTCTCTCTCTCTCTCTCTCTCTCTCTCTCTCTCTCTCTCTCTCTCTCTCTCTCTCTCTCTCTCTCTCTCTCTCTTTCTCCTCTCCGTATGTATATATCATATACATATGCATTTATCCGTGTACATATCTATGTACGTATAGGTCACACCTACTTATGTGAGAAAAAATACACACACACGTTACCAAGGGAGCCATACAGAGAAATAGACAGGCAAAAGACATATAGAATTTGTCCGGAGCCCCCTCTCAACCGCCCACAACGTCGGCATCGCCTAGCTTCGCACGTAAATGGACTTGGAGAAGGCATAACCACAGACGCCACGACGCAGAGGGCATCCCTGACCGGATTTGACCTTGCATTTCACTACGGCGCCTCACGGATGCGGCGGAGGGGGGAGAGGGGGGAGAGGGGGGAGAGGGGGGAGAGGGGGAGGACGGGTGTGGGCGGGAGAACGGATGTAAGAAGAGTCCATGTTTCACCTGTTTCTTTGAGCTTGTTCAGTTTCGTTTGAGAAAGCCTTGTCAGAAAACGGTGAATGGAGTTTATTATCAGTCACGAAAATGATGTGAAAACGATGAATAAATCGAGTTTATGAAAAAAATGGAGTATATTATCTAGGTAAGGTCATTTTAGCTCGCTTGCTACTGAGATGGAGGGAGTGGGGTGCTATGTACCACGGAAATTAATCGAATCCACTGAAAGATTATGGGGTAGGATTAATGGAGAGAATGTCCTTTCAGGTTAAAGAAAACGGAATCGATTATATCCGTTTTCTGATTTCTTTTTTTATGGAGGAGACAAAAATGTTGTATTGATTTGTTCATTTAATTCTATTCGCTTGTTTATTTTATTTATTTATTTATTTATTTTGCAAAGGTGAATATTTTTTTTGCATTTATTTTTATTCCATTATCAATAATATCATTATATTTATTATCATTATCATTATTTTTATTATTATTATTATTATTATTATATACATTATCATTATTATTGTTATCATTACTATCATCGTTTATTTTTTTTATCTTTCTTGTTTCATTTATGTTATCTAAATTCAATAATTTATTTATCTATTTATTTATTCAATCTATTGACACAACTCCTCTCCTAACCATAAGTCGATAAAGGAAGAGGAAGAGGAGGAGGAGGAGGAGGAGGAGTACAAGGAGGAGGAGGAAGAGGAGGAGGAGTACAAGGAGGAAGAGAAGGAGGAGTACAAGGAGGAGGAACAGGAGGAGTACAAGGAGGGGGAGGAGGAAGAGGAGGAGGAGGATAGGAGGAAGAGGAGGAGGAGGAGAGAGAAAACGTTTAACCTTCAGAAGCGAGGGGCCAGGGTCACGAGTTCGCATCCAGGACTCGGACTCGCATCGACCGACCGACCGACCAGCTGGCTGGTCAAGAGGACACACCAACGCACAGCTGGTCATACAAGTAGATGTCCATGGACACATGTGAACGTGTGTGTGTGTGTATGTGTACATGTGTGTGTATATGTGTAGGTGTATATGATATCTGTATATGTATAGGCATTTGTGTATATGTGTATGTATATGTATATGTGTATAATGTATTTGTATATGTACAGGCATATGTGTACATGTGTATGTGTATGTGTACGTTATTGTATAAATGTATATGCGCAGGTATGTGTGTGTATATGTGCATGTGTATGTGTATGTGTATATATGCATCTATATACATATACATAAGCAATACAGTATATGAATATATACATATATACATACATATGATATATATATATATGAATATATATATATATATACATAAATATATGAATATATATATATATATAAATATATGTATATATACATATATATATGTATATGTACATATATATGTATATATATATGTATGTATGTATATATGTATAAATATACATATATATGTATATATATGTATATATATGTATATATATGAATGTATATATATATGTATATGCATATATTTATATATATATACATATTTACATACATATACATATGTATACATATATATATATATATATATATATACATTTATATATATATATATACATATATACATATATATACATATGTATACATATAATATATATACATATGTATACAGATATATATATATATATTTATATATATACATATGTATACACATATATATATATATATATATATATGTGTGTGTGTGTGTGTGTGTGTGTGTGTGTGTGTGTGTGTGTGTGTGTGTGTGTGTGTGTGTGTGTGTGTGTGAGAGAGAGAGAGAGAGAGAGAGAGAGAGAGAGAGAGAGAGAGAGAGAGAGAGAGAGAGAGAGAGAGAGAGAGAGAGAAAGAGAGAGAGAGAGAGAGAGAGAGAGAGAGAGAGAGAGAGAGAGTAATCCCCGTTAAATAGAAAAGACGGAAGAACGAGCGTTTTCGTCAATTAAGAATCTTTCTTCCTCTTCTTATCGATTTGGCAAGAGCCCGGAACTTAGAATGACCTTTCCCCTTGTCGTGGACTACGCTCGAGGGGCCTCGTTCCCGGAAATGCCGGCAGGTGGCGCCTCACGACCATCTGGATAACGACCCTTTGACGATCAAGTGAGCAACCGCATGTCGTAAGAGGAAATTTGCGGAGGCAACGCTCATAACGAGCTCGTTGCTTGACGTCAGGTCATTAACGCCTCTCTTGACCTTGTGGTAGTTATCGTAACTACCCCAAACTAGAAAATAAAAATGTATGTTAACACATTGGAATTCCATCTTTATTTCTACACTAACTTCCTACAAAGATTTGGATGAAGGTTTTGAAAATATATATTTATATACTTTTTCTTTTGGGGATTTTTTAATGGATGTTTTTTTATGATTATCAGTATGATATGACCGCACGCACATATTGTCAAACTGCATCACATACAGTCACATATATCCTCATAGATTTTACAACACAGGCAGAGCGCAGGAGTAAACACTACATATCAAGGGAGGAGGTACTGACTGACTGCCTCACAACTACAACATCTGTGATGAACCTGAATAGAATCACCAGTGACGGTGATGTCGATCAAATAATTCCGACTGTCGTCCCCGGATTCGAACCGGGACTCGTGAAATCACGGAGCCATCGCTCTGCCAACTGAGCTAACGAGCCTATATCATTCTCTGTCTCGGTTCGAATTATTTGATATGTGATGAAAATAAGGAACTAGAGACATGGAACCTGACGAATTAAGAAAAAAGTGGAATTCCTTCACAAGTTGATTAAATTTGTGAATTGTTGCGGTTAAAAAACATTTTCTTTTTCTTCTTTTTTACGTTTGCTGAGTCGGTGTTATTGTCTTTCTCTTCTTGAGGTAACGAGTGACGTCATGTCGCCCCTAAAGGAAAGCAGACTTTCAGGACTTCATTTTTTTTTTTTTAACTGCGTTATCTGTACAATCTACCAACAAATTTTGTAGAAGATTGTGAGGTCCAGTCTGTCGTCCTTGTTGGTAGTTTCTACACATTTGGAAATAACATTCTTAAGAGCTTTTTCGTCCTGTTTGTAGTGGCTGTTGACGTATGCACGATAGTACAGGCGGACATGTCCTGTAGGTTTTACGATATTTTCTTGTTTGTTGTACCATCTGTCAAGCTGTATGTTGATGGTTTTGGAGACTTCAGCGTTGGAGTATCCATTATTCACAAGGACCTGGACGACTCTAATTCCTCATGGACGGTCTGCCAGCTACTGCAATGTGTGAGCGCTCTCCTTACGTATGCAGTGATCGTGGAGCGATTGTACCTGTTAGGACACTCACTTCGTCCATTGAGGCAGTCCTGGGTTAGTTTGCTTACAGTATACTTTCGTATTGAATCCTTGAGTTTGCTAGTTAACTAACAAATAAAAGGAAGACGTCGGTTTGATTTTTTTTTTTTTTTTTTTTTTTGTAAAAAGAACGATTCCACAAGATTCTTGAAGGCAATGGTGGAGGTGCTAAAGAATAGACCTATCCATAAAATAAGTGGTATTTCTTTGTTCCAGCTGTGGTGACGTCAGCATATTCTGAATAACACGGAAGTAAGGAAAGAAGAAAAAACGGACGAAGGTCTGTTAATCTTCAGGAAATTAATTCAATTTTTTTTTTCTTTCTTTTTTGCCAAATCCTACGCCCTCAGCTTCCGGGGTGGGGGTGGAGTGGGGAAAGGAACAGAAGAGTGTGGGTCAGTCAACACTCCACATAAAATACAACTTTGAATGACACAGTAACCCTTGAAATATCAGACACACATCGGGGTCCCCTCTGTGTCGATGGGCCCCGTCCGTGTCGGAAAGGCCCCCTCCATGACAGGGGCCCCCACTATGTAAGGATACAATTCCGTGTTAGAGGGGCCCCTTCGTGTCAGAAGGGCCCCGCCTCCATGTCAGAGGCACCCCTCCGTGTCAGGGGGGCCTCGTTCGTGTCAGAGGGGCCCAATCCATATCAGGGGTCCCCCTCATGTAAGAGGTGACCCTCCGTGTCAGAGGGGCCCCTCCGTATCAGAGGGGCCCCTCCGTGCCAGAAGGGCCTCATATGTGTCAGAGGAACCCCATACGTGTCAGAGGGGTCCCGTCCGTGTCTGAGGGGCCCCGTCCGTGTCTGAGGGCCCCCTTCCGTGTCAGAGGGCCCCCCTCCGTGGGAAAAGCAAGTGTCCCCATTCATTCCCTGATAAGTAGTGTCCTTGGGCCTCCCACACCGACGCTAGGGTCGTGATTCAACACCTAACTTTATACTCCGACTGAGTTCGCGCGCGCGCGCACACACACACACACACACACACACACACACACACACACACACACACACACACACACACACACACACACACACACACACACACACACACACACACACACTCGCGCGTCTGGGTACTCATCCGTGAGATACAAATGTTAGTGTGTGTATGTATGTGTGTATGTATGTACTCTATGTATGTATGTATACTGTGTATGTATGTTATGTATGATTATGCAAAACGAGTCTTCAGTCTCCACTATATATAAAGTTACATCCTCAACAAACCCACCAAACATACAAAACCAAAAACACGGACAGAGGCGTTGGTAAACAGGAGTCAATGTAAACAACAAACGACAACACTGTGGGTGTGGAACAACAACATACGAAAGCATCACTATGAGGGTAAGAAGGTGTTAAGGAAGACGCAGCCGTCATTGGTTGCAAGCGCGTCATGGAGGGGGAGACACTCTTCTCAGGAGGGAACCCACAGGTCTCCAGTGAGGAAGAGGCTGCGCGTGACTCTGCGCAGACGGAAGGCAAGCCAAGTAGGCGTGCCAAGGATCCTTGTGACCTTGGCAGCGGGAACAGATGGATCAGGGAAGTTGCGGCTCTGACGAAGGAGAGAGAGGTGGAACGAGGGAGTTACGAAAGAGAGCGGTGTTGGCCAAGGAGAAAAGAGAAGGATAGAGAGAGATGAAAGGGAAAGAAGATATAATAACGAAGGAAAGATAAAAAAAGGTAAAAAAGAAAAAGATATGAAACTGGAGAGACATCAATGGGGGAAAAAGATATAATAACGAAGCAAAGATAAACTGGAAAAAAAATAAAACTGGGAAGATAGCGAAGGGAAAAAAGATATAATAACGAAGGAAAGATAAACGGCGTAAAAAAATAAAAAGAATAAATAAATAAATAAATAAAAGTAGGGGGATAGCAAAGGGATAATATATGCGATAAACACACGCCAGGAGGCGCTGAGGACCTGAAACCGGAGCCGTCCTCTTGCCCTATTATGCGCTCTAGGGGTTGAGGGCCAAGGTTACAACAGCCATTGCTGGTATGGAGTGCGGGACTCGAACTATGGACCAGGAAGATGCGAGACAAATGTGATTCCTATTGCACAACCACCGCAATATAGGTAAATAAATAAGTGGATAAATATATAAATAGATATAGTCTAGATAAAGAGATAACCAAATAAATAGACAAACAGGTCAATAAAGAAAAAAGATAATAAATAAGTTAATTCATAGACAAATGAATCAATAAATTAATAGATAATTCGTACATGAATAAGTAATCAAAAATGCATACATTAGTAAACATAAACAGGAAACTAGATTAACAAATAAATGAACAAATAAACAAAAAGATGAACGATTAGAAAAAAGATGAATAACTAATATATATATATATATATGTATATATATATATATATATATATATATATATATATATATATATATATATGTAATGATATGTACGTATTCAAATGCATACGAAATCAACTTTTCCCCTTACAAGGGGGGATAGCCGAACCAAAGCCACCCAGAAACTATCATTCGTTGTTCTTTTTCCACCTTCGCACGTCCCGGACGGAGGGTCATCCCTGAACCCACCGCACTGCTCGGTACAGAGGCAATGCAGCAAGATACAGCACCTCCATAACAGAGCCAGGTATCCGTATGCACACGCACACACACACACACACACACACACACACACACACACACACACACACACACACACACACACACACACACACACACACACACACACACACACACACGACTCAGTGGCGCGGTTGATAGAGTCCCCGACTGTCACTACGGCGGGTCGGGGTTCGAATCCTGCCCAAGGCTGAAATAATTTCACTATCGCTGCGCTTCGAGTCGTTACTCCAACTCCCTTGGGCGGGGAGTTAGGGGTGTGTGTGCGTGTAAGGTCACAGCATTACCCATAGATCGGTCATACGAACTCTGAGCTCTCTTCCGGGAGGGAAATAGCTGTCGTTCACGGGTCCAGCACGTGATCCAAAGACCAAGGTGAATACACACACATATGATACTTGTTTAAGCTGTCGCCAGATGACTCTATTCGCTTGTGGGGACTTTTTCTTTCTCTTCTCCCCTCTCCCCCTCCGTGGAAACAGATATCAAATCCTGAGTCTAAAAGGACGCTTCTTACAGATTATTAGAATACCCTATTAATGTGTCAAATATAACACACAAACACTATAATAATCACAAAAGGTTCAATTGGTAGAAAATGAATGTAGATTCAATTCCTTAACTCAGTATTAATTTCACGAAGTAGAGGAAGCCAAATGAGAGAGAGAGAGAGAGAGAGAGAGAGAGAGAAAACGTATCTTGTGGGACAAACGAGGCGATACAAAACCCAAGTTAAGGTCAAGAATCTCGAACACAATCAAAATAATCTGAAGAAAAAAAAGATCCTTTGTATGATTTGATTAATGTTCATGTATGTCTTCTGATGTAGATTATAATTTGATATCCCGTTTGGTAACTGTAATATATTGCTTAAACTTTATCATGGTAAGTATACTAATAGAGATGTAGTACTAAGAAAGTTATTGTCGTCGACATAGAAATAAGAAAATGAAAGATTGCGTCCCATGCACTCGAGATACAAAGCCAAGTCCACACGAAAACGAATTGCTTTTGGACCAAAACCACAAACTGTCCGATTGCTGTTACGTTCTTGGCTTCAGCGAGTCTCCAAGCGAGTCTGCTTGACTGACAAACAGTGCAGAGTTTTATTACTGACCCTCTATGTGGCAACAACACTTCGTAGACGTAAACAAAGCCCATGACTATGTCGTCTATGTTTGGGTAATTCTAGACGACAGAACTTCTAGTAATGGTAATTACATTAGTCAGAGAGTATTGTCCATAACATACGACGTAATTGCTATGCTAACGAGCCGCGGATGCCAATTAACTTTTTTTTCTGACAATTAGCTTGTTTGTTTGCTGTGTCCCAATATTTTTTTTTCTTCAACAATAGTGACAGCCTCTCTGATACTTCATCTGTAAGCTGCAAAGCTTCCTCGTTACTCAAGTGTTACAGACTTAATCAACTTGGCATCAGAGAGAACTATGGTCACCTTGTACAGCTATAATTGGCTGCCGCCAGGTGATTTTATTCAAACCAACCCAATCACCTGTTTGTAATGGTGACCAGTTAAACCGGTCAGAAATGCCCAAACTAAACTTATTCAACTAAATTGATCAATTTCGCTCAACACATCCTGTCGTAGTTTGTATACACCTCATCCAGCTGTCGGCAGGTAAATTTTATTCATTGTATCCATACAATAAAATCGCCTGGCGGCAGTATAGAAAAAAATATGTGTAGATCACAGTGCCATAGCTTGCGGCTTATGTGAAGCAAACTTAATCGCTGAGCTTTATGTATAAAATTCTTCCCTGGTCAGAAAGTGTGAAGACTATGCTCACAGCTCAGCGACTCCTGTCGTGAGACCTTCACTTCGTCATTTTGTAAGAACAGTGAACACCAACGAACACGAATCCTGGTGTTCTAGATGCTGAACAAGCTACCTCTGAGTCCTCCTCAGGTACTTGCAGAAATCTAGGAATTTCCCAAGTGCAAAAGAAAAAAAAAAAATTGCTCGCAAGCATTTTTTTTTAACGACCTTGTTAGGAACGGCGAAAAGTCGCCTTCTGACAACACGACTGGTTCATCGTAACGCGTTGAGGATTCCCCAGAACGGAAAAACAGGAGACACGCTCGTTTTCCAAACCTGTATTCATTCTTCTCAGGCTGTCGAGCGTAATTATTGCAAAGTAGGTTACAACCAATTGTATACAAATCTATTTATTCATTATCATTATCATTATTATTACTAGTATTGTTACTGTTACTATTGTTGTTATCAATGATAAGAAATAAATACAATTTATATAATGAAGAGTCATTCAAATCCGTTATTTCTCGACTTAATATGTGACGACATGGGGCGAAAGAGTGTGATGTTGCCATATCATTGGTAAGTAATTCACAGATTTCGCCGACCACATTTTTCACTATTTCCTAATTTATGTGTACACATTTCACCTTTCTCATAAGGCTGTTAATAAAAACATTAAATTCCTTAAGTAGTGAGTAATACTTTTCCTTAAATATTTATTGCCGTCAAGACCGTTTTCATTAATCTCTTTGATAGTACTTATCCAAAGACCTGAAATAAACTGGCTATAGATCAAATGAAATGCCAATAGATGACATGAGCTACTCTAAGGACAATCAAGACCTAAGACACGCAATCTGATCCTAACCTGGGGATTCCGAATCTATAAAAATTATGTTTTTGGTGGTGACAATTGATGGTGTCGACTTCTTGTCTGTCTGGGTATTTCCTTGGGGATTTTTTTTTTTTTTTAGGGGGGGAGGGGAGAAGCGACGAGTTGAGTCTAGTTCCAGTTTTTTTGCTTGTACTGTGCAACTGTAGCAACTGTTTTGTTTTGTTTTGTATTTACACCAATTCTACGTAAGTTACAGGCCTTGTGATTTCTGATATAATTATAGATTAAATAAATGAATGCATAGATAAACAAATAAAAAAACAAATGAAGAATATAAGTTAAAATAATGTTGTTGAATTTAATTCATAATTTTTGCTCTTTTATTTGTTCATTTACACATTCGTGTATTTTTTATAGCATGAATTTCTTCTTTATAAAATAATTATCGTTATTATTATCCTAATCATTATCACTATTATCATCATTATTATTGCTATTATTATTATAATTATATTATTATC
>NC_134796.1:42335829-42373329 GCF_046742065.1 Oratosquilla oratoria
GGATGCGTTCCAGGTCACGGGCAGGTGGGGATGGTCGAGGCTGAGGTCTTGCAGCAGGAGAGAGGAGGAGAGAGGAGGAGGAGGAGGAGGAGGAGGAGGAGGAGAGAGGAGGAGGAGAAGGAGAGAGGAGGAGGATGAGGAGGACGAGAGGGAGAGAGGAGGACGAAAAGATAAGAGGAGGAAGAAGAAGAGATAAGAGGAAGAGAGAGGAGGAGGAGGAGGAGGAGGAAGAGAAGGAGAAAGGAGGAGGCGGATGACAGAGTAAGAGGAGAGAGGAGGAGGACAGAGTAAGAGGAGAGAGGAGGAGGACGAGGAGGAAGAGAAGGAGGAAGAGATAAGAAAAGGAGGAGAGAGGAAGAAGAAGAAGAGATAAGAGGAGGAAGAGAAGGAGGAGGAGGAGGAGGAGGAGGAAGCTGGCAATTGAAATATAGAAAGTGAGGTCGGTGGGGATTGAGGTTGGCTGGAGGAGGGAGGAGGGAGGAGGAGGAAGGAGGAAGGAGGGAGGAGAGAGGAGGGGGAGGAGGGAGGCTTGGTGAGGACCTGGGTGGTGGTGGTGGTGATGATGATGATGGTGAGGAGGTGGAGGAGGAGAAAATAGTAGGAATAGTGGTCGTAGGAGGAGGCGGGGGAGGAGGAGGAGAAGGATAAACTGAAAGAAGGAAGAGGAGGAGGAAGAAGAAGAGGAAGAGGAGGAGGATAAATAGAAAGTGGAGGAGTAAGAGGAGGAGGAAGAGGAGGAGGAGGAGGAGGAGGAGGAGGAGGAGAAGGATAAATAGAAAGAAGGAAGAGGAGGAGTAAGAGGAGGGGGAAGAGGAGGAGTAAGAGGAGGAGGAAGAAGAAGAGGAAGAGGAGGAGGAAGATAAATAGAAAGTGGAGGAGTAAGAGGAGGAGGAAGAGGAGGAGGAGGAGGAGGAGAAGGATGATAAATAGAAAGAAGGAAGAGGAGGAGTAAGAGGAGGAGGAAGAGGAGGAGTAAGAGGAGGAGGAAGAAGAGGGAGAGGAGGAGGGGGATAAATAGAAAGTGGAGGAGTAAGAGGAGGAGGAAGAGGAGGAGGAGGGCAAGAATGAAAATGAGGAGGAGGAGGAAGAGGACAAGAATGAGGAGGAAGAAGAGGACAAGAATGAGGAAGAGGACAAGAATGAGGAAGAGGACAAGAATGAGGAGGAGGAGGAAGAAGAAAAAAGAAGAGGAGGAGGATAAAGAGAAAGAAGAGGAGTGAGAAGAAGAAGAGGAGGAGGAGGAGGAGGAAGAGGACAAGAATGAGAAGGAGGTGGAGGAGGAGGAGGACAAGAATGAGGAGGACAAGAATGAGGAGGAGGAAGAAGAAGGAAAAAGAGGTTTCCTGGCCTCACTGACATTAAGTCCTGAGACTCTCCCCCCCCACTCCCCTCCCACTCCCTCCTTCTCCTGAAGTAGACGCTGAAAGCGGAGACTAGAGTCGTCGGCGGGGGACGACTTCAGGACGACTTCAGGAGTTACAGGGCGATGGAGGAGTAGAAGGAAGAAGAGGGGAAGGAGGAGGAAGAGGAGGAGTAAGAGGAGGAGGAGAAAGAGTATGAGGAGGAGGAGGAAAAATTTGTCGTCAGAGGAGTAGGAGAAGAAGGAAGAAGAGGGGGAGGAGGAAGAAGGAGAGGAAGAGGAAGGGGAAGAGGACGAGGATGAGGACGTAGAGGAGGAGAGGGAAGAGGAGGAGAAGGAAGAGCAGGAGGAAAGGAGGGGAGGAGGGGACAACGGAGGAAGAGAGGGAGAGAGGTGGAGGGGAGGTAAGGCGAGGAGGAAGGAAGAGAGGGAGAGGAGGAAGGAAGAATGAAGAGAGGGAGGGAGAGAAGGAGGGAGGGAAGGAGGGAAGGAAGGAAGGAAGGAGGGATGTGAGGAAAGGAGGAAGAAAAGGAAGATATACGACAGGGAGGGGAGGAGGGGAGGAAGGAGGGAAGGAAGGAGGGAATAAAGGAGGGAGGGAAGGAAGGAGGGAGGGAAGGAAGGAGGGAGGAAAGGAGGGAGGGAAGGAAGGAGGGAGGGAAGGAAGGAGGGAGGAAAGGAGGGAGGGAAGGAAGGAGAGAAGGAAGGAGGGAGGGAAGGAGGGAAGGAATGAGAGAAGGAGGGAGGGAAGGAGGGAAGGAATGAGAGAAGGAGGGAGGGAAGGAAGGAAGGAAGGAAGGAAGGAAGGAGGGAAGGAGGGAGGTCGAGAAAGAAACTGGAATGTTGGTTCTCTTGGGCCGATTTTTTTTTTTTTTTTTTTTTTTTTTTTAAGAGGTCGAGTCGGATGGGAGGATACGGTAGGGAGGGGGAGGGGGCCGGAGGAGGGGGGTGACCTGACTCCATGCTGGGGAGGGAGGGGAGGGGGGAGGGAGGGAGGGAGGGAGGGAGGTTGTGGTAATGAGTCTGCTTTCAGTGTATAGAGTTCAGTGAGGAGGAGGAGGTTAAGGAGGAGGAGAAGAAAGAGGATGAAGAGGAGGAGGAGGAGGAGGAGTAGGAGGAGGAGGAGGAGGAAGAGGAGGAGGAGGAGGAGGAGGAGGAGGAGGAGGAGGAGGAGGAAGAGGAGGAGGAGGGGTCTGGGTGTTTGACAGGTGGCTTGGCGGACTGGCTGGAGTGCATAAACCAGCTCGTATGTTGATGACTCACCTAAGAATCCAGAGAGAGAAAGAGAGAGAAAGAGAGAGAGAAAGAGAGGGAGAGAGAAAGGGAGACTAAGAGAGAGCGAGCGAGAGAGAGAGAGAGAGAGAGAGAGAGAGAGAGAGAAGAAAGGTATGATATATATATATATATATATATATATATATATATATATATATATATATATATATATATATATATATGTATATATATATTCTTAATCGGACATTCTTTTTATTTCTCTATTCATTATATTTCGTCTTCTTTCTTTGTCTCTCTATTTTCCTCTCTCTCTTCTTGTGTCATCCATATTAACCCCATTTTCGTTTTCGTTTGTCATCTGATACTATTTCCTCTCCTTTCTCATATTTCTTTTTTTTTTCTGATCTTCTTTCGTTGTCTTGTTCTTTCTTCTCCCTCTTTCTCTACTTTCTTTTTTTATTATTCCATTTCCATTCGCTCTCGCTATCTTCCTCTCTTTCCTCTTTCTTTTTCATCATTTTTTCTTTCAAACTTGTATTTATTTTCATAATGAGTCTCTCCTACTCTTAAATCACCTCAAAAAAAAAAAAAATGAGGGGGAGGAGGAGGAGGGAGGGGAGGTCCCTGGAAATCATCACGTGTGTCAGCTGCCGGTTGCACCCTTCCCTGGAACGTTCCTGACTCAGCTGGAAGGTGACCGCAACGCAGCCCGGTCTTCCAGCAGTCCGCCCGTCGATCTGGCTCTCGGTTTTCTCCATCCTGTTTCTCTTTATTGTATTACTCTTTTTTTTTCGTCTTCCTCTTTTCCTTCCTCTTTTTCTCCTTCTTCCTCTTTTTCTCCTTCCTTTTTTCTTCTTCTTCCTCTTTTTCTCCTTTTTCTTCTTCCTCCTTTTCTTCTTCTTCCTCTTTTTCTCCTTCTTCCTCCTTTTCTTCTTCTTCCTCTTTTTCTCCTTCTTCCTCCTTTTCTTCTTCTTCCTCTTTTTCTCCTTCCTCCTTTTCTTCTTCTTCCTCTTTTTCTCCTTCATCTTCTTTCTCTTCTTCTTCTTCCTCTTTTTCTTTTTGTTCTTTCTCTTCTTCTGCTTTCTTTTCTTCTTCCTCTTCTTCTTCTTCTCTTTCTTCGTTCCCTACACCTCACTTCGAAGTTTCTCCTCCATACATCCCCTCTTCCTCCTCCTCCTCCTTTCTTCTTCTTCTTCCCCCTCCTGCACTTCCTCTTCTCTTCCTCGTCCTTATCGCTTCCCTCCCCCCTCCCCGTCCTCATTTCCCTCCCAACAGTTCTTCCTCCTCCTCCTCCCTCTTCCCTCCCACCTGCCTCTTATGCCTCGGGTCAGCTGAGAGGACTCCTCCTCCTCCTCCTCCTCGTCCTCGTCTTCCTCCTCCTCCTCCTCGAGGAGGTGGGACTTCCCGAGAACCGAAAAAGTACTCTCAAGTCTCTGATCTCGTCTATGGTATCCCGACTCGGCTTCTCTCGAGTTCATTATCGTCATTAACATTACCATCAATATCAACAATATAATCAATATAACTAATACTATTAACATTACTATCATTATTATTACTATCAATCATTATTATTATCATTATTATTATCATTATTATTATTATTATTATTATTATTATTATTATTATTATTATTATCATTATTATTATTATTATTATTATTATTATTATTATTATTATTATTATCATTATTATTAATTATTACTCTCATTGTTATGCGGGTCGCCATGTAAGCGATGAATCGGTGGGGGTAATCCAGCTTTGCTGTTTGCCACCCCCCCCCTCTAATGATATGAAGGTGCTGTGCCTTCTTGCACTGCTTCTCATCCGAGCAGTGTGATGGGAGGAAGGGATGACACTTCAACAATAACAATAATAACAACATAATATATTATCATAATATATAGTGTCATGTATCATAATATATAACATAATAATATATCAGTAATAATACTAATGATATTAGCATCAATAATAACAATAAGTCATATCAATAATAATAATGATAATAATAACAATGATAATGTTAACTGCAACAACAATGATAATGATAAAACAATAATAATGATAATAATAATAATAATGTTAATAACTACTAATAATATTAATAACAATAAAAATAATAATAGTAACAATAATAACAATAGTCACAATAATAACGATACCAACAATAAAAACAATCACAATAACAATAATAACAGCACCAATAATGATAATAGTAATAACAATAACAAAACAATAACAATAATAATAATAATAACAATAATAATCATAATAACAATAATAATCATAATATTGATAATAATAATAATAACAATAACAACAATAATAATAACAATAATAACAATAACAATAGTAACAATGACAACACCAACTTGGGCAAACAACCAAAACAGTCCCCCCCTCCCACCCTCCACCTCCAAGTAAGGTAGCGAACAAGTAATAGCCCCCCCTCCCCCGAGCCTCGAGGCCTTGAGGAGGAGGAGGAGGAGGAGGAAGAGACGAGCTCCGCCAACCAACACGTCTCGGTGTCGTCACGTGATTCCAATCTCCCGCTGTTCACCAGAATAAAATATCCAAAGCGCGAACCGTCAGCGAATATACCAAGATGCATGGTTACCGATATTTATAGAGATAAAAATTAACAAATTATTATATAGATGAATAAGAAAATAAATAATTAAATAGGTACATGCTGGAGTGCAAAAAATAAATGAATAATCAATAGATAAATAAATACATAAATATGAAAATATATATAAAAATATGTAAATAAATTCTAACTATAACACTAGTTACTTCAAGTTTCACCAACTAGACGGAAGCGAGGGTGTTGAAGAGAAGTAAAAACAAATGGAAGGGAGCTGCTTCCCTCCGACGTCCGTCTCTCAGGAGCGCCCCCGCGTCCATAAGAGCGCGAAGGATCAAATAAAAGGAATATATCTTGTCGCGCTTTGAGACGTCCTCCCAACATCCTTCTCTCCTCAAAACCCACAGTGACATCACACCCCTTACGCAAGAGCCTCCTCCATCCCCCCACCCCACCTCTCCTCCGAGTCAGGATCTTCCAATTGCTACGGGACCCGGTATCTCACTCTTTGCCCTCTGTTCTCTTTGTTATTGCCCTCTTCTTTGTCACCATAGCACCCCGGGGAGGGGCAAAGGGTGGGAGGAAGGAGTGGGGAAAGGGGGGAAGACTCTCCTACAATCACAATCTCTTCTTGGTCTCCTTGGTTGTTGATGACCTTGTCTGCAACAACAACAACAACAAATCCAGAGTCCTCGTTAGCGGAGTACCACAGGGATCTCTCTCGGAACCGCATCATTGTTGTCCGGCTGGTCACCTTACGATGTCCAGTTCCGATGTCGTTAACAGACTTAACGACGTGCTTGTCACTGTCGTAATCCACCAGATCTTCGCCATCTTCTTCCTCCTCTTCATTCCCTCGTCCGTCAGTTCTTCTTCCTCCTCCTCCTCCTATTTTTGTCTTCCACCATTTCTTCTTTCGCTTTTTCGTCCTTCTGTTCTTCTTCCTCTTCCTCTTCTGTTTCGCCCTCAGATTTCGCCAGAAAATCCTTTTCTTTAAAAGAGTGACGCAGGAAAAATTTCATTGTATTTTTTTCTTTTTTTATGTGACCTGGAAAAACCAGCTCTCTTTCGACCAGTGCTGACCTAAAACCAAGGAATATAACGAAATTCAACGGAAAAACGAAACCCAACGGAAAAGCGTCTTACAACCTACAATGAGAAATCAACGAAATCCTTTGGAATTATGACAATGTTTACATTTTTCTTTTATATTGATGTACTTGTTTATTTACATGTTTATCTATGTTTTACTTTGCCTTTGAGACCGAAGGTCGACATAAGAACCGGACAGTTCACTTCTAAAGGAAAATGAACGTGGTGACGTCATGTGGAGGCGCACAAGTTAATGAGACACAAAATGTAAACAAGTTTCTCCCTTAATGTATGCAAAATAAATATAATCAAATAAAACAAGACAGAGTAAAATATAAAAAAACAGAATTATGCAATTAAACAACGAATAAGTAAAGAATGAAAAAATATGAAAAATAAAAAGTCGATAAGGTTATTAAACGAAATATAGAAAAGATAAATTAAAATAAATTAACAAAATAGATAATTAAATAAACACGTGTATAATTAATCAATGACTCAAATCATATACAAACAAAACACACCAAACAAAGTAAAGACAAAATCAACTTAACCAAACTAGAAATAAAACCAAACAAAAGCTAAATATGACATATTCAAATAAAAGATACAAAAAAGCAACAACAGAGATATAACAAATATAGAAAATGAAAAAAAAATAATAACGAAAAAAAAAATAATAAAAAATAAAAAAAAATAAAGTTATCATTGGCGTCTCTTGCTTTGACGCATTGATTTCATTCTAGCGATGACCCGAGTTCAAAACCCAACAACAGTGCCCTAAATGTATGCAAGCACACCAGGCAAAGGTGGTTGTTTTGGAAGCAGATAGACGCCTCCTCATTTCTCTTCTTTTCACTCTTTTTATTTTTATTATTATTATTATTTCCATTTACTCATTGTCTTATTTCTTGGATTTAATATTTCATTTTCTTATCTTTTTCATTGTCTTTATAAATAATTTTCGTTTTACTCATGTCATTATTTATTCTTTATTTTTCTTTTTTTTCTTATTTTTAATCTTCATTTTCCATTTTTACTACTTATGCATTTACATATTTATCTATCTTATCGTCACTGTTCCTTCTATTTAATCTAATTTTGTTTATTTAATCTATTTCATTTATTAGTCTATTTTTAATTTTCTTTCACTTTTATATTTTGTTTTTTAGTTTTTTTTATATTCTATTATATTTATTAACTCATTTATTGTTATTTTTTGCTCTAGTTCATATATTTTCATCTTTATTCATCCCATTTGCTTTATTGTGTTTAATCTTTTTTATCATTATTATCCTTAGTTAATTCTTTATTTGTTCAACTATTTATTTATTTATTCATTTTAGTCTTAATCTATTCTACAGTATTTTATTTATTAATAACAATTGAATTTATCTTATTAAATAATTAAATTATCCATTTTTATTTTATTCTATTCTACAATATCTTATTTCCTAATAATAATTTCATTTTATTTTATTAATTAATAAATGTATTTCTTTTTAACTTATTCTATTCTACAGCATTTTATTTCTTAATTATTATTTCACTTTATTTTATTAATTTATTTGTTATTTTATTTTTAGCTGCTAATTTTTAACTTCTCGTGAAGTTTAGTGAAACATGACAAAACACGGAAGTGTTGGATTAGGAGTGAGGAGGAGGAGGAGGGGGGCGTGTTCGCTTAAGCACAAGGACCAATGACGAAGTGGCTCCAACGACATGACGTCACCGATGATGCGCATCTTGGACCTCCTGTCGAACGACCTTGCGCAGATGTACATACTTGCCCAAATGTTCTGCGCAACTGCACAAGGTACACATAGTATGAGTAATTTTCTATATTTACTGTCTCACGTTAACTTAGCAAAAATATTATTTTCTTTATATATACATATATATATATATATATATATATATATATATACATATATACATATATATATACATTTATATATATATATATATATATATATATATATGCAATAAAAACACTAGGCACGTGTGTTCACAAATGCGTAAGTAATCACTACGAAAAGTAAACTAATGAAGCACAGCGCTTTCGTATAATTACATCTTCAGCACTGAAGATGTAATTATACGAAAGCGCTCTACTTCGTTAGCTTACTTTTCCTAGTGGTCACTTACGCATATATATATATATATATATATATATATATATATATATATATATATATATATATATATATATATATATATATATATATATATATATATGTACAACAAAAAATTCCAAAAGTTTTTCCATGCAGGAGACTATATCATCTATCACCATAGCTCCAACAGTGAGGGGTGTGGACGTCAATATTGCATTGGAATGACAAGAAAACTTATTTCGACGACTGGCCTCTCACCTACCATCTACCAGCACATGACTCTTAGTCCAGAGACAAAACATAGGAAACAAAACCAACATAATCTCTCAACTCCTAGAGACCACGTACACACTCTGACAAACCAATCCTTAAATACCCAAACAGAAGATCTCTAATCACTCCTCAATCAAGAAAAGGTTGCAGCTTCTGTAGTTGTAGTAGTTAAAGCAGCTTCAGCGCTGTAAGAGGTACGTTTGTCATGTGTCTGACTTGTATGATCTTGCCCATGTGCATACAAGAGATGACCCCTCCTACTCACTACACAAGCTCTGAAGATGGAACTAGAAAGTCCCGAAACGTCGCTTCAATATAGAAAACCAACGAAACTCCCCATAAAACAGATCAAGGAGAAAGTGCAACTACTGTCTCCTATGGCTTCAAGAAAATAATCCTCATGCCTCAAAAATTACATATCCACAGAGTGTAGGAACCCTTCATGATGTCATCACAAAGAACGTCAAAACCCTTGACCGAAACACTAACATTTTACCACATTTTACAAGAGCCGTAAGACGTTTAAACTTGTACTAAGAAATCACCCTCCCAAGCCAATATCGCCTCTGCATGAACATTAATTCATCTACCGACATGACAGATTCGATGAGAACTGAGGGCCTCACCCATGCATTGGAGTGGTAAAGACAAAGCTTCGAGGCTGTTAATTTGCCACCTACAAAACTATATATATATATATATGGTTAAACTTAATGGCAAAACCATACATGCTTGAGAGAAAATCTCCTGCCCATATATACAATGAATATATATATATATATATATATATATATATATATATATATATATATATATATATATATATATATACATATTAAGGGAAGTAGCCACGTCAAAGACATGTACCCACTCCCACCCATTCCACTCTCATCCACCATCTACAAAATGAAACAATGAAAAACGCTAAACATGAAAATTCCCTTGTCCACCGGAATTTAGAAAGAAAAATAATATTAGACTGAAGAAGATACGCTTTCCGACTCTTTTTTTTTCTCTTTAAGTTATCTACATTAAAGATTCAAAAACCATTCATGAACACCCAAGTAGTAGATTTGCAAGTTTTACCGTCTCAAAGACGCACGAAACCTAACTCCACGATTCCTACTGGCTAAAGCGCAGCCAATAAGGAACGTCCTTTTCGTTGAACTCATATCGCCGACCAATCATACAACAGCAAACCTGAAGGTGGTCTCACGCGAAAACCATAACGTTTGAGCCAACCTACGGACAACTTGGCAGTACACGTCTATGTAAATTAACTTGACATGGGACATCTTAATAAGGAACTAAACAATGCAGAAACAGTGGTCTCGTTTAACCTAAACAATCCTGTGACTTTTTGGGCTACCCAAGTGGCGAGTCCACACAATAAAATATAACCAACTGGATGTAAGGAAGCCCTAGGTGATGATGCATCCCGATTCTTACGAAGATGGGGAAGGAAGGAGGTGACATTGTTGCACCAGATCCCCGGTGTTACGTTCGGTTGGTCACACATGCTGGGGACTTAGGTGGGCAAACCTTAAAGAGGAACACAATAAACAGAATGCAGCAGCTACTAACTGTCTACTAAGTATACGATACAAGCCGATGTGAAAAAACAAAAAACTGGAAGAAAAGCGAAGAAGGGGAAATTGAGAAACAACCCATACCAGAACTCTAAGGAACAACATGCCCACCTTGCAGAAGAACCTTCAAAGCTCGTATTGGACTCATCACCCACCCTCGGGTTCGTCAACAACCTAACGTGGACTAGAACGAAGACCATTATCCTCTGAAGAAAGAGGGATAGCTAAGACGACTCATTGGTATCAGGAGTTGCAACAAACGTTCGTGGCGTCGGATCATTTCCTCGGATGTGTCAAATGATGGCTTCGGCATGCAGGTGCTTTCTTGGCAAAGCAGTGTATTCTGATGCGACGCGAATGAACACAGGGTTTTCCTGAACGTCATTTGCATCATCTCGCTCCCGAAATTAAAGAAGAAATCGTCAGGTTATTGATCAAGAAAGGCGTTTAGAAATCCCATTAATTCAAGAACCGGGGGACAATTCTAGGGCCCAGAGCTAGAAGGGCCAATGTAATATATATATATATATATATATATATATATATATATATATATATATATATATATATAACAACTTTAAGAGTAACCTGATATCATACTGGATTTCTTTGTTCCTGTCAATGTTATCAAGAACAGTGTCATTAGTGCATTTGGGACGCCAAGCTAACAAAGTTTCCAAATCCAAAGATGCTCACAAACCACATTTCTTTGAGTTAGAATAGCCAATGTAAAAGAGGAAAATGTCTTAAAATGTTTTACATTAACACAACATAGTTTGATTAACCACATAAAAATATATATTATATTTTACAATTTGAAGAATTTTCATAAAAGGAGCAAACTTTGAAATATACATTTCTCAAAATGAACTTCTGTGACACTGGCCCTGGATTTTTTTTTTTTTTTTTTTTTTTTTTTTTTTTAAGAACGCTTTCGATGGCATCTTATCTAGTCGGTCCGCCATCCTCCAAGAAAGCTTTTAACTTTTTCCTCCTACTTTTCCTCAACGTACAGCCGGCCACACTGAAATACCGGTTCCTCAAGATAAATCAACACATTTCCTCCATGGTCCAGCAGCCTTGCACTTCGTATGCAGTCACTCGGTATGGGGTAATGACATCATGTTTTACGCAGACGATATTTTAGGGGTTTAGGTGACATTCCTACGGACCAGAGCATCCTTTCATGACTGGACGATAGTCTACACTAAAAAAAATTATGAAGTTTAATCACTCTTAACTTTTACTACACCCCCACGCTCTCCTTAAATCTCTTCTTTTACCATCTCCTCGACTTTACTTCAGTGTGATACTGTCCCTAAAGATAGAAGCGCTGGTTATTTCTGACTATATATATATATATATATATATATATATATATATATATATATATATATATGTACATGTGTAGTCATATCAGATCATGACTGTTTGGAACTCGCTTCTGCCGGCTCGGTTTCATTGTACCCGGATTAAACACGCATTCCTTAAGACGGCGCCTTTTACGGGCACCTTGGCTCAGATGCTGTTCCACCGTAGTGCACCGTTTCAAAGAACACGAGGGTACAGTCGAGAAAAATGTGGTCACAGACGTTACGCACGTGGACCAATTTGCGACTGGCTAGGTGCAACCGGAATGTTACAAGCTGCAGGTCACCTGTGTTGCAAGCTGCAATGGACAGTGGTAAATTCATCTCGAAATGTTGCATTTATAAGTTGCAACACGCTAATATTGCATATTCTGAAAATTTCACCGGTTTGGATCTACTTGTAGTAAATGGCTCCGAGGTGCAATCATTTGGAAGAATGTTGCGTGTAACACAAATCAGACCTTTAGTAAAAAGTTGCACGTGTCGGCCAAATGGCAACTGGCTGGAGCAGACATGTAGTCTAATTTGGGGGTACAGTTAAACAGAACGAGATGTTGTATATGTGTATGTATATGTACAGAACGAAATGCTGCATATATATATGCATATAGTATTGTATATGTCAAGGGTGACCAACCAGTCGATCGTGATCGACTGATTGGATCACAAGCCTGTTTTAAGTCGATCACACTACTGTACCTGTTAATAATTCGTCCTTCAGAAGCTGTCATGCAGTAGCACGATATTTTCATCGTTATATTTCTCTTTTTCCTGGAAATGATTTATACTCATATCTATAATGGTGGACACGTCTGAACAAGATACAATTATTTACAAAGACAGACTACTCCTGTGTTATCATGCAGTCTTTCAGCCTGGGGGGATTGGGGGAAACTGACCAGTGGACAGGAACCGTACGCGATCGTACTGTAAGGTGATATCAGCTTGTTGCTGTTAAACCTGATTAATAAATTGTTATTACTTGTAGGGCCAGTGTGTGTTTTTCTTAGTTTACAAATACTGATGACTATGCTAAATAAAAAGTTGACTAAGAGTTAGGGTGTCTTGTCTACACCCGTGAATCATATTGATAATTGTAAACGTAAATATTTATTGGCATCTCTGTTCTCCCGCAAACCTCCACGGTTGTCAGCAAAGGTTGGACGTGACTCGTAATGAGTTTTCTGTGATTGTGACAGGCGAGCAATAAAGAAATATTCCATATAGTCAATATTAAGGGCGGAAAAGGCTATATTTGTTTTTCATTTCATTTCATCACATCAGTTGTAAAGTGATGTTTATATTATTTCTCGTGAACAGCAGCGGCAGCCAGTACACATTAGGGACATGTAACGGCGGTTTAACACTCGCTAAACGTTTGCGTTTTCTAACAGGTTATTAGACATTGACCGAAATTAAATGAGTAGTGGTGGAGCTGGATCGAGTACTTAAAAAAAAAAAAAAAAGTAAAACTGACCAATTTCACAGTGAGTGGGAGAATTTTTTTTTTTTTTTTTTTTTTTTAACAGGAACAAATTGAAGTGGGCGTGTTTTATATGTCATGCATCCCAAGCACTGCCGAAGAAATGAAATCTTGAAATACATTTCAAAAGTCTTCACAAGAATATGACTGCGATTTTCCTTCCAAAAGTGAGTTACGAAGAAGGAAAATTCGAGAAATAAAGCCACAGTTTTCAGCACAACAAACACTTTTTACAGGAGCGACCTCAGATTCAAAGGCAGCATCCATTGCATCCTTCAGGATAAGCCGAGTTCCCTAAATGCACAAAAAAAAAAAAAAAAAAAAAAAAAAAAAAAAAAAATTGGTATTGAGAAATGTTCAATGACGCTTTTTCTGGAAGCAGCAGAATCACTGTATTTCAAAAACAAGTCTGAAATAATGTCCACTATTAAAGAAGTCCAGTTATCAAAAAACATTATTCCGAGGCTGTGTGAATGTATGGCTGAGGATTTGGGTGAACAAATGAACCAGAACATACGTGACTGTCTTCTTTTCATTACAGTTTGATGAAACTATTGACATGATCGATGCATCATAACTGCATCTTCATTAGAATGGCGTTCAAAGAGGAAAAAATCTAGGTGAAGAAATTTTTCACACTTGCAGTGATTTTGTCAACAAGACGCGTTTGCTAGTAAACACACTCGTATTAATGACAACTAATGGAGCACCTGAGATTACTGGAGAAACCAGTTCGTTCGTTGCTTTTTGCATGAGTGATGATAAATTTCCTGACTTTTTTTTAATTATCATTGTGTCATTTATCAACAAGCACTTTGTGGTAAAATGTTGAATATGACGAATTATGGATATTTCTTTGAAAGACTGTAAATTCAATTAGGGCCATAAGTCTTCAGAGGCGACTGTTTTGAAGTCAATTACGAGTGAAGCAGAACATTATGATCTGTTGCTGCATACAGATGTCAGGTGGTCAAGCAAAAGTAAATTTCTCCAAAGATTAAGAGATCTGGTGCCCGAAATAAGTGTTTTTAGCCTCAAAAGATCGGCCTTCTCATCACACCAACAATGACAACGAAGAACGGTTGCTGGATTTAGCACTCTTAATAGGCACAAATGAATGAACTGAACTTAGATTTGCAAGGAAAAGATAAAACTATAACCGACATGATTAGTGCCGTGAAAGCATTCAAACAGAAACTAAAACTCATCTTCACAGCTACAACAACATGCACTGAGAAATTTCAAGAAAATGATGTCAGAACTGGAAAATCATGATAAACAATGTGGTCGGTTTAATAGTGGTCACAATACTGAACAGGTACAAAACCTCATCTCAGATTTTGACTGACGTTTTCAAGATATAGCAACAATGGAACCTGTTGCAACATACATATGTTTTCCCTTTGGTAAAGACACAGATGTTGAAGATGTTGCATCTAGAATGGCTACATTACTTAACATGCATACATCAGAAGTTGGAAATGAGGAACTGCAAAACTATATTTAGATCAAATCCATGGCAACAGGAAACAGTTTCTGGAACCTTCTCAATGAAGAAAATGTGGTTAAATATCTCCTTTATTGTAAATGTAATGACTACATAGGGTTACTTATACAATACATTTACAATAAATATATGTTGATATTAAGTACTCATGTATGATAAAGAAATATTACATATACAATAAAGGAGACACATATACAATAACTAAGTAAGGAAGGACTTGCCACAAAAAGTATCCTATGTCGGAAACTGTTCCATGTACCTAAAGGCTTTCTTTTTCAACCTACCTTTGTGAATCAATGTTTTCACACCTAAAACACATCAAGTCCAAGTACAGATAAACACTGTCAGATTCCTGGATGCCTGCTTCAAGCTAACAATCACCGACCACAACCCTAAGAACACCAAGTTAGCGGACAACATCACACGCCGATTATCTCAGTAATAATAATGTGTGCGCTTTGTATTTGTACCAGTGTAACAATTACTGCAAATATATTCTCTCTTTCATACCCCGAGTGGGAATAAGATGTTACAGTTACATTTATGAAATATGTTTGAATTATAGGCTCGTGGATCGCATCAGGGAAAATGGAGGAAAAAGCAGATTATATCTCACAAAATGCTGGCCACCCCTGGTATATGTATATCTACTGTATATGTAGTGTACATGTATATATCAAATATATATACTGCACAGACAGACATATTCATTTCTATCTGAACATAATATTTTTCTCTAGTAGATTTTTCTTCTTCTTCTTCTTCTTCTTCTTCAAGTGTGGGGCAACGCCAGCTCCGTGCAACCGCAGGGGCTTCCCCGTGGCTGTGGGATGCCCACTTACGCATTGGGTTCTACGTTGCCGTGCAAGAAGCTCGCGAAGTACCACTCGCAATACCATTTGCTAAAGAAAAAAAAAAAAAGTACACCATGTCTCCTATTCGCGCCAGTGGCGTGCCTACGGCCCAGAGCCCCGCAGCATTCTTCAATGGGGGTGAAAAGTAACATCCACTTAAAAATAAATAAATAAATAAAATAAAATCACTTTAACTTCTACTGTCCGTCCATTCCGCTGCCCACAAGGATAGAAGCGCTGGTTGTTTCTAATGAATTAATAAACATACTGTATACATGCTTCGTTGTATAAAATAACGTACCCAAGGAGTTAACACACACTTAGTTATACATGATGATGAAATGGTTTAACGTCACAAACCACCCCCACCCCCCTATCGGGAGGCTAGAACGATGCCCCTTACAGAGAACTTTGCAGCGTGGAATTTAATGAACCATGCCCTTGATTCAACTTCGCCGGTGGCAGGGTTCAAACCGCCGTCCCCTCGACCTTCACCGCAAGTAACGACGCCCAAACCGCTCGGTCAGCGAGCTTCCAGGTATACATCACAGGTCTAGAAACAAGTATCCTGTTTAGTATTCAACCCAATCCTTTCTAGACATCAGCTAAATGAAATCGCCTAGCGTCAGCCAGAATAAAATTATCAAAGTACGACACGGGAACAAATGGGTGTAACACATCACATATGTGATTTACCATGGTCTTGGGATCACGTGTTGGACTCGTGATCGACAGCTATTTCCCTACCGCAAGAGAGCTCAGAGCTCATATATGACCGATCTATGGGTAATGCTGTGACCTCACACGCACACACACCCAACTCCCCACCCACGAGAGTTAGAGTAACGACTTGCAGCGCAGCAATACTGAAGTCATTTCAGCCCTGGGCGAGAGTCGAACCCGGACGGCCGTAGCAGCAGCCTGGAACTCTACCACTGTGTGTGTGTGTGTGTGTGTGTGTGTGTGTGTGTGTGTGTGTGTGTGTGTGTGTGTGTGTGTGTGTGTGTGTGTGTGTGTGTGTGTGTGTGTGTGTGTGTGTAGAATAGAGGAGGGGAGGTGCTCGCCCTCAGCTGAATAAAATCGCCCGGCGACAGATGGAACAAGAACACAAGAATGGAAGAAACTGCAAGAGACCATAAGGCCTAGACTAGGCAGTTCCAAAAGCGAAGCTCATTCGCACGTGCAGAATAGTAAAGTTGTCTTAAAGAACTAAGTTCAAGTAAATAATTAAGTTCACTTAGAAGCCTAAGTTCACTTAGAGGCCTAAGTTCACGTGAATAAGTAATTAGATCACCAGAACTGAGTTCACGTACAAAAACTAAGTTCACGTGAAGAACTAATTTCATTAAATAATTAAGTTCACTTGCAACATTAAATTCACGTGAACTAAATGTTGTGAAGAGCTAAGTTCTAGTGAAGTTCATGAGAAGCACTAAGTTCTCATGACTAAGTTCATATGAAATAGTTTGTGTGAATAATTAGGTTCAAACGAATGACTTAAGTTCACGTGACTAAGTTCACGTGAGAAACTAAGTTCACGTGATTAAGCTCACGTGAGTAACTAAGTTCACGCAAAGTCCACACGTGAACGACTAAGTTCACGTGAGGAACTGAGATCACGTGACCAAGCTCACGTGAGTAACTATAAGATCACGTGACTAACTAAATTCACGCAAAGTTCACACGTGTAATAACTAAGTTCACTTGAATGCTTACCCCTTCGCATTTTGTCCTCCTTCGTTGTGGAGATGAAGAACTATCTACCTCTTCGTCGAGATCGCGACGATATTCCACGATGCAAAGGTGCGTCTTGTCCTTGATTGTCTTTCCCTTCTGCAGGAGGCGACACTTGGGGGTTCCTGGTACTCAGAGGAGGAGGAGGAGGAGGAGGAAGAGGAGGAGGAGGTAGAGTCCTTCCCCCCCAAAGGTTCCTCTAAGTCTTTCTGACGAAAATCTTCCGAGTAGAATGGTCAGGTGAAGTAGGAAAAATCGTGAACGTACACACACACGCACACATACACACACACACACACACACACACAAAAGGCTTTCCTCTAATTCTCCTTTTTCTTTCTTTACTTATTTTCTGTTTTTCTATTTTTCTTTGTTTTTGTTTTTGTTTTGTTTTTGTTTTTTGTTTCCTCACGTTTGGTTTGTATAGTGTGTTACATCCTTTGGTTTGGTCAGTCGGCTTCCGGTAGGTCTTACTAACCCCAATGCGTGATTTGAATTTGTCACGTTATTTGTATTTCGGTTATCGGGACCCCACGCACTGGCAAAATATCTTCTTTTTAGCAACCTCCACCTCAAATCCTCACATCAATTCCAGTTCGATTCTATTCGGTCAATTTCGTCATCCCTCCAAGATCCTGTTCAATCACTCAATCCTTCCCCCCAAAAACAGCTGATGTAAACAAACGTGCGTTGTAGTCGGCGCGAAAACAGACTTCCTCTTTTTTTTTTCCTTCTTCAGCTTCAGATTTCAGCGGGTTTCAGGCACTACATGTACGCATCACTATGCCATGGTGTACAATTTTGACTTCCACAAACGCCAGGAGGAACTCGACTTCGATTAACTTGCGAGTAAGTTTATACACTACTCGTGCACACCATGTTCAGGTGTATATATACGGGAACAGGTGGGTGAGTTGCCAAGAGTCGCTTGATACTTTTATCTACGAGTTGCTTGATAATTGCTCAAACGTGTGTGTGTGTGTGTGCGTATGCGCGCGCACGTGTGAATAGTACACATTCTCATGCAAACTTACACACACACACACACACACACACACACACACACACACACACACACACACACACACACACACACACACACACTCGTGGCGCAGTTGGTAGAGTTCCCGGAAGCTACTAGAGCGGTCCGGGTTCAAATCCCGCCCAGGGCTGAAATAATTTCAATATCGCTGCGCTGCGAGTCGTTACTCCAACTCTCGTGGGTGGGGAGTTGGGTGTGTGCGTGTAAGGTCATAGCATTAGCCAGATCGGTCATATATGAACTCTGAGCTCTCTTTCGGGAGGGAAATAGCTATCAATCGCGAGTCCAGCGCGTGATTCAAGACCATGGTGAATCACACACACACACACACACACACACACACACACACACACACACACACACACACACACACACACACACACACACACACACCATCTTCTATGACCTGCAGGCGTAAATGCAATTACTGACGGACTTCCCAGCAGAAGGTCGAAATCCAAGAAAGCCTTAAAGACTTCTTCAGGCCGATTCTGACGCAACACGGACAAGAAAGACCTTTTGGTCCATACACGAGCTGGGAGCCTATGGAAGATTCCCACCTTCAACCCCTCCCCCCTCCCCTTCCCCTCCTTTTTTTTATCCTTCTCGTGTGTCGCGTGGAGAAACTGATTCGGCTACCCCTATGTAAGGGGGAAAAAGAGGGCACGCTCCTGATATTTAATTGGTGATTACTGACGAAGTACAATGTGGCAAAGATATGAATAAAATTTGAAACTCCTCGTAAGGGTAAACAGATAAATCAATTAATAGATTTACGAATAAATAGATAAATGAATAGATGAATAAATGAATAAGTAAGAAATAAAGAATCAGCTAGATAGATAAGTAAATAGATCAAATTAGTAAATGATGTAATTAAATAAGATATATAGATATATAAATAGACTTAATAATAAATAGATAACCAACTATATTTATATATATATATATATATATATACATATATATATATATAAGAAATTATCAAGTCAATTTGATATATAGATACATAAATAAATATATTGGATAAAAGGAAAATAAAAACCAACTATACAAATAAATAGATAAATTACAAGTAAATAATCAACTAGATAAATTATTTAATCTATTAATTGATAAATCGATAAATACCGTCGAGGGAGCATAACTAAAGACAGAAAGGAATGACTGCATTTAGCATCCCTTTTGTAGAGTGACATTCTTCTTTGTAAATAAAAACACACAGCAATTGGTTAAAATAACTTTTCTGTATTTTCTCTTATGCGTTTAGAGTCCCTCGAATGTGTTGGGAGAAAAGTGCATAAAAAAAGACTTCCACATTTATCAACGTTATGCGCATCCGTCTGCATATTATGAAAACAGTTGACCAAATCTCTGGGAATAATTGGAGTGTTTGTACGGTGGGATCGTATGAGGTGTTGGGTGCTACAGGGAAGCGTAATTAAATCATGGCGTGTCTCAGCGTGCTGTCGGGAAATATATATATATATATATATATATATATATATATATATATATATATATATATATATATATATATATATATATATTTATATATATATATATATATTTTTTTTTTTTTTTTTTTTTTTTTTTTTCCGACTACATAGATGGGGAGATGGTAAAAAAAATAGTTGTTACACTGATAAGACCTAAACTAGAATATGCTGCAACACTGTGGGCACCTAGCACAAAGAACATAAGAAAATTAGAAAAAATCCAAAGAGAAGCGACAAAAATGGCACCTACACTGTCAAATCTGACATATGAACGAAGATTGGAGAAATTACATCTGTCAACACTGGAACAGAGAAGAGAAGGAGTTGATTTGTTGACCATTTACAGAATGATGAAAGGGTTGGAAATTCTCGATAGAGACGACTTATTAAAGTGGGACAAAAGAGAAACAAGAGGACACGAAAAGAAGCTAAAGAAGGACAGTTACAGAAGAGACCTGAAAAAAATATCTTCCCACATCGAGTGATTGATGTCTGGAACAAACTAAACGGGGAAACAGTGAATGCCAAAACTATACACGATTTTAAGAATAAACTGGATGTGGAGAGATACGAAAACGGGTCACTACGAGCATAGCTCTCGTCCCGTAAAATACAAATAGGTAAATACACACACACACACACACACACAAGCAAAAACACACGCATATGTGCTGAATGGACTACCGGCCCCGGCACTTGGCCTTCAAGCCAAAAATTTCATAAATCAATCAGTCAAACACACACACATATATATTATTAGGAAGATTGTTCTCAATCCTCTCTTCCTCGCCTCTGGCCCATCACGACCTTTGACCCAGGAGATTCCCAAGGAACGTGCCACTTGGCCGTGTGACTCGACCAAAGCTTCCTTGAGGTCCACGGGTGGGACAAAACCTCCTTGAGGAACTCATGTGCAGTACCAACAGCAGTCCCAGCGATGACTCAACCAGAGGTTCGCCTGAACACGTGATGATGAACACTGAACTCTTTAAGGAACTCACGTGCGATACCAGCCCCCCATACCCTCTGTCTTTGTGAGTCAGCAGTGTAAGAACGTTTTGCGTCCGACTTCCCACGCATCACACTTTGACCTCACGCCAATTAGGAGCACGGGTCATGACATGCCCGATTATATAAACACCGGACGAACGCCGAGGATTCAGATCACCTCGGATTATCACACTGTGAGCCTGGCTCGCTGCCTCCGTGCTTTTTCGCCTCCTACCCCTTGGGACACGACTTGAAACGCACAAGTCGTCACCTCCCTCGCCGTCCCGTACCCTCCCTCTTTGCTCGCCCTTAGAGCGAGCCATGCAACACTGGCGCCCAACTTCAGTGCTAAAAAAAAAAAAAAAAAAAAAAAAAAAAATACTCTCTCCATCAAAGTTTGCCTTCAAGCCAGCCCAACATTGGCTGCCCAACATGGGCACGACTGCCAGTTGACACATATATATATATATATATATATATATATATATATATATAATTCAAATAATCATTAATATATTTTTCATCATTCTTGTATTTTCTCAATACTCTTCAAATAACTATAATTATTACAATTAATGATTATGATAATACATTTATGATTATAATAATTAATCAAATGTTATTTCTTCCGTCCTGTGTTTCCTCACTACTTTTTCTCATTTGCTTAAAAGATGAATGAATAAAGGAATATATCTATATAGATATATATATATATTATATATATATATATATATATATATATAGATAGATAGATATAGATAAAATAAGTCGAAATAAAAAAAACATTGAAACCAGCAGCCGGGCTCTGAAGCTGACAAATCCTGCAATCATTCTAGCTGCCTCCATGAGCAATTGAAGGGTTAAAATTATATCCATCAAGGCTTTCACTATTTAATTCTGATTGTCCCCAGGTGATTTTATTCAGTATTACGAAAGACCTAATAGTCAATCAATTAAATGGTAAATAAAACTTCCGTACCGGGAAAGGGTAATACTAGACACTGATTTGAGTCCTCTTAGACTCGTTTCACACGTAACGACTTTTCGCCGTGCGTGGGTGTCTATGGGCGCTTACTAACGTCACGACCACGTGTGCAAGTATCCATAGACCCAACCTTACCTTATCGTAGTGACCGTTACGTGACGTCATCGATCATGAAGAGCCAACTTTCCCCCATTTTTCGCCAGCCTCTCGCCATCTATGTCATTGTCCTCTCTCCTCCAGTATGAGGCTCTTCGTGAATTGTATCCTCTGTCTTCCTCTTCCTCTCTTCCAAATAAACAACCGCTCATTTTTATTCTCCACTTCTTAGGATGTCCCAGAAATTTTGGCTGTCTCTCATCTGGCATCTTCCCTGAGTATTCTTCTGTCGTAGACACATAGACACGCTTTGGTTATTTGAGAGCACGACGTCGTGTCGTGTACGGCGCACGGTGAAAAGTCGGTACGTGTAAAACGAGACATAAATCCCATGCACCGTTTCGCGCACATCACTGGGAGAGCTCACTTTCAAAACAATGACGTCATGTCGCCACCTCCGCGGTGTCACAGTAAGACTGGTGGAATGAGATGGGCGATCGTTGTTTTAATCCTAAAATGCTATACTCATTGAACTATACAACTTCCCTTGCTATATATATATATATATATATATATATATATATATATATATATATATATATATATATATATATATATATATATATATATATATATATATATATATATATATATATATATATATATAAAACATCAATTAGCACGTATATGGGAAATAAGAGCAAGTGAGAAAGAGGTATCACTAAGGTTGAATTGGCAGTAGCAAATCACGACGTATTCCACACCTAGCGGACTCCTTGGAGCGCATAGGCGTCTGCAACCATACACGAATGTTTCTGGGTGTAGATGTTCTCTTGGTGTTGTTTCGGTGCAGTAAGTTAATATTCTTGATGCTTTATTTTGTGTTGTTCTTTATGGATGTTATACTTTTTTTCATTGATGAACATCATGTTGTAAATAAATAGTTACATGCATTTTTTAGCAACTGTTTACATATCTTCATGAAGTCTTTAAAGTGTGGTGATGGTTATGGACGTATCAATTGTGAGGCTATTTTTTCAGAATCGTGGTAGTCAACATGAGGACCACAATGGCAATAAGCTTACATGTTGTTGTTTTTTGTGCTATCCTCGGCAATTGTAATCGTTATTTCGAATTATGTGTTCCTTTCATGATCTGCACTTTATGTATACTGATTCAATGCCATATAAACTTATTATTATTACTATTATTATTATTATCATTATTATTATAACATGGTAAACACCATTACTGAGGATATTTTGGGGATGCAGATATTGTTTTGTGTAAGTTATAGTTCTAGCTTTACAGTGACTGGCAACAGTTCCTAAACCCTCCTATATGTCTCTTTGGAAAGGAATCGTGGACTTTTGGCTGTGTTGTATTTGTGTGGGACTATCCCTATGTCATTCACTAAAAGAAATAGTAGGACAAGACTAGTCATTGGTTATCAGCTCTCCTCATGTGAAAAGTTGGAGAAATTTTAGATGAAGTTGGTAGAGAGAAATATTTATTCTGGTCAAGAGAGAGACGATTCTCCTTGTCATCCACCTTGCAGGACCACCACTAGCAGCTATTTATCACTTGTCTCGAATTTCGTGAGTGATTGAATAGTGAGTTTGTTCCAATTTACAGGTACCATCCCTGCATCTTCAGAAGGAAGTGGAGGATTTTGAGCCACTTTGGGTAATGGGCTGGTGGATGGTTCATCCTTCGGTGTGTCGTACCTACAGAAATCCTTCCTCCTTCTATTACCTCAGTGTCAATGAAAGGAGGTGCAGCTCCTCAGCAAATACAAAGAATAATGACAGTGCCAGGTTGACTGTGAGTGTGAAAGGTAACAGGTTGAAGGAAGTGGAGAGATTTTTGTATCTGGGGTCACATGTAGTTGAGAATGGAGAAAAGGAGGTGGTGAATCATAGAGTAAATGAAGTAAGTAAATGTTTACATGGAATGGAATTTTTTATGAGAAATAGGTATCTGGGAATGAATACCACAAAAAGTTTGTATCAAGACATGATTGTTCTCACAGTGCTGTATGGAACAGACTTAGAATATATGCAAGGTGGAGAGAGGTTAAATAATTTTGAGGTAAAATATTTGAGAAATATGATTGGTGTTACAAGAATGGAGAGTGAGAAAAGTGGAAGCGAGGTAGAGGACGGAAATGGGAAGGGAGCTGTTGGACAGGATAGACCAGTGCTATTTCTTCTGTCTATTTGTGACATCTACTCTGATGTGCTGGACCCTCATATATCAGTGTCAAATCTCTTTTCTTAACTACGTGCATGACTTATGATACCAAACCAGTCATATCTCCAGTACCTTTCTTTTCTCTTCTCTACCTTCCCTTTTCTGCAGTGATGGAAGTGTTGCTGTTTTGTCCCTTGGAAGATCAAATATTATTTGCCAAAATATTAACCTTAGACTATATTTTGGATGATCCCGGAGCTATTTCTTCCACTTTAATTCCCACTCGCTCATGTGTGCCTTTACTATGAATATCTTGCTACGATATTTAGCCATTTTGTTTTGCTTCAACATTATGGCCATATATCCTGTTGGAATTCCAATTCTTAAGAACTGTGCTGACTTCCTGTCTGTGCACATGGTTCTGTCTTTGTCCATCCTGTCTGTATCCTTTATACTGAAAGTATCTTCTATTAAAACAATATCAACAAAGTATAAAAGTGCCCAAGGTATAGCTACCATACAAAAGACACCAAGCACCTCATTCAACAATGTCCCACACTAACAATCACTAGACTACAACACAGTATTTCTGCCCTGATTGACATTTAAGAAGAAATTCTAATTTTCTTTCTAGGGATAACCCAATCCTTTTTTTTTTTTTTTTTGTAAATGTTGAAATTCCTTTAGTAGAGAATCTTGGCATTGATATGTGATGACTACATTAACTAGACACTAGAAGAATTCCACAAAGTTTGTGGTTTTTGGATGAAGAGTGAAGAAAATGCAAGGTAATAAACTGGTAGCCAACAAAGTTTGAACCAGCTGGTATCATAAAAAGAAGTTTTGAGGTTCTTGTGTCATACTATGGGAATGTTAGTTTTACAAAACACACATACACATACACACCATCTTTACAATGCAAATAGGAGACTGAAACAGGATACTTGAAAAGCTTTGGAGAAAACATTCTTGAAAAGCAAGAACTTCCAAAGGTGTGACACATAATGAAAAACAATTTTTTATACATTGCTCCTGATTGCTCAAATTTGAAGAAGTTCATAGAGTATGTTGATGTAAGTTATGTGAATTATGATATTTAATTTTACTGTCTCCATAGCTGCCTCAAATGTTGCCTTAAAATATAACAACCACTGGTCTTTTGACTGCTTCTACCAGTTGGAACCTCCTGATGTGACTTAATTCTTGACTCGGTGAGAAGCTCTTTGTCTATGACAGATACAAAGAATATGACTGTGATAGGTCTTCATGTTGTATATTTTGTCAACAATATCCAGTACTTCTATCTTGTGGACAATATTCCACTGAAGAGGTGGAGTCATAAAGATGGTATAGAAGAGACTGACGGAGGGTTGCTAAATGGATAGTAGAAGTTAAATGTGACTTTAAAAGAATGTTGAATGACTTAATCCATGTTGTTGTTGTTGTCGTTCCCTAGACTGTCTGTCCGAGCAGTCCCGTCTCCTCAAGGAATGCCACAGCTGAAACTGGGTTTTCCCACAAATCCTTTATAGAGTGTATGTTGTGTTGTTTGCGTGAATGATTGTGTATAATGCAGTCTTCCATTATGTGTTGTATGGTATGGGGTGAAGTGTTACATCCTGGGCAGCTGTACACAATGCGGTCATCCAGCCTCTTCTGGTAGCTTAGAAGTGCTGGGTGGTGGCCGCACCGCAGTCTGGCCAAGTGGACTCTGTCCTTTCGTGGGAGAGAGGATTCAGAAGGGTGGATATCAGGGGGTCTGGCATGCAGCAGTGTGTTGTCTTTCAGTGTGTTAATGGAGCGGTGAGTATCAACATGGATTAAGTACCACGTAATCCATGTTGATACCCCTGGTACCTAAAATATGAAGTGCATAAAAGTGACCAGCTCGCCAATCATGAAGCAATGCTGAGTGACTTGGTCTGGATGGGTAACACTAAAGTCCGTATGACAGTGATAGTATAAAACTTGCAGTCAACACTCCATACATGGACTGGAAGCTGTAGAGTAAAGAGCCATGTAAACAGAGGATGAAAAAAGTCATTCTGGTTTTGGATTGTAAGGGAAGAAGAACCTCAGCAGCCAAAATCATGTGGTCATCATTGAGGCATGCACAAGGAACACCAATTTGTAGAGAACATACATTCTTCAATACCTGGTATGCAGTGTTGGTATCTGGTAAATGAGACATAAAAAACTGTTGTACTGTAATTTGTTATAAATAAACAGAAGTCTCATTCACCCAAGGCTGTCATTGACAGATGCTTTTTTTCACTTATATGTAAACTTAATAATTCTAAATATGATTACATGCAAACAAAGCATCAGAGAACACATTTTCACAATTATATGTGTGAAATGTTTTTGTCATAGTACCCAATAATGGGTATTGACTGCATGTTTTATGCAGTCAATATTTTAGGGGTTTTAGTGATGACATCTCTACAGACCAAATCACTCAGCATTCTTTTGTGAATGGAGACTAATATCCAAAGAAAAGAAAGAAAAAGAATATATATATATATATATATATATATATATATATATATATATATATGTATGATAAACAGATAGATACATGAGTAAAATGTGAACTAAATAGATAAATAAATAAATAAACTTATATGTAGATAAATAAGATTAAATACAATAAAAAACCAATCAATAGAATTGAGTGAAATTTTTCCTTTACCACTTCTATAACACCTCTTTGGTGCCGTCTTTTTCCCAAGGATAGAAACACCATATACTGCGAACAAAATACAATTTGTCATGGTGCATCTCTTGACATATTCATTCATGTTGACAAAAGCATGAATTCCATAGCACAGTTTCTCATATAGAGATGATATTTCCAATGGATGAATTCTTAAGATGTATGGAGAGAAACACAAATCAATATTGCACTTAATTTTTGTTTTGTAGTGCGGTAACATTCTTTAAGGTTCACATTGACAAGTATATTTCTTTTAATCTGGAAAAGTTAAAAGTATACTTTACAGATAATAATGGTTCTTCTTTTATATCCATCTTTCTTTCTCCTTGTATCTGTTTTGTATAGAACATATAAACTTTTGTATATCACATTAGTAGCTTTATAATGTTTGACCTTAAGCATTAAGACACAGACAGATAATGTAATACTTCTCCAATAATGTGACCATACCCTACAACATGAATTTTACATTCAAAGTATTTGTAAAACAGCACTGTCTTCAGGTCTTTCGTAACACTAGACTTTGTCTACTTGCCCGATGAAATTACATCTCATAGTTCAGTTAGCAAAAGACTCAGATTCTATGAATCCCCTACTTGTGCATTTTTTGACTTTGCTATTATCCTATATTTTCATTTGTCTTAATAATATCATGGACTTTTCATGTGCATAGTCAAATTGTGATTAGTGTCTATGGCACACAAATGAGATATGTGACTTAATTCAGTGAGATTCTTAAAACACACATCCATAACTCGTCAAACCCTTTGCACTTCTGAGTGCTCTTCTGTTCAAGGCTTTAGGAACAAGGCATCACTGTCCAACAAACTCTCCAGTCCCAGTTTTCTAACTCGATCACAGCATCTCCACAGTCACATAAATATAGTGTTCTCTTTCATAGCACATCTACTTTCCGAATCCACCACTTCTTTCCTAACAAGACCACTGAGGAAACCTCACATTGTGCAAACACTCAATACCTATCCTTGTTTCAAGTTCCCCCCCTAACCACTGCCCACCCTCTCATCTTCTTCCCAGGTCGTCCTTCCTAGAACGTCCTTCTCCTAATTTTCTTTCTTCTTGGGCACTCAGAAGGGTCAATGCAGGCTCCGTGCATGAGGACAGTTGGGTGTGGGCAGTAGCAGCCAGGCTTGCATCGCTTCTTGTGGCACTCTGGGTTAGGCACTGGGTTCTGGCAGGTGGGCCGGCAAGCTGGGGCACAGGGCATGTACACAGCACCACGAGGACACTCAAGACCTGGAGGAGGAGAGGACCAACAGAGTGACAACTTGTAAGCAGAAAGATCTGTGTCTGAGGTTGTTGTTTTTGTTGTTGTTGGTGTACAATATAAATTCATAAATTTCTTAGTGTACAGACACCTTTGGTCAAATCAGAAAACCCAAGATCTTAGCAGAGCCAACTTGACAATAGATTATAGCAGAAAAAAATAGTGACACTTTTTCAAATGGCTGTGCCCAAACAACAAAAATTCAAAGACAGGCACTGTGATGAATATACACATCTGATTAAGAAACAGTCGCTGATTCAAGTTGAGGCAATGAAAATATAGAAAAATCACTTGTTCTACATATTGTTAAGAAGTATTTAGGCCAGTGTTTCCCAACGAGATACATATACTTGAGAGTTTGCTAAAGTTCCTTATGAGATAGTAATGAAGAAGCTGAGATTGTTGGGAGTCTGCATTTATCAGAAAAAATATGTTCATTTTTTTTTCTCTCAAAATTTTTCCATCAATTTATGAAAGACCTAAATTTAAACCAGCTATTGGAGAATAATAACAATAATAAAAATAAATAAAATAATAGGGTAGAAAAAAATGTCACAGTAATCATAGGTAGATCAAACTCATGCAAATCTCATACAGTAATAGGAACAAGGAAGGAGATTTACTGGTCAGACGAAAACAGTTTCCTGGAAACCTGTTGTCTTTAACCTAATTACATTTCTAAAACTTCACTTCCACTGCTTCCATAGTCCTGTACATAACTGATAACTACCTGCTTTGATATCTCTTCTCCTTTCCACATACACTGAACCAACTCCATACCAGGTGGTCTTTCACTATTTATTCTGCTGTTGTCAAGGGAATTTATTCTTTTAGCATGACCTCTTTGGTACTGAAGGGTTGATCTCAACCCTTCCATATTGGTTTCAGTGACATCCCTATGGACTAGAGTCACACATTTTTTTTTCTTCAAAGACTGGAAACTAGTCTTCAAGCATAAAAGAATGATCACTTCTAACATCTATCTTCCTTCCTGCTGCTTAAATATCTCCCTGACCATCTCTATGATTCCTTTTCAGTGCACTATTTTCCCCAAGGATAGAAGTGATGGTTATTTCTGACAAAACAAAAGCACCTTTCCATTTAACATATATTTTCTCATGGTGTTTACAAAGGAGAGTTGTGATACCTGACTGCAATCTGATTTTTGGTAGGGATGAAGGATGTAGACTATCTAACATCAGCATTAGTAAGGTAAAAGTAATTAAACAGAAAGATAGACTGAAATGTACAAAATCCCTGGGTCCAGACAAACATTTTCTGAGAGTGCTTAAATAATGTAGATTTGAAATCTGTGGCCAGTTAACGGAAATATTTAGTAAGTCAGTAGACACTAATTTTGTGCTTATTGTTTGGAGGCAGGCAAATATTGTTACTGATTTCAAAAAGGGAGGTCACTTGTCTATATGTAACAACTGGCCAATCAGTTTAACATCAGTTGTAGGTAAAAAAAATTCATCAATAATAGCTAATGGAATCAGAGATCACATCAAAAGACATACTTTAATTTGTGACTCACACCATGGGTTCTCCAAGGGTAAGTCATGTGTAACTAATCTTCTATCTTTTTACACTAATGTCTTCAAGGCATAAGATAACGATGATAGTTACAATGTTATTTACCTTGACTTTAGCAAAGTGTTCAAGAAGGTGCCCAACCAGTTACTACTAAATAAAGTCAAAGTCCATGGCATAGGATGAAAAGTTTTTGGAAACTTACACTTATAGTTTGCTTTATTTTCCAACTAACAATATGAATAAATATTAAGATTTAACTGCACACACACACACACACACACAAAGAAAAGAAAGAGGAGATCTATTGGCCATTTGCAGAATCATGAAAGGTATGGAAGTCCTTGACAGAAAAGATTGATTAAAATGGGATAAAAGAAAAACAAGAGGACATGAAAAGAAACTCAAAAAGGATAGTTATAGTTGGAGAAACCTTCAACCTATTAAGGTCAATGAAAGTGGCATTTGACTATTTGGATGAAGAAATTATTTTAAAAAATATTAGTTACATTAATAAGACCAAAGCTGGAATACACAGCAACACTATGGACACCCAGTACTAAAAAGAATATAAAGAAATTAGAAAGAATACAGAGAGCAATGACAAAGTTGGCACCAGCTCTTTCCAAATTAATATACAAACAAAGATTATCCAAATTAGAATTACCAACACTGGAGCAGAGAAGAGAAAGAGGAGATCTACTGACTATCTATAGAATCATGAAAGGAATGGAGATCCTTGATAGGAATGATTTACTAAAATGGGACAATGGAAAACAAGAGGACATGAAAAGAAATTCAAAAAAGATAACTATAGAAGAGATCTGAAAAAAATAGCTTCCCACACAGAGTGCTGGATACCTGGAATAATTTAGATAAAGAAACAGTGTGTGCAAACACTATTCAAGATTTTAAGAAAAACTTGATGCTGAAAGATACAAAGACGGGTCACCACGAGCATAGCTCCCTTCCCGTATAATACAACTAGGTAAATACATACACACACACACGTCACTTATCATGTGATTGCCGAGTTCAAGTCCTCGGTAGTACCGCATTTCAATTCCTGCTTGTGGCCTCCATTGGGTCTCCTGATGTTGATGGCTTAGAATTAAAGTGCATTGTGGTTGTTATTTGTTAATATATATATATATATATATATATATATATATATATATATATATATATATATATATATATATATATATATATATATATATATATATATATATATATATATATATATATTGGAAAATTGTAAACACCAGACTTGAAGGGTTTATTTGCCCGACGTTTCGATTCCCGTCCAGGAATCGTCTTCAGGGGGTATAATGGGTAACGTCGGGCAAATAAACACTTCAATTGAGTCTGGTGTTAACAATTTTCCAATATGGATCTCAGACTCCAAATCTTCTCTTACATTGAACAATATATATATGTATATATATATATATGTATATATATATATAAACATATATATGCTAAGTAGATCACTTGGAAAAAGGAACTAACGAAGCAGAGCGCTTTCGTATATTACATCTTCAGTGCAACAAGTACATACAAGTGTATTCCTATCTCTATGTACTTGTTGCACTGAAGATGTAATATACGAAAGCGCTCTGCTTCGTTAGTTTCTTTTTCCAAGTGGTCTACTTTGCATAAGTGAACACACGTACTCGTGTTCTTATTAGCATATATATATATATATATATATATATATATATACATATATATATATACATATATATATATATACATATATGTATGTATATATATATACATATATATATATATATATATATATATTTCTTTTTCATCTACCTACCTCCACATTGGGACGCTTTCCTCCATCCTTGTACGGAGATACCAGCACGTTCACACTCACGGGTATAGGCTAGGAGGGCATCACAATCACATCTCTGGCCTTCCTGGCACTCACACATGTCCAGCAAACAGGAGCTGCGGGCAATGAAGGATGTCAGTGCAAGAGGTTTCAGGAAAGACATAGTGGGTGTTGCATGTGTGTTGTCAGGAATGAAGGACAAGAAATGTGGAGGGTAGAAAAGGAGGTGTTAGTAACAGGATGAAGAACGAGAAGGAAAATAAAGAAGAGAGGAAGAAGTAGAAGTAAGAAGAGGAGGAGGAAGAGAAGGAAGAGGAAAAAAGAAGAAAGATGAAGATGAGAAAGTGAACCTGAGGAAGAATAAGATGGAGGAGAAAGAGAGGAAGAAGAAGAATAAAAACAAAAGAAAGACTTAAAGAAGGAGGAGCAGAAAGGGATGAAGACTAAGAAAAAGAAAAGGACGACTTAAAAGAAAAAGAAAAGAAGAAGAAGAAGAAGGCAAAACTGGACCAAAGAGGAAAACAGAACTTACTGGAAATACTTGTCGACTGGAAGGACAGCATGGCACTCCTGAAGAATCGTATGGTTGAGGTGCTCGCACTGCTTAACAGCACTCGCCTTCGAAATTGAGCACTGAGGACCTCCTAGAGGCTTCCTGACGCCGCCGACGCGCTTGGCGCTCGAAGTCCTCATCTTCTTGGAGCAGGACCTCCCTCCTCCAGTAGCCCAGGAATTGGCCATGACAGAGACTGTCCTGGCAGGTCGGCCTCTACGGGTCACGAGATCGTCGGTTTGGTTGTAGTTGTAGTTCCCGCAAAGTCCGCACGTCTTGCCCTGCCACTCGGGGGAAACCTCGACCTCGACATAGCCTCTGCCGTCCCACAAGACGCGCAGTCCTGTCGAACCAAGTGGAAGGAGATGATCACATAGCCATCCATGCGTGGATGTTTGGAGAAGAAAGGAGAAATGAGAGAGTGGGTGGTGGAAGTAACATGAAATTGATCCCGTAAGTCAATTCCTGGATCATCTTCGTTTTTACTCCCATAACCCAATCTCTCATATGTACATGCATATATACATGCACGCATGAATATATACATGCACTTGTGAACAACGTTGCAGCATGCATACATATACATACACGCAAACGAACATACTCGTATCTTTGTCAATGATGCTGTATCATACTGTTCATACATACATACATACATACATACATACATGCATACAATTCATACATACATATACCAAAGGCTTTTTCCCCCTTATAAGGGAGGTAGCCAAAAAAACAAAGGCATAAAAACCACTCCCACCCATTCCATCCCTATCACACTCCACTCCCCTCCACCCTCTTCCCTCCCTCTTATCTTGGCACCTCCTGGATGACGGGTCATCCCTGCATCCTGTCCACTGCCCTGGGTCAGAGGCAGTGTCGCAAGACACAGCACATCCACAGCAAGGCTGCTTCATTAAATCGGCAACCCCCCCTCTCCGTCACCTCATGCAGAAAAGATGACAGAGAGAAATCCCTTCAGCCTGCATCAAATATCTCTCATACATACTGCCTCAGCCCCCATCCTCCCGTCCATTCCACCTCATGCATCAAAACATCATCCATATACAACCATTCTCCACTCACCCCTGTCTTCTGTCCTCTCCCGTCCTTCCTCAACAGACATTCCCCTCTTCCCCAAAGCCCCTTTTACCCCATCCATCCATCTCATCCTAGGTCGCCCCCTCATGTTCACTCCTTCTACATCTGCCTTCCACACCTCTTTTACTAGTCTTTCTTTACTCATTCTTTCCATGTGTCCAAACCATCCCAATACTCTTTCATCCACTCTATCTCCCAACTCCCTTTCCATCCCCATTCTCCTCCTCACCTCCTCTTTTCTCACTCTATCTAACCTAGTAACCCATATTATACTTCTCAGACACCTCATCTCAAACATATTCAAACTCCTTCTCTCTTCTTCTCTTATGTTCCATGTTTCTGCCCCATACAGTGCTGCCGGCACAATCACTCCTTCATACAATCTCCTCTTAGCATCCACTCCCAAATGTCTATTTCTCATTACACTTTTTAATCCACCAAGGCATTTACTCGCTTCTCTCAATCTACATTCTACCTCCACCTTCACTCCTCCCTTTCCTGCCACATTTGCACCCAAGTATCTAAAACTATCCACTTCCTCCAGTCTCTCTCCCTTAATACTCACTTCCAGTCTGCTGCCACTTTCACCACTTGTATATCTCATCACCTTACTTTTACCCATATTTATCTTCAACTTCCTTTCACACACTTTCCCAAACTCTGCCACTAACTTCCTCAATCCCTCCTGTGACCCTGCTACAAGCGCAGTGTCGTCCGCAAACAATAGCTGGCTTACCTCCCACTTTTCTCTATTTTCATATCAAATTATCTCATTTATCTGTTTCTGTTATTCCATTTTTTCTATTTTATTAATTACTGTTCTTACTCATCTATTTGTTTGTTTATTTGACTTTATTATTTGTTATGGTAAACCTACCAAAGGATGTCTCGATGCTGATGGAGTAGCCGACGTAGGTGATGTTGAAGAATCCTTCCTTCTCGTAGGGAGGTTTGATCTTGCGCTTGTTTACCTTCACTCTTCTTCGATTCTCCCCCAATTTTATCTACAAAAATAAACATTAATATATATAAGTAAATACGAGTGAATGAGTCAAGAAAAATGAGTAAAACAGGTTTGGAATATATATCAATAAACATGAGTGACTGAGTGAAGAAAGATTAGTAAAAGAGGTGTGAAAGGCAGAGGTGGAAGGAGTGAACATGAGGAAGCGAACAAGGATGAGATGGATGGATGGGGTAAAAGGGGCATTGGGAAAGAGGGGAATGTCTGTTGAGGAAGGAAGGGAGAAGACAGAAGATAGGGGTGAGTGGAGAATGGTTGTGTATGGATGATGTTGTGATGCATGGAAGGGAATAGGTGGGGGAAGGGGGTTAGGGAGTAGGTGGGAATGATATTTTGACACAGCCTGAAGGGATTTCTCCCTATTTTCTCTTTTTCTGCATGAGAGGACGGAGAGGGGGGGGGGTCGCCGATCAAATGAAGCGGCCTTGTTGTGAATGTGCTGTGTCTTGATACATTACTTCTGACCCAGGGTAGTGGGCGAGGTGCAGGGATGACCCGTCATCCAGGAGGAGCCACGATAAGAGGGAGGGGTTCTAAATGAGAGTGGAGTATGTGAGGATGGAATGGGTGGGAGTGGATTTATGACTTTGTGGCTACCTCCCTTGTAGGGGGGGAAGCCGTTGGTATATGTATGTATAAATAAATACATAAATGAATAAATAAATGGAAAGAATTGAAAGTGTGCGCTTATGTACAGATCTTATGTGTGTGTGTGTGGACACAATAGTGGAGGGTATTCAACAAATCACACTAATAAATCCTTTTTTTATTTTCTATTCATTCATCGATTTGCCTTGTATTTTTTTTATATAAGAATATATTTATCTTATTTATTCATCTATTTATTTAGTTACTTATTTATCTATTTGTTTGTTTATCCACTTATTTATTACCTTGGTTCCTTTGATTTGTAATCGAAGACTTTTGGTCCAAGAAAAATGTTTCGATTTTCGAGGATCGTTGATGACCTTCAGGTCGAATGCGCCTCCCTCACAATCCTTGACAAGTTGATACTTGCACGTACCCTAGACAGAGAGAAAAGATAATTAATTAATACACACATATCTAATGAGATGCATTTTATTGTACTTACAAGCCCACCGGCTGCGCCGGCCCGGCTACGCCGGGGGCCTTGGCCTGCGGCGCTGCGCCTTAGGCGCGGGCGCTGCGCGCCCTGGGCTACGCCCCTTTTTTGGAAAATAAAATATCAAAATCATATTGCTTTTTATTTCTTGTCAACATCTAGCTGTTCTCGCAAGTCATCTATATAGGCGATTTGTGCTGGTGTTAAATTTCCGTTCAAAATACCCTTTTTATATTTTTTAAATTCTTTTTTTCCTTTAAGTAATAACTTTTTTTTACTTGCTTTTCTTTTTCGAGTTCTTCGAGTTCTTCTTTTTCGAGTTCTTCGAGTTCTTCGAGTTCTACTTCTTCTTCTTCTTTGAGTTCTTCGAATTCTTCTTCTTCCTCTTCTTCTAGTTCTTCTTCGAGTTCTTCTTTTTCTTCTTCTTCTTTGAGTTCTTCTTCTTCGAGTTCTTCTTCTTCTTCTTCTTCTTCTTCTTCGAGTTCTTCTTCTTCTTCTTCTTCTTCTTCGAGTTCTTCTTCTTCGAGTTCTTCTTCTTCTTCGAGTTCTTCTTCGAGTTCTTCTTCGAGTTCTTCGAGTTCTTCTTCGAGTTCTTCGAGTTCTTCTTCGAGTTCTTCGAGTTCTTCTTCGAGTTCTTCGAGTTCTTCGAGTTCTTCTTCGAGTTCTTCGAGTTCTTCTTCGAGTTCTTCGAGTTCTTTTTCGAGTTCTTCGAGTTCTTCTTCGAGTTCTTCGAGTTCTTCGAGTTCTTCTTCGAGTTCTTCTTCGAGTTCTCCTTCTTCTTCGAGTTCTTCTTCTTCGAGTTCTTCTTCGAGTTCTTCTCTTTCGAGTTCTTCGAGTTCTTCTTTTTCGAGTTCTTCGAGTTCTTCTTTTTCGAGTTCTTCGAGTTCTTCTTTTTCGAGTTCTTCGAGTTCTTCTTCTTCGAGTTTTTCGATTTCTTCTTCGAGTTCTACTTCTTCTTCTTCTTCGAGTTCTTCGAGTTCTTCTTCTTCCTCTTCTTCGAGTTCTTCGAGTTCTTCTTCTTCGAGTTCTTCTTCTTCTTCTTCTTCGAGTTCTTCCTCTTCTTCTTCTTCGATTTCTTCGAGTTCTTCTTCTTCTTCGAGTTCTTCTTCTTCACCGTAGTTGGCGGTGTTACCGATTTACCACCAAACGCGAAGGGTCAGTTTTTTTTTTTACTTATATAGATTTCTAGATTTTTCGTTTGTTTGTTTATCTATTTCTGTGCGATATGGCTAGTTGAAAGTGAAAGGGATGCTGATATATATACATACATACATATATATATATATATATATATATATATATATATATATATATATATATATATATATCCATATTAAATAACGACATTTTTAATATGAATATGTGTTAGATTTATTTGTGTGGTTTTGCCCAAGGTCGGGAAAAGGAACACGAAATTCATTTTAGAAAGAAACGATCGACATGACGTCATAAAGAGGCGCACATGACGTCACGTCGTTTGTTTGCCTTGGCTATGACTTTTTAAAGAAAAAAGAAAACGCATACAATAAGTGTAAGAAACAAAAATTATCAAATGAATGTATGAATTATTAGATAAATCATTAATCAAATAATTTAATAGACAAACCATACAAATGAATATATAGATAAATGAACACAAAGCTTTCACCTGGAAATTGTAAAGAAGTCCGTCAAAGGTTATGTAATGTGGATCACCGAAGACAGAACAAACGCCGGGCCTTGGCACGCATTTCGGACAACACTCCCCTGGCGTTTGCGCTTTCTGAAAAGAAGAAAAGGAACAATGAAAAAGGGGAGAAAGAAAAATAAATAAACAAATAGATAAATTAATGAATCAAAATACCGGTGCAAAAAATAACGAATAAACAAATACATTAATAAATAAAGCTTAGTTTGTCTGATGACCAAACTACGCGATTACGCTAACGATTATCACGTGTTGATCACAAGCTCATCACGTACCTTGAATCCGTACGGGCAGGGTTTGGTCATGTACTCGCACTCCTGCACTTGGCAGTGGAACTCGCCCTCGTGGCAAGTACAGTTCGAGCATTCGTCCCTCCTCCAGGATTCGCCGTGGTCGCGCATGACTCCGTACGCCGCACACGACCAGAAGGCGAACTCCGGCTGAGGGCACACCGGGCAACAACTTCCTCGCTCGGTGACCTGAAAATAGACATGATGAAAGTATATGACGATGTTACTGCTCGCACATATGATGATATTTCGCCGTGAGTGGCTCTACCCACGTCGATCATCCCATCGCTGCCACCATTTGGTTACACAGCGTTTAATGGACTTGATGAAAGTCTATGACGATGTTACTGCTCGTACAAATAACATGACCA
>NC_134796.1:42378329-42380829 GCF_046742065.1 Oratosquilla oratoria
CGTCTTTTTTTCTCGCAAGATCAAGTTTGTTCTTAAATTGTTGTTGTTGTTGTTGTTGTTGTGTGTGTGTGTGTGTGTGTGTGTGTGTGTGTGTGTGTGTGTGTGTGTGTGTGTGTGTGCGCGCGTAAGGCCCCATCATAAAAACATAGATCAGGCTATACAGAAGCCTTGAACTCTTATCTGGATGGGTAACAGGTATCGATCACGAGTACAGCACGTGATCTGCGATCGTGGTGGTGAATCACACACATACACGTACACACACACGCACACACACACATACATACGTACACACACAGGGTTAGAAGGCAATCAACACGCACCCCATACTAAATACAATTCAGACTAAGGCTCCTGAATAGTACAGTGGTACCGCGCTCGTCTCGTAATCACGGGGTCGGCAGATCGATTCTCGCCCGGGGCCGTGAGCTTAAGCTGTTTACTGGGAAGGAGGTTGAGGATTGTCTCCGCTGACGGTTGGGGGTCCGCCATGGCGTGACTGTTCGAACCCTCGTCGCGGCGCAGAGGTTAGAAAAGGCTTCATCCACTCTGAGTAATGACCACCACCCCCGACCGCTGTGTGTGTATGTGATACATCAATATCCTCCCCGTATCGTCACTGCAGCGGCATGCCGCGGACTCACCGTCTATCCTGCGTTCGAACAGTCCCGACAAGGTTAAGGTCCGACCGGGTAGCCTACCAGCCTCAGCAAAAAAAAAAAAAAAAAAAAAAAAAAGAGACCAGAACGGCAATGGCTGTTTCCAAGGACATGGGCATGGCATCATAATGTCCAGGGGCACTACAAAGACGGCCGACAGGATCCCCACGGGATTTGTTTTATTATTACGGGAAACAATTTATCTCACTCATAATTACCTATATGACGAACTGTTGCGCTCAATGACAAGTGTTGTATAATACATCAGAATCTATATAGATACATCGCCTGTCGTGGTTATCTTTATGCATTTTTGTATAAAAAAAAACAGAAATATGATTTATGCATTACTTATGTAGAAAAACATGTGAAACAGATGAAAGCGAAGGAGTATTTGCATAGATAAGGATCAGTAGCTGTTTAGGTTTGGGTACTGTGAAGCCTCAGCTCGGGACCGCACTGCAGTCAGCCAACCAAATCCCAGTTCGCGTACAAACTCCTTGCGTACGTGGAAGTAGCAAACGCCACTCGCGAGACGCTACTCACTAGATGCTCGCGAACTCGCTCAGCCCACGAGCGAGGTTCTGATTGTTCGATAGCGCTCCCGGCTGAGCCTCATGATTTGTATATAACTCCTGTGTAAACCCAAGCCTCCTAATCATTTTAATCCCGACGTCGGCGCCGCCGTCCAAGCTCCCAGTCCATTTCTCCCGAGCCACGACCACCAACAGCCCCTAATCGCTCGCTAAATCGCCCGGTGGCAATAGCCCTCTTTTATTATACACTACTATCTTTTCATTTTCTTACAGACATTCTTCCCCTCCCACAAAAACCGATCCTGTGCAAGCGGGTGGTCTTTCCTAGGAATTCAGAATTCAGACTCATTTTCTAACTTTGTTGGATGAGGATAAGAAGAATAAATATCCCTACGTAACCTCACGGTCACACGTATTGATCCCAACCTCCAACCCCAAGTCTCCTGCCCACACCCCCAAAGCCACGACCCCACGAAATAAAAATCCCTAAAATCGCCCAGTGGCAGAAGCCCTCTTTTTACACACAACTATCTTTTCATTTTCATACAGACGTCTCTTCCCCTCCTACAACTACCGATCTCGCGTGAGCGGATGGTCTTTTCTAGGTAGTTCATAGTCCATTCCGTCTTGCTTCGTCGTTTGATGGACACATAACCCGTCACAGTGGTGCCCCCAGCAACGACACAACCAGTTTTCACCACTGCCACCATAATCGACTCGTCTGAAACTTCGTCACCAAACAACGCCGATGCCGCCAGCGATATCCTTAACCCAGGAACCCCCACCCTCTGCCCCTCGTCGCCGCATCCCAGGTCAAACTACTCACCTTTGACCCCATCAACTCTGTCACATGGTTCCGAGATACAGTTCAGAGTGAAGACTGTGGCACAAGCCGACCACGTCCTCGCTTGCCTACCTGACTAAACTTTCGACCTCATCGCCGAATGGCTCGACGCCAAAGACAGCGACCCAATCTAATACGAGGAACTGAAGAAGTTCCTCCTCCAGCGTTTCGCGCCTTCGGCTACCTCAAGGGTGAACAGGATACTACAATTACCGAGAGAGTCGTTCGAAGATCAACGCCCTTCCGGAAATGAGGGCGCTAGTCCGCATACCCTCCACTGACGGCAACATCCACAACACTATCGACATACTCCAACCCATGTGGTTACAACGGTTCCCAGACAACATCTGCACCATGATCCCCAACGCGGAATACGAAAGTGACAAAGAACTCTCAAAAATCCATTAAAGCCATTCCGACTTGCTTGGTCGTTTGATGGACACCCAAGCCGTCACAGTATG
>NC_134796.1:42388329-42390829 GCF_046742065.1 Oratosquilla oratoria
TGAAATAATATAATTATCGCTGTGCTGTGAGTCGTTACTCCAGCTATCGTGGGAGGGAAGTTGGGTGTGTGTGCGTGTGTGCGTGTGAGGTCACATCATTACCCATAGATCAGTCATAGATGAGCTCCGAGCTCTCTTCCGGGAGGGAAATAGCTGGCTATCACAAGTCCAACACGTGATCCAAGACCATGGTGGTGAATCGCACACATAACGCAAGACAGCGGTGCGAGATAAGGATAGAACCGCTGGTAAAGTGCACGCATCTCACATACATTTGTTGTACACTTCTATATTGACACTTGGTTAAAATATATAAAATATAAAAATAAAAAAATAAGTACAAAATAGATTAAAAATAATAATAATAATAATAATAATAATAGTAATAATGATAATAATAATAATAATAATAACAATAAATTATAATAACAATGAATAAATAATTGAGAATAAATAAATAATTAAACTAATTTATATGGAATAACTATTTTATCTATTTACCTACTTATAAACATATTCACCACTTTTTTCTTTATCCTAACCTTCTATACATACACGCAGCAGATTTTTTCTTTTCTTTTTTGTAATACAATGAAAAACAACAAAATTCAAACTACATGATAAGAGAATGTTGCTAACTATCGAAAAAAATATATACATCATAATAAAATCACCTGGTGACTAGCAAAACAAAGAAAATAATAGAATAGAATTTAAAATGTTTAAACTGAAATTCTCCTTTCCTCCCTCCATCTTTACGATGATCTCGAGATTTCACCACAACAACTTTTCTCACATCTTATCTACATTTTACAATTCAATAAATCTCTTCTCCGTCTGTCTAGACACGCGGGAGATATAACCTCTCACCAGGCAAGAGGGAAGGGGGCCATCTTGACGACAAATGAACAGCGATTCAAAAAATCGACATAAATCAGGAGGCGACGACAACGTCTGAGACTGCCGTAAAGGTGTTGGATTGTGAACTGTGATTTATTTCCTGCTTAAATTCACTTGACATGAAGTTCATTAGCGTTGGAAAATGTAATTAGAAGGAGGAGTTATGTGTTTATTGGGGTGAAGGCTTGAAAACGAGATAAAGGAATATGGGGAATGTTGTAAGTGTGCGTTTGAGTTGAATGAAATTTTGTCGTCGGGGTCGTTGAAGACAAAGTCACGTGAATTGGCAACAATTGAACGCATTACCAGATTAAAAAGAATAAAATTATTCTAAATTCACTGAGTTGACTACTCTTTTTAGGTATCATTCTTGAGAAAATAATAAAGTTTGTTTTACTGTCAGTTGAATTTGTGTACATGTGATACTTAAAATGTCAAATTCGTTTATGGTTCCTGAGTTGCCAAGTACTCTGTTTATTGTAACTCATTTTTTTTCTTTTGTGAATGTACAACAACGTACTAAACCTGACTGATGTACTTCATTAAATTTATAAACACTTTATGCAAACTCTTCCTTCCCTCCCACCCTAATTTTTAATTTATTTCTTTTAAAACGAGTCTGAATTTCAACCTACATTTTGTACAATTTCTTAGATCTTTGTCTTCTTCGTTCGAACAAAAATCTACCTCCAGCTTCACTCTGGGTGTTAGACATGCATGTACGCATTGTGCCAATGAAAATTTCCCCTTTTTAAATGGGGTAGCCGAATCAAAGAATTCCTCGATTACTTTAGTAGCCTTTTGAGCTAATCTAGAATTTGACATCTGGCAAACGTGTATTTACACACACACACGCACGCACGCACGCACACACACACACACAAGCGCGCGCGCACAATCCCGCCCAGGGCTAAAATTTCAGTATCACTGTGCTGCGAGTCGTTACTCCAACTCTCTTGGGCGGGAGTTGTGTGTGTGTGTGCGTGTAAGCCGTAAGGTCAGTATTACTCATAGATCCGTCATACATGAGCTCCGAGCTCTCATCCGGGAAGGTAGTAGCTGTCGATCACGAGTCCAACACGTGATCCAAGACCATGTTTAATCACACATACACAGACACAGTGAGTGGATAGCGTCACCGCCTCGACCGCCCGAGTTCGATCCTCAGAGTGGCACTACTGTCCGAGGCGCCCTCGACCAGTGGGGCCTGCCTCTCTCTCTCTCTCTCTCTCTCTCTCTCTCTCTCTCTCTCTCACTGGTGTGTCAGAGTTCTCTCATCACAACCACAACCACGACCACAACATCATACCATAACAACAACCTTACCAATACAAATCATGCCACTTTGGTGGACTGAAGCTGTACCTTACACCTAAGGATAGACCGGCGAATATGCAGTGGACCATCGAGGTTGCTCTTTCATATATATATTATATATATATATATATATATATATATATATATATATATATATATACATATAATATATAATATATATATTTATATATATGTATATATATATATTTATATATATATACATATGTATATACATATATATATAATATATATATATATATGTATATATATATATATATATATA
>NC_134796.1:42395829-42398329 GCF_046742065.1 Oratosquilla oratoria
TTGGTTAAAAGCACAAATAAATATAGATTAATTATATAATAAATAAATAGATAAATATATTAATTCAATACAGTGACCTTGTCCATTGTCTTTGTTCAGGCAAACTCCAGTAAAAATGAATAAATAAATAAACAGCCAGAAAAATACATGAAAAAATAAATCAACAGAAAAACAAAGCAATTAGAATAATAAAATAACGTATAACATAATAAAACAAAGGTATTAAAATCTGACAACACAAGCAATAATAACAACAATAACAAGAACGACACAAAACGATCGTAAATAAAATAAATTAGAATAACAAATAAACAAAGCACTATAAGATAAAAGAGAACAGAATATACATATCAAAAATACAAAATAGCACGGGCTAAAGATTACGAAAACGGAAAATAAACAATAAGAAAAAAAAAAGAAATGCACTAAATAAATCTTTGTTTACAAATGCTTGTGCGTCTGTAGGTCGGCGCGTTCGTATGCATCTCAACGGCACTGGCTTCGTTTTCCCAACATTCTATTTCCGTTGCGTTCGCATCTTTTGTAACCATCGAGACAGACTACAAGCCCTTTGGTACCGAGGGCGTGTCACAGAAGTGAAAGAAATATTTTGGTTTTAGCTAGAATTTGAGTAAAAAAAGTCACCCGAAGCCACGGCCAGCCGTCCTTATCCACCACAAGGATACTTCCCTCTTGTCCTCTTAGCTTTCTCACGCGTCGCGATGGACCAGCGGTTCGAATCCTGCATCGCTGGGGGAGGAGGAAGGGAGTAAAATTGGGAAGATTAAAAATAAAAATAAGAAAAAAGAAAAAAATGACAATTCTACTACCTCCCTCCTCCTCCTCCTCCTCCTCCAATTTGCGACATAAATGGTGTTTATCTATTATGGCTAATTTCGGGTGATCTATATCCAATTTTAAGGACCAAGGACCGTGTTGATGGCAGCGAGCCGATTTCAATTAGCATTTATCCATTTTATTATGGACAAGGGCAAATTATTCTATCCAACTTTTAGCAAGCCCTCATAAAAAAAAAAAAAAAAAAAAAAAAAATTGGACCGAATGACGTCTGTGAGAGCATCCCACGGAGCTCCACGCGCATACAAAGCTGTATTTGAAACGTCTAAAAAAAAAAAAAAAAAATCCCAGCCTACACAATGCCTTGCTCAAGGTGTGTCCAGATGACGCCTATTTAACGGCAAAATATGTGCAGACTTAATGTGCATGTAGGTGAACTAGTGTGTTGGTCTTTATGTTACCTGATATGTGTACGTGTGTGTGTGCGTGTGTGTGTGTGTCTGTGTGTGTCTGTGTGTGTGTGTGTGTGTGTGTGTGTGTGTGTGTGTGTGTGTGTGTGTGTGTGTGTGTGTGTGTGTGTGTGTGTGTGTGTGTGTGTGTGTGTGTGTGTGTGTGTACGTGTATGTGTGTGTGTGCGCGCGCGTTTCACCGCTGAAGACATAAATCACACAAACAATAGACACCTTACCACCTCACACTTATGCGAAGATATCTTCTCCATTATCCGATTCATTCTACCTGACGAAAGACATCTTCACGGTATCGAACAAGCTACCAAAGCCCCTCAAGAATACCCAAGACGTTCACAGATCAAGCGAAGATATCTTCGTCGCGAAGATGTCTCCTTATCCGAAAGCCAAAAAGGCCTCTGTGCCTGTAGACATCTCCCGAACAAGATATCTTCGGCGTCACACTGTAGCCAAAGAAGTCTTTGACATAAAGACGTCTCAGGAACACGTAAAGGCATCTTCTGTACTATTTGTTGAGTTGCTAAATAACCCGTGGGTTGTTAACGTTGTTGTTGATCCTTCGTTGTTGTTGTTATTGGTCTGTCCTTAGTGTTACACTGAGGATAGACTTAGTGGACCGGATGCTCTTTTAGGTTGGTCCACAACACTAAAACTAGTGTTAATTAGTCGATGCAAAGCGATTAAATTTAGTGATGATTTCGTCTCCCTGGAGGCTACACAACAGCAGAGCATAAATCCATGGGATATGGACGAGAAAACAGGTTCAAACCCCCAAACGTTATAACACTGAAATATCATAGAAAACAGAACACCTTATCACGAGCTCCCATCAGAAGTACTCCACCCCACATATGTTGTGTTGGTGTCTGTGTGTTCCAAGTCCTTCGTAGTCTATGAAGATGTGTATGACTGTCCGTGTGGACATTTGGCAACGTGGTCACGTCAAGAATCGTCACCGCAAACTTCGACAGGGTGACAATTCTTCATGTGGACTAAATATCCTAGGGTGACAATTCTTAACGTGGGCTATATATCTTAGGGTGACAATTCTTCATGTGGGATATCCTGGGGTGAAAATTCTTCATGTGGGCCATCCTAGGGTGACAATTCTTCATGTGAGCTACAGTATATCTCCTAGGGTGACAATTCTTCATGTTGGCCATCCTGGGTTTACGAATCTCCGGTCGTATAAGTTGATGACAATAAGCATAACCCTCATTCAACCTAACCTA
>NC_134796.1:42400829-42418329 GCF_046742065.1 Oratosquilla oratoria
ATAACGTATACAGCATGGGCAGATAAACACACACACACACACACACACACACACAGACACACACATACACACACACAAGAAAGCATAAATCAGTCAACAGAACCAAAGAAGAGGACAGAACAGCATAACCTTCCGCATAACAGCATAAACACAATGAGCATTTAGGCGCCTCAACAACACTAAGCCAGTGACTGGTTTCTTAAATCGTCATTAACTGACTGGGATTCTAACTTCCCTTCCCCCAGAGCTAACTTGCTTCCTTGGTCTCCAGCTACAGGCGTAAAACTGTAGGGAGATGAGTCACAAAGTCATCTACATATCTTAGTGTCCATTTCTATGCTTGGGTCCCTCGGGACAACAAAAGAGAGAAGGATCTAAAAGGGATCCTTGTGGCACTCCGCGCATAACGACTCCGTTCCACAGACATGTGCAATCCTTTGTTTGTTTCTCACTACGGATACTCGTCAGTGATGCAATCAGGTATTCAATTTAACTCATAGAATACATCCCTTACTATAGCCTACACAACAACTCACTATTATATTAAAATGAACTCGTAAAATATGTATAACTCTATTTCCAAGTCAACAGTGTAATACTTAGTTTAATTTTACTTGAAAAATATGTCACACCCTTTTCTCAATACCTGAATACTCCGTTTTAATTTACTTGAAAAATATGTCACACCTTATTTCTTAATCAAATATGTAATACTTTGTTCAAATTAATTTGACAAGTACGCCCCGCCCTCTCTCCGCCCTTCGAGGCATATAACTGGCGGAAAGTGGAATGAAGAGGTGTGATTGGTCGCCGTGACAAAGAAAAGAGGCATCGCTTAGTCCTCCAATCAATTTCTGCAGAGTTTGTTTCTCCTTCGTTTTTTAAGTGTGTCCATTCTACCGTCCTCGACTCAACGAGTTATACCTTCAAGTATATCTTAAATTATGTTTTAAATCATACCTAAACTCATGTCTCTACTCTTTCGCTGTTCCTAAGACTTTAAAACGTTTATTCTGGTTCCCGCTAGGAGATTTTATTGATCTAAGGGGAAGCAACAAGAATAGAGGACTCGAAGTCCTAAATCGCCTACGTTTTTTTTTCACACTCCCAATGCACGTTGGGAAGATTGAAGTCTCCGATCAAGTTACTCATGGCCCCAGTTCACATCCTTTGATCCAGCACAGCTGGGTAACGTTGGCGGCACATAAACAACGCCAGGCTATAATTTAGTATTAAAGAGCCCCAGACTAAACAAGGGCTTCCCCCCACCCTTCTGCTACATCTGTTATTGGATGTTTGAGTTACTTCTGCCGAGGTGCGCTGCCAAACCGTCTTTGACCAAGCCGCCTTCATTGTCAACCTTTTGGAGGAGAAAAAAAAAATCTGAATGTGTCTTTATTATAAATCCAGACAGTTATGGCCTGGGGTTCCCCCCTCCCCCCTCCCCCCGCCACACACACAAATCTAAATTTATCATCTCCCTTTTGGTTAAGATGTCAACATATCCACCCAAGGGGTCTTGAGAGACTGTAGGTGCCCAATCTTCTTTATTCATGATATATGAAAGAATAAGGATAAGATACTGATAGATATATTCCTACAGAGAGAGAGTGAGAGAGTGAGAAAGAGAGAGAGAGAGAGAGAGAGAGAGAGAGAAACAGAGATAGAGACAGAGAGAGACAATGAAATAGAGATAGTAGCGATAGGTGAGAGAGGCAAATCACAGTATATGTACCTGTGTGTGTGTGTATGTGTGCGTGTATGCATGTATTCACCACCATGATCTTTGGATCACGTGTTGGACTCGTGATCGACAGCTATTTCCCTCCCGGAAGAGACCTCAGAGCTCGTATAACCGATCTATGGGTAATGCTGCGACATTACAAGCACACACACACCCAACTCCCCGCCCACGAGAGTTAAAGTAACGACTCGAAGCGCAGCAATACTGAAATTATTTCAGCCCTGAGCAGGATTCGAACCCGGACCGCCGTAGTGACAGTCGGGGACTCTACCAACCACGCCACCGAGTCGTGTGCGTGCGTGCGCGAGAACGCACACAAAGAACCCTCATAATTATATCTAGACACGTCGTTAGCAAACACTAAGCGGTTCTGCCACTAAATCAGTGTCACTGAGACGAGCCTGACCTCTGAGGTGACCTTGGCAGGTCAAGTGTCACAAGAGGTCAGGGAAAGGTCAACGAGATCGTTTGCTGGGCGAGGAGAGGTCAATGACAAGACGAGGAATAAGTAATTAATTTATCTACTTATTTATTGGTTTATTTTATTTCATGTTTATTTTATCTATTTTTGTGCTTGTTGCGTTTGTTATGAATCAGACGTGGGGTTTCTGTTTTTTAGTTGCATTTTTGCAAATAAAGTGGTTGAAAATAAAGATTAAAAAAAAATTGCGTGTAGAGAAAATCACACGAATGGCGTAAAGATGACTTCATTAAACATTCTGGTGCCAATGGGTATTTTCACGCCAAAAGATGGCTATTTTCACGCCATATGATGGGTATTTTCAAGCCATATGATGACTATTTTCACGCTAGACGATGGCTATTTTCACGCCAGACGATGGCTACTTACACGCCAGACGATGGCTACTTTGACGCCAAATTATGGCTATTTTCACGCCAGACGATGGCTACTTTCATGCAAGAAGATGGCTATTTTCACGCTAAAAGAAAAGGAGGAGGAGGAGAAGGAGGGAGCGGAGGGGAAGGCGTACGAGAGGATGGAGGAAGAATAGCGGGACGAATATAAAGAGGTGGAGAAGGAGGTGGAGGTGGAGGATGAGGTGTAAAGGACGTAGGAGGAGGAGTACGAGGAGGAGGAGAAGGAGGAGGAGAAGGAGGAGGGAAGAAGTGAAAGGAGGAAAAAGAGGAGGACGAAGAGGAGTGGAAGGAAGAGGAGAAGGGGAAGGAGGAGGAGGAAATGGTGGAAAGGTAAAGGGTGAAGAAAGAGGAGGATTACAAGAGGAGGAGGAGGAGGAAGAGGAGGATTTTAGAGGGTGTAGGAGGAGGAAGAGGAAGAGGACAAAAAGGAGGAGGAGGAGGAAGAGGAGGACAAAAAAGGAGGAGGAGGAGGAGGAGGGAAGAGGAGGGGAGGACGAAAAGGAGTAGGAGGCGGAAGGAAGAGGAGGAGGGAGGAGGAGGACGAAAAGGGGGAGGAGGGAAGAGAAAGAGGAGGACGAAGAGGGGGAGGTGGGAAGAGGAAGAGGAGGACGAAGAGGAGGAGGAGGAGGAGGAGGAGGGAGAAAGAGAAGGAAAAATATTATATATATTTTTTTGCGACAACGTGTGGTAATAAAATTCAATAGAACATTGAGGCGAGAGAATATATAGTTGTCAAATAAATTATGCAGAATCTGCTTACTAGCAATAAATGTGCGATAGATTTATCGCTAAGAGTTAGCGATTTTCCGCTGATAAAATGTCAGCTATATATCTATATATTTTTCAAATTCTCAAATAAAATGACCAACTCGGTAAATAGACGAGGATGGTTATATATATATATATATATATATATATATATATATATATATATATATATATATATATATATACATATACAGTATATATATATATACAGTATATATATATATATATATATATATATTATATATATATACATATACAGTATATATATATATATATATATATATACATATATATATATATATATATATATATATATATATATATATATATATGTATGCTAATAAGAACACGGGTACGAGTGTTCACTTATGCAAAGTAGACCACTTGGAAAAAGAGACTAACGAAGCAGAGCGCTTTCGTATGTTACATCTTCAGTACAAAAAGTACCTTTTGCACTGGATATAATATACAAAAGCGCTCTGCTTCGTTAGTTTCTTTTTCCAATTGGTCTACTTTGTATGTATACATATATATATATATATATATATATATATATATATATATATATATATATATATATATACGTATAATACATATGTACTTCTTTGTGTATTTTTGTGTTACTTTTCCTGTATTCTCTTTCCCCGTTTGGCTTGACGTCATTAAGAGTTGTAAATACCGATCACAAGTGCTATTGTTATTGTTGTCACTGTTTTTGTTGTTGTTTTCTTGTTTTTGTAATTGTTATTCTTGCAGTTGTCATTGTTGTTGTTGTTATAACGGTAGTTTTTTTTTCTGCTGTTAGTATCATCGTCGTTGTTGTTGTCGTCACTGTCATGAAATTATTTCTTTCGAGTGTAAATGAAGAAAAACTCCGTCTTATTTTCCCTCTTTGTTTTCCTGAAATAACAACACTGTTGGTAATATACCAGTGGTTCGCAAATCTCGATCGTCGTATTCTGTCGGTAATCAACTCTACTGCCACCTGTGGTCAGGTCGACAATAGGAAACTTTCCTGACTTTGCAACTTTTCTTGTTGAAGTCTGCAATGCTCTCTTTCTCTTTTTCTCTTCCATAAACCTCTTGTGAAGTAAATTGACTGTCTCTTTCTCTCTCTCTCTCTCTCTCTCTTTGTTCTCTTTCTCGCTCTCTCTGTGTCGAAGGCATCGACTGTGTTTACGAGAATAAACTTCAGAGCTACTCAGAGTTTGTATACCCGTGCGCGCGCGCACACACACACACACACACACACACACACACACACACACACACACACACACACACAGACACACACACAAAGCTACGCATCAGCTTTTCCAAAGCAAAGCCCCGCCCTTGGGATGCAATAAAATCGTCTGGCGGCAGCTCATATAAACGATCCAACATCGTAAAGGCTCGGCGGAATGGGATTATTAAGGCGAGACATAAATATTTCCGCTTTGTGTACCCAAGCGAAACCAAGGTTATTCACTATCTTTCTTTTTTCTTAATTTTTTTTTCCTCTATGCAATGTTTTATATGAAAAATGGTACAATATTAATAAAGAAGAAAAATAAATGGAGATTTAGACGTATTCGCCAGTAAGGTTTGAGGAATGGGAGTCATCAATTAGCATAACATTGTTCAAGAGAGAAAAAAATAATAAAAAATTTTGGTTCGTATGTCTTGACCTATACCGCCCCGGGTAACATCTTCCCTCCCCCCTTCGCCTGCCGACAGTCTATTCTATTCATCTCCATGGTCATTCTTCAGTGAAGGGGAGGGTTTCCCTCCATTTATCCTCCCCTCTTCCCCCCCCCGCCCCCCACGAATGGGTGTCATTTTCCAATATCGATCTCGTTGCCGACTGGATGCGTTATTCATTTCCGTGGTACCCTTGTGGCGAGGGGGTCAGTCAGACACAGGGTGTGGACTTATGAAATGCTGTTTGGCGAGATACAAAGGTGGGGTGTGTGTGTGTTCGTGCGTGCGTCCGTGCAAGTGTGTGTGCGTATGTATGTGTGTGTATACTGTATATGTGTGCGTGTCTGTGTAGGACAAGACCGTAGAGGAAAAAATGTGAATACATAAAATAACATATGTATCTTACGAAGCCTCCAAATATATACGATAACTTTACAAACAAAAACTTACCAGAGATGAATAAAATTGCGTAGCGGCAAACATATTACCAGCCGGTACAGAAGGAAGGTTAGTGAGTGGTGAAATGATGAAGTGAAGAAGGTAGGAGAAGAGAAGAAGCGAGTATTCAGGGACTGGTTGCAAAGCTGGACGAAGGAAACATGAAAGATACATAGAAAAAAAGAAGATAAGCAAAAGATAAAGGAGGGGAAATGGAGAGCAGATATAAAATGAGGGAGGAGTAGGTCAGATATTTTTGAAAGCAATAAAAAATGTCTTAGAAGAAAGTTAAGAGAGGAAGGGGAACGCGAGTCAAGTAGAGAAGAAAAGGTAAAAGGCGCAGACGGACAGATGATAACAGAAGAGGAGGCGGAGAGGGGGAGGTAGGCAGAGTATTTTAGAGAGTCGTTGAACGTGGAGGTGGATAGGAGGAGATTGGTGATAGCAGTGGGAAGCGCTCAGAAAACGACGGTGATGGGAGAGGAAAATGTAGGAGAAATAAGAAAAGATGAGGCGCAAGGAGTTCTGAAAATGATGAAAGCACGTAAGGCACCTGGGTTCCACACGAAGTGTCTGAAGAAGGGAGGTGCAGTAATAGTGGATTGGCTGGTGAGGTTGTTTAATGCGTGTCTAAGGGAGAGTAGAGTGCCGGAAGACTGGATGAGTACCTGTATAGTTCCCCTTTTTAAGGGAAATGGGGACAAATGTGAGTGTAGTAGTTTCAAAGGGGCCAGTTTGTTGAATGTAGTTGGGAAGGCTCATGGGAGGGTTTTAATTGAGAGGATTAGGTGAGGAACATAAGGAGTAGCCCTAATTGGTGAGGAACAGTATGGGTTTCGGAAAGATAGGGGTTGTGTGGATCAGATTTTTGTGGCAAGCAGATATATGAGAAAACTTTAGGAAAAGGTAATAATTTTTTTGTGGGGTGCCTTTATGGATTTGTAAAAGGCTTATAACAGGGTAGACCGAAAAGCATTGTGGGAGGATTTGGAGATATATAGGATTAAGGGCAGTCAAGAATTTTTACGAGAGTAGTAGAGCCTGTGTTAGAATTGTAAATGGAGAGAACGATTGATTTGAGAAGGTGGGACTACAACAGGGATGTGTCATGTCGCCATGGATGTTCAATGTGTATATGGGCGGGGTGGTGCGAGAGGTATACGTGAGGGTAATGGGTAGGGGACTGGAGATGGTTAAAGAAAGAGGAGAAAAGTGGAAGGTGATCCAACTGCTGTTTTCTGAACACACTGTGCTTGCAGAAGGGTCAGAGGAGGGATTTAGGGAGTTGGTGACGGAGTTTGGGAAGGTATGCAATAAGAGAAAGTTGAAGGTAAATGTGGGTAAAAGTAAGGTGATGAGATGTACAAAGGGAGGAGATGGCGGCGAGCTGGAAGTCTAAAGGAGACAGGCTGGAGGTAGTGGACAGCTTTGGGTATTTGGGGTTGCATGTGGCAGGGAAAGGAGTGGGGGTGGAAGTAAATTGTAGATTGAGGGAAGCAAGTGAATGCCTTGGGGTATTAAAAAGTATTATGTGAAATAGGCATTTGGGTATGGGTGCAAAGAGGAGACTATCTGAAGGATGATTGTGCCGACGGCTTTCGATGGGGCAGAGACATGGAATGTACGAGAGGTAGAGATGAAAAGTTTAAATGGGTTTGAGATTAAATGTCTGAGATGTATGGTAGGGATTACAAGGCTGGATAGAGTGAGAAAGGAGGGGGTGAGGAGGAGAGCGGGGGTGGAATAGGAGATGGCTGATATGGCTGATGAAAGAGTATTGGGATGGTTTGGACACATGGAAAAAATGAGTGAAGAAAGGTTAGTAAAAGAGGTGTGGAAGACAGAGGTGGATGATGTGAACTTCAGGGGACGACTGAGGATGAGGTGGATGGATGGGGTGAAAGGGTCTTTGAGCAAGAGTCTGTTGAGCAAGAAAGGGAGAGGGCAGGAGATAGAACTAAGTGGACTGGAAAATAGTTGTGTAATGATGATACTGTGATGCAAGGAAGGAAGGGAAGGGGCGAGGAATTTAGGAAGGGCTTGGGAGTGGTTATATATGAACGAATTTTTGACGCAGCCCGAAGGGATTTCTCCCCGTCTTCTCTTGTTCTGCATGGGGGGACGGAGGGGGGTGGGGGTCGTCGATTAAGTGAAGCGGCATTGCTGTGGATGTGCTGTGTCTTGTGACACTGCTTCTGACCCAGGGCAGTGGGCGGGATGCAGGGATGACGCGTCCACGAGGAGCCAAGAACAGAGGGTGTTGGATGGGAGCGGAATGGGTTGGAGTGAAATGGGTGGGAGTGAGTACTTGGCTACCTTCCTTGTAAGGGGGAAAAAGCCCTTGATATATGTATATATATATATATATATATATATATATATATATATATGTGTGTGTGTGTGTGTGTGTGTGTGTGTGTGTGTGTGTGTGTGTGTGTGTGTGTGTGTGTGTGTGTGTGTGTATATGTATATATATATATATATATATATATATATATATATATATATATATATACATACATACATACATTGTTATGAAGGTAAGACAGATGAGTGGAAAAGGTGGTAGAGAAACGCGGGTTAGAGCGAGAACACTATATTCCTGACGTTTCGACTACAAGTCTTCTTCGGACTCTGAAGAAGACTTGTAGTCGAAACGTCAGGAATATAGTGTTCTCGCTCTAACCCGCGTTTCTCTACCACCTTTTCCACTCATATATACATATATATACATACACACAAATACACACACACACACACACACACACATATATATATACATATATATATGTATATACATATACATATATATATATATGTATGTGTGTATATATATATATATACATGTATATATATATATGTTTATATATATACATGTTTATATATATACATGTTTATATATATACATGTACTTAATTCAGCATGTAAAAGAGCCCACAAGATATGGAAACTTACTCGATCTTTTGATCACTAGCCGCGAAAGCATGGTAACTGATGTAGAAGTCGGTGAATCTGTTGCAAATAGCGATCACAACCTAGTTAGATTCAAACTCCTAAACAATTTTAGAATAGATACTTGTGTTTCTAAAATACCCGATTTCAGTAAAGCTCAGTTCATAGAACTACGTCAGGAGCTTCAGCTTACAGATTGGGAGGCAAAATTAAACGAAAGACCTGTAGATCAGATGTGGGAAATATTTCAAAATACGCTCACTAAGATGATTCAAACTTACATTCCTTTTAAGGACAGACGTCCCCCAAATCAGGCTCGCCCAAAGTGGCTCGACAAAGAAACTGAAAAAAGTATTGCTAAAATAAGACAGGCTTATAAGAAATATAAGTGCTCGGGTGCATCTAATGACTATGAAAGTTATGTATCAATACAGAGAGATTTAAAAAAGACAATAAGGAAAAGAAAACGACAATACGAAATGAACATCGCTGAGAAATCCAAAGAGAATCCCAAAGAATTCTATAGTTACATTAGAGATAAAAAGGTTGTTAGGAATCACATTGGTCCACTAGTATCTGCTGACGGTCAACTTGAATATTCAAATGAAGGAATGTGTAATATCTTAAACAATTATTTTAGCTCGGTATTCGTAAACGAAACACCTCAAGGTGAATTCCAAACTGAAACCTGTGAAAAGTCTAGGGTAAACTTACTACGGTAGATATAACAAAAGAAAAAATTAAAAGGTGTATAGACAAACTCAAAGTTAATAAAACACCAGGGCCTGACGGTTGGCATCCAAGAATCTTAAAGGAAATGAAAAATAAGATTGTTGTTCCATTAGAAATTATTTTCAAGAAATCCATCATATCCGGAGATGTCCCAAGAGAATGGAAGCTAGCTAACGTTACTCCCATATTCAAAAAAGGTGACAAAAAGAAACCGAATAACTATAGGCCTATAAGTTTGACTTCAATCGTAGGAAAAATAATGGAAACTATCATCAGAGATGCTATCGAACATCATTTAGAAAGTAACCGTTTGATAAATGATAGCCAGCATGGTTTCAGACGGAAACGTTCTTGCGTGACTAACTTACTCGAATTCTACAACACAGTTATCTCGAATTATGACAAAAGAAACAATATAGATTTAGTATATCTAGACTTTGCAAAAGCTTTTGATACCGTCCCACACGAAAGACTACTTACTAAATTAGCTTTGCATGGAATAAGTGGTAGCCTATTAGGTTGGACTAGTAATTGGTTGAATGATCGAAAACAGAGAGTTGTTTTAAATGGAAAAACTTCTGGATGGAAAAGTGTTGCAAGTGGAGTTCCTCAGGGTTCCGTTCTTGGGCCACTTTTATTCATAGTATATATAAATGATATAGACCATGGACTAAAATCTACTGTTTCCAAATTTGCTGATGATACAAAACTGTGCGGAGTGGCAAATGATCACTCAAACCAATTAGATATTCAAGAAGATTTAGATAAATTACAGCAATGGTCTGAAAAATGGCTAATGAAATTTAACACAAGTAAATGCAAGGTAATGCACATAGGTAAAAATAACAGTAAGTACGATTACAAGTTATTTGGAAATTCGTTAACAAAAGTGGATAGTGAAAAAGATCTCGGCGTAATTATCAGTAACGACCTCAAATCATCCAAGCAGTGTATTTCAGCCTCTGAGAAAGCAAATAAGATTCTAGGACTGATTGCGCGATCTTTCGATTTCAAAAGTCCATCACTCATTAACAAGCTATATAAATCGTTAGTTCGTCCACATTTGGAATATGCTGTTTCCGTATGGTCACCGAATCTCATTAAAGACATTGACAGATTGGAAAGAGTACAACGGCGAGCCACAAAACTGATTCCAAATATCAAAAATAAATCATACGAAAATCGACTAAAACATATCAATCTGTTTTCCCTAAAAAAGCGTAGACTCAGAGGTGACTTGATACAGGTCTTTAAAATTCTAAAGGGAATTGACAACATCAAAAGTGACCAAATTTTTACATTGAATGAGAATCAGACAAGAAACAATGGTCTCAAACTGTCCGGAAATAGATTCAATTTGGAAGTAGGTAGAAACAACTTTGCCAACCGTGTAGTTAATGAATGGAATAAACTTCCTGCACAGGTAGTGCAATGTAGTTCAGTTCTAAGCTTTAAGAATCATTTAGATAAATACCTAAGTAAGATGCTGTAATGATTATAATTTATCTTATATTATTTGTTTTTGTTTTGTTATCATTTGTCTGTCTGATTTTTATTTATCATTAGTTATATGTCAATTTATTATTATTTACTATTTACCTGTTTGTTTATTATTTAACTACCTATGCATTTATTTATGTATTTTATTTGTTATTTACATTATCATAGTTTTTATTTATCTTTTTATTATTAATATGATTTTTTTTCGCATCCGACCTAGATATGGATCAAAAGGTCTCCTGTCGGCATGCTCCGCCTTTGTAATCCTTTGTATTTATATATACTCGTATGTATGATTGTGTGTTTGTGTGTGTGTGTGTGTGTGTGTGTGTGTGTGTGTGTGTGTGTGTGTGTGTGTGTGTGTGTGTGTGTGTGTGTGTGTGTGTGTGTGTGTGTGTGTGTGTGTGCGCTCGCGTGTGTGTGTAGTAAAATTCACAATTCAATTGTCAATCTATCCCTAAAAATTCCACTACAACAGACACAAAAAGATAAACAAGTATACGGACACAAACAGACTAATAATTGCGTTTCAAAGGGAGAATCGTTAACTCGTTTCTTCTTCAAAGTTATCGAGTTTGTTGACAGAATCTCGCCTCCTAAATCGCATTCAAGACGACACGCCCCCACCCCACCCCACCCCCCTCCCCTCGACCACACAAGATCTGGTGGACCGACAGAGGATGGGTCAGACGGGAATTTTTAAACACCTTTGTAGTGTAGACGAAATTATGTTCTCCTCAAGTATACAGCGAGATGGTCCACGGGAATAGAAGCGCTGGTAAACTACAGCGCATAATAACAACGCCACACACACACACGCGCGCGCGCGCGCACGACTAAAAAATAACAAAATGGGATACAGATGCTGAACAGCAATATCTATGATGTATACAAAGCTAGATACTAGAAGCCCAACATTATTTCTCTAATGTTTATATTTTCTCCTTTGTTCTATCTCTATTTTGTTATCTTGTTTCATCTTTATCTTATTTCTTATTAATTGTTGTTCTTTCTTAATTATTTATTTCTATTTTTTTTTATTCTTATTAATATTTCTTCGTCACTGATATGCATAAAACTCCGTGGGAGCGTTTCTTATGAAAGAAATAACCACGTGAGACGACAAAAGGAACCCAAATCTCTTCCAGGAAAATCGTCACGATAACCGTTACGAAAACCGTTACGATTTGAATTTGAATAACCAACTGTTGTCCTGCGGGATTTCCAAAGAAGGCACTTGGAGAGTAAAGTTCCTCAGTAAGAGATTTAGGGAAAAGAAGAAGAAGAAGAAGAAGAAGAAGAAGAAACAAAGAAGAAAAAGTCAAATATGAAGAAGACAAAGAAGTCAAAGAAGAAGGAGAAGAAGAAGAAGAAGAAGAGGAAGAAGAAGAAGGAGACGAAGAAGAAAAGGAAGAAGGAGAAGAAGAAGAAGAAGACAAACAAGAAAAAGTCAAAGAAAAGACAAAGAAGAAGAAGTAAAAAAACAAAACAAGAGGGAGACGAAGAAGAAGAACAACAACAACAAGAGGGAGACGAAGAAGAAGAAGAAGAAAAAGACAAAGAAGAAGAACAAGAAGAAGAAAAAGGAAGAAGAAAATGCCAAAGAAGAAGAAGACAAAGAAGAAGAAAAATGCAGCGAAGAAGAAGAAGAAGAAGAAGAGGGAGACGAAGTAGAAGAAGAAGAAGAAGATGAAGAAGAAGAAGAGGAGGAAGATGAAGAAAAGGAAGAAGAAAAAGAATAAGAAAAGAAGAAGACGAAGAAAAAGCCAAAGAAGAAGAAGAAGAGGGAGACGAAGAAGAAGAAGAAGAAGAAGAAGAGGAAGAAGAAAAAGAAGAAGAAAAGAAAAAGAAGAAGACGAAGAAAAAGCCACAGAAGAAGAAGAAGAAAAAGAAGAGGAAGAAGACGAAGAAAAAGCCAGAGAAGAAGAAGAAGAGGGAGACGAAGAAGAAGAAGAAGAAGATCATTTCCCGTTGAAGTGTCTGAGAGTAGTTCCTTCAGGTCCTTGACATTTGTATATTATGTTTTTCTTTTTAATCCAATCAGCCGTTACTTGCTCCCCCTGAGCAACGCTCTCACGGGACAAGTCGTCCCCTTTAATCCTCTACAATGACGGGGTTAAAGTTAATCTAGATTAACTCTTTTTCAATTCTTCGTTAGTATGAAAATGACAATGAAATGAAATAAAATAAAATAATTTAAAAAATATACAAGATAGAATTGAATAAAGATAAGAAGATGGAACATCATGAAAATTAATAAACTAGAAATAATATAGAAATAAAGCTAAATAGAATAAGAAATATATACAGTATATATAGTATGTATGTGTATATATATATATATATATATATATATATATATATATATATATATATATATATATATATATATATATATATATATGTATGTATCATATATTAATATTTCTTCGTCACTGATATGCACAAAAATCCGTGGGAGCGTTTCTTATGAAATCAATAACCACGTGAGACGACAAAAGGAACCCAAATTTCCATCAGGAAAGTCGTTACAATAACCGTTACGAAAACCGTTACAATTTGAATTTTAATAACCTCCCCCTTCCCCGTCCCTCCTTTCTCCTCCACTCCTCCTCTTCCTCCTCCTTCGATAGGACACCCCATCCATCCACTTCTCCACTCCAAGGCACTCCAACCTAATACTCCAACTTCATATTTGTTCTAGGAAATGATTTAATAAGAAAATAATCTAGACTCGCACTAGAAATTCTAATGACACCCACTCAGGATCAGAGTCGCATATGATTCTCATATTTACTGGTGATTTGTCTAATTTAAAGATAATGTTTTCCAGGTCCCTCCGTTCCGCTGCCGACTCCTCAAAACATAAACAAAACGAAATAACGAATAAATAGCTCAAGTAAACAAACAAATAAATAATAGATTAATACAAAAAATATGATAATAAATAAACAATATAACATGAAATAATCAGGGTTCATCTTTGTTATCTTTTGTCTTCAATTTTTTTTTTTTTTTCTTCTTCCTGCGAGCATTCCGGTAAGGTCAACTTGTCCACATCAAGGCCAGGGTGGAGAACATAAAAAAAAAAAGATGAACAAAAATAAAGGCGACTTAATTCAGTCACGTGAGGTGCACTGACTGTGTCGTTACTCAAGGCTGAATTATAATGACAGTAATGATAATAATAATAATAATAATAATAATAATAATAATAATAACAATAATAATAATAATAATAATAATAATAATAATAATAATAATAATAATAATAATAATAATAATAATAATAATAATAATAATAATAATAATAATAATAACAATAATAATAATGATAACAATAAAGTCCCTCGTATTCTCATTTCCTCCCCTCTCTCCCTCCTTCCCGCTCCCTTCGTGAGCCACAACAATAATGGCCGCCGTCGAGGCGAAGTACCACCAAGTGGCGACATGACGTCATTCCAGAGAGGACGACGACGATGATACTTTTGTACAAATATGATTGAGTTACATGTGATAATGACAATAATAATAATAATAGTAATAATATAAATAATAATTATAATAATAATTATAATAATAATAGCAATAACAATAATAATAATAGTAATAGTGATAATAATATTAAAAGTAATAATAATGATTATAATAATAAATAGATATCATAATAACGAATAAAAACAGGGATAAAGAAACATAGAAATAAATAGATAATCAAATATTAAGGCGCATAAAATATATAAACGAATAATTAGAATAACCTCTCCCAGGTCAGTGGACGAGATGCAGGGATGACCCGTCACCTAAGAGGAGCCAAGAAAAGAGGGAGGAAGAGAGGGAGGGGTGGTGGATGGGAGTGGAGTATGTGAGGATGAAATTGGTGGGAGTGGATTTATGTTTTTGCCTTTGGCTACCTCCCTTGTAAGGTGGAAAAAGCCATTGCTATATTTATGTATATATAAATTAAAATAAATTAATGGAAAATAACTGAATAGAAACGAACAAATTAGTGATTGATAAATATATAAATATATATGAATAAACGAAAATAAATAAATAGATAAATAAATTACGTAATGTGACCTGAGTGATGATGATGATGATGATGATGATGATGATGATGATGATGGTGATGATGATGAAATGAAATTGAATCAGTGATGCAAAATAATTGATATAACGAGAAAGTAAAATATACCAGACATAGGCATACAAGGCTTTTGGCAGACTCTCACATGATAATAAAATGTAACACATTTTAAATACAAAAACATGTCTACAGTTTAACACAACACACACACACACACACACACACACACACACGACTCGGTGACGCGGTTGGTAGAGTCTCCGACTGTGACCATGGAGGTCCGGGTTCGAATCCTGCCCAGGGCTAAAATAATTTCAGTATCGCTGTGCTTAGAGTCGTTACTCCAACTCTCGTGGGCGGGGAGTTGGGTGTGTGTGTGCGTGTAAGGTCACAGAATTACCCATAGATCGGTCATACGAGCTCTGAGCTCTCTTCCGAGAGGGAAATAGCTGTCGATCACGAGTCCAACACGTGATCCAAAGACCATGGTGAATACACACAAACCGCTACTCCAGCGGTCCAAATTCGATTCCCGCCCAGGGTTGAAATAATTTCAGTATCACTGCACTGCGAGCCGGCACTCCAACTCTCGTTGGAAAGGAGTTGTGTGTGTATGTGTAAGGTTACAGCATCAACCATATACGGATTCTGAGCCATAACATGTCAAATACACACACGTACAGAAACATACACACAAACACACATAGCAAAATTATATACGTGCACACACACACACACACACACACATAGCAAAAAGTATACGTACACGCACACACATACACACATACAGAAACACTCATAACAAAAAAATTATACATGCGCGCACACACATACACACACACAGAAACACTCATAGTAAAAATGATATACGCGCGCACACACACACACACACACACACACACACACACACACACACACACAAACACACATAAGTCACACCCCAACCTCAAGTGAGCAGAAACAATTCCAAACTTCCCCCACAAGGAAAATATACACAGAGGCCTTGGGGAAGAAATACAGCTACACTCACAGACCACACAACCAGCTTGTCCCCGCCACCGCATCCTCCTCAATCGCCCCCTCTAACTACGCAGCATAACGGGATGGCCTTTATACATTTGAACACTTGATTCGCAAAAAAATAAAAAATAATAGAAAATAATAAAGAAAAAACAATAAATAAATAAATTAGATAAATAAGAAAAATTATCTTAAAAAAAGATCAATAGAGGTAAAGATTTTTTTTTTTTTTTTTTTTTGTCTCCTACTATAGAAGAAAAATGCGTTCCTCTGGTCAGTAGGGGTGGCACTAAAGAGAGCTTTCTCTGGCTAGGAATCGACCAGGGAGATAGGCGTCATCTTCAGGTGCCGATCCGGTAGGAAGCGCTGGTGACCTGGTGTCCATGACAACACTACCTCAGAGGTCGGAACGTGTCATCAAAGAAGCAAGTTTTGTTAAAGGTGATGTCAGTCCCTTAATCTTTTTCCAATCGGTTTATCTAGAAAATAATCAATACCAACTGGAAGATTTGCTTTCTGTCTACAAATTAGTAGATAAATCGATAAATTGATTACATCAATAAACTAATACATAAATAAATAGATACATTGATAAATAGGTAGAAAATAATCAACGCACAAAGTTGCCTAATTTCCAACCATACATGCCAATTGAAAGATTTATTGTCTACAAATTAATAGATAAATAGATCAATAAATTAAATCAATAAACTAATAAATACCTAAATAAACAAATTGATAAATAATAGAAAATTAATAAGTAAATAAATTAATTACTTAATAAATAAGTAAATAGATCAATAAAGTAAATCAATAAACTAATAAATACCTAAATAAATAAATTGATAAATAAATAAATTGATAAATAAATAGAAAATTAATAAGTAAATAAATAAATTAATTAATTAATAAGTAAATAGATAAAAAAGCTGCACCATTTACTAAAGAAAATAACATAGAGAATGGCACCATTTGCTAAAAATATAAAACCACTTTTTTCCTAAACAGTTAACAAACAAACAAACAAACAAACCGACCGAGTTTTCATTGGACAAACGCTCCACAGTGGTGATCCTGCACCTGCAGCAGCTGCAAGGGAGGCACCATCTGCTAAATAAATAAATAAACAAATAAAAAAAACAAATAAATAAAAAAAAAAATTGAATAAAATGAAACAAATAAAAAAAAGATAAATGGAATAGGTTAAACAATTGCGGATGTCAAATACAAAGGCCTGTAGTTTACTAGCGCTTCTGTCCAGGTGGGATATAAACAAGGGAGAGAGAGAGAGAGAGAGAGAGAGAGAGAGAGAGAGAGAGAGAGAGAGAGAGAGAGAGAAAGATACACTATATGCACCTGACCTTACAGTGCACTGTTGTAACACAACCCTAGTTCCTTTCCACAAATGGTGCGTACAAAGGCCCATAACAAAGGCTTTACATCTCAGTCCTTGATCCTACAACGATGTTCAACACTAAAGCTATCCAGTCGCCGTAATAAATAAATAAATAAAATAAATAGATAAATAGATAAATAAATAAATAAAAATCTCAATCTCAACCTCCACAGCGACGGAGTTACAGTCAGGAACCGCATTTCAATTGAATAAAATCGGCTGACGGCAGCCAGAGCAACTCCCCCCCTTTTCCCCCTTCCCCTTCACCCCTTCCCCCCCTCCCCCTCCGCCCAACCTC
>NC_134796.1:42428329-42433329 GCF_046742065.1 Oratosquilla oratoria
ATACGAAAAACCCGAAAAAAGTTATGATAGTTGTTAATATTGATCAAAAACTGTGCTACATGAAAAGACAAATAACAAAAATGGCACAGTCAGTTTTACTACTTGGGAATCCGCATTCCATAAAAAAAAAAAAAATCTACATTTCTTTCTCTACTCTTTCATTTTCCTCCTGCGTGGTTGTGGTCCACACCCAAGACCATAAAGAGCCTCGAGGTGTGTTTAATTGACAATGACCTCAACTTAGAAGACCCCTCTTGATCGTCCCTATTGCAGGAGAAATCTTCGTTTCTGTTCCTTAACGAGGTCAGCCTCCCACAAGACGACTGAATATGCCATCTATCCATCCAATAAATCTAAAATAAACAGGTCGATAGCTCAAGCCAATATACATATAGATAATTGGTACTCAGCCCTGTCTAGTCTCTATACCCATTTTTTCAGCGCTCACTACATGATTACTAAGTCTATTGTATTCGTTAATCAACTCTCTTTTTAAACCAGTTCTTCTTTGTTGGTGAATATTTGAATTATCATTATATTTTCTAGGACCAATCCCCTTGTTGTCAAAAATTAACATTACTTGAATAAAGCGACTGGGCCAGTATTATAAATCTAGCTAAGATACTAAATTTATTCAGTTACTAAAGAAAAATATTGAGAAAAATATCTAGTACAGGTACTCCAGGTTAGGAGTGTAAATAATGTGTACACTTGTAAAGGGGGCGGGGCTTCGGTGCGGTTGGTGACGTCATATCGTCTTCCCTGTCTGAGTGAGGAAATCAAAGGATTTCCTGGAGATCAACATGACATCATGTCGGTATATCATAAAAACAAATGTGGACGGGTTTTGTACGCTCAGACTTTGATATATTCTAATACATTTAAGAAATTTGTGCCGCTTGGCAAAAAAAAAAGAAAAAATGAAGTTTTTATCTGTTTACGGTCGCGCCATTTTTGTAGGGTTTCCTGTTTGATGTTGACATATGATAAGAATCTAATATTTTTTTCACGACAATTCACCCACCATTTCACAACTAAAGGGTTACCAGGAAGTTGAATAAAATCACCTGACGGCATCCAGAATGAAAATAAGGAACATTTTAATATTAATGTAGAAAAGAATCATCTCACGACTACACACACAAGGTACAACACAACAATCCGCGTTCGTATTGGATTAAGACGAACGTTGAATCCGGGAAAACAACCACAGCCATGGGAATACACTGGGTATGAATAAGAGTATTGACCCTTGTGACGGCAGTGAATTGAGGTCATTTTCCCCTCCATTTCAGACACCCAGTGAGGTCGTGACCTCTGCTCTGAAGAACACAGTTTAGGAATGTCCTCCACGAACTGGGGTCTGTTATTGAAGTGGAAAAACAAAACAGTTTGAGATACTGATACATAGTTTGTGTGTGTGTGTGTGTGTGTGTGTGTGTGTGTGTGTGTGTGTGTGTGTGTGTGTGTGTGTGTGTGTGTGTGTGTGTGTGCGATTCACCATTGTCTTGGATCATGTGTTGGACTCGTGATCGACAGCTACTACCCTCTCGGAAGAGAACTCAGAGCTCATATATGACCGATCTATGGGTAATGCTGTGACCTTACACGCACACCCCCAACTCCCCGCCCACAAGAGTTGGAGTAACGATTTGTAGCGCAGCGATACTGTGTGTGGTCTATCAGCCGTTGTGGATATGATATGAGCTTATTGGAGACTGCTTGACCCATGAGAAGAATAGATGATATATATACTGTATATATATATATATATATATATATATATATATATATATATATATATATATATATATATATATACACGCTAATGAGAAACACCGGTAATTTGTGTTCAAATATGCAAGAGTGACCACTGGGAAAGAGAAACTAAACGAAGCAAAGCGCTTTCGTATATTACACGTTCAGTGCAAAGTATATATATATATATATATATATATATATATATATATATATATATATATATATATACACAATTTTTTTCAGGCCTACTTTTGATCCACCTCAGCAGATTATTAAATTAAGACCAGGAACTCGATGACGTCAACCTTGTCCCCTGCCGCACCTCCTAAGGGAGAGGCTGCTGCTGCTGTGGTGAAGGAGAGGAAGAGGAGGAGGAGGAGGAGAGGAGGCAGAGGATGTCATATCCGAAGTCATGAGTTCGAGTTCTAATGTGGAACGAATTTCGTCGCCATAAGAGGTCCTCTCTCTCTCTCACATTTTCTCTCTCTTCCTTTCTCTCTCTCTCTCTCTTTCTGTAAAGAGAGAATCTCTATGGGGAAGGCGAAGAGACCAACATGACTCAAACTTAAAAAGTGTATAAATAAAAAAAGTAAATACGCAAGTAAATAAACAAATAAATGCAAGGAACTGACACGCCCACACTACTTAAAAAGGTCAGTTGAGGCCTTTGTCCAGCAGTGGACTAAGAATGGTCAACTGAAAACACACCTCGTGAAACTAAAGTCACAGGTTCGATTCAGTGACAACGATCACAGTATATGTGGGGGGGAGGACCTCTGTCAAAAATCACAACTAACAACAAAACAACAACTGCATCAACAACCAGAATAAAACCCATTTAAATAACTGGACAAAAAGAAAGAAAGAAAGAAAAGTAAGAAAGAAAGTGAACGCATTGTTGACCCGCCACGGCCACAATAGCAACGCATAAGCAGACCTCTTTCTCCTACTCCTCCTCTCCCTCGGCCCAGCTGCACGGTCCACTGATTCTTTGGTCTTATGGGATGCTATTGAGTGGCCACCAAGTGTTGTGGCAAAGTACTATTACCACTTATATGCACATGTACATGTTTGCATATATGTGCACATGAATGTAAATATATATGTATATATGTTTATATGAACATATTTATATGAATATATGTACATGTATACATACTATACGAGTGTGTGTGTGTGTGTGTGTGTGTGTGTGTGTGTGTGTGTGTGTGTGTGTGTGTGTGTGTGTGTGTGTGTGTGTGTGTGTGTGTGTGCGCGCGTGTGTGTACTAGTACAGACATTGGTGGTCCATTCCCTGGCCGCTCTACCCCGTTGTGCACTATTAATCCTGTGCACCTCACCCCGACGATTTGACACACCTTGTAAGGTTTTCTACGTCGTGATAAACGCATTTGGAATGTCGAGCGTGTTTGTGGTTGTGAATGGAATCCCAAACAATCGACAACTAGAGGTATATTTGTATAGAAACAAGAACTACCACCAGTCAACTTGACTGTATAAGGGATTGAACCCGGCAAAGTGGAATCAGATTCCATCTATAAAGGCATTCGATCGTATACTATTAGATCTACTATCATCTATAAAGGATGGTGATGTAAATTTTACACCATTTTCTTCAAATTTTCATTTTTATATACCAAATTGTATATACCAAATATATGTAAATATTGTGGGAACTGTATACTATCTATACTGCCAAAGCAGCCACACATACACACACTCATACATCCACAAACATACACACACACACACACATAAGTATACAGTATATACACATGAAAAAAATAGCTTCCCACACAGAGTGATAGATACTTGGAACAAATTAGACAAAGAAACAGTGTGTGCAAACAATATTCAAGATTTTAAGAAAAAACTTGATGCTGAAAGATACAAAGACGGGTCTCCATGAGCACTTCCTTCCCGTATAATACAATTAGGTAAATACACACACATACAGTCATACACATAAGTACACACATAAAAACACGCACACACACACACGCACACACACACAAACATACACACACACACACACACACACACACACACACACACACACACACACGCAAACACACGCGCACACACACGCAAACACACAAAAACAATAACAACAAATCGTCACAGAAATAGTATAAATAGATAAATTAATGAAAAGAGAAATCAATGAATAGGTAAACCAATGAATAAATGAGTTAATAAATAAAAATGATAATAAAAGAGGCGAAAAATGAAAGCCACTTACCTTTCGGTACGCGCAACCACAAGACTGAATGAACTGCTTACCTGCAAATAAATAAATAAATAAATATTACTAAATTCAGAAATCAGATTTGTTTATAGAGAATGAGAGAGAGAGAGAGAGAGAGAGAGAGAGAGAGAGAGAGAGAGAGAGAGAGAGAGAGAGAGAGAGAGAGAGATATATATATATATATATATATATATATATATATATATATATATATATATATATATATAGAGAGAGAGAGAGAGAGAGAGAGAGAGAGAGGGAGAAAGAACATGATTTTTAAAATAAGAGAGACAATGATTCTTGAAGTGATAAAAATAAATAAATAGTTAGATAAAAGAAAATAGATTAGAACAGAAAAACTATATAAGAAAAAAGGAACGGACACACCTACTCCAGACACGTGAGCTGTTAGCGTCACACCCCAGTGACTGCCAACTCGGCCGGCCCGCGTAAAACGTCCTTTAAACTACTCTGTCTACGCAAAGAGAGAGAGAGAGAGAGAGAGAGAGAGAGAGAGAGAGAGAGAGAGAGAGAGAGAGAGAGAGAGAGAGAGATTTCGAAGAAAGTACTGTGAGGGATTTGGTGGTTTGAGCGCACGTGCTATAATAAGGCATTCCATAATAATAGTGTCTGGTTTGAATATTCCCACCACACGCACACATACACACACACACACACACACATTCGCACCAGTGGCCAATGGACGCATAAACAAATGTATACATAGATACACACACATATATGTACACGAGTCTTAACACGCATGTACACACGTACGATCATTACACATATAACATACACATAAGTACATATACACAAAAATGCAATTACATGTTACTTATCTATTTATTTATTTGTAAATTACAATATACGAAATATATATTTTTGCATAGTTCTCATATAATGTTATGAATATTTAAACTTTATTTCATGAAATTATGTATCTATTGTGTTGCTGAGGGTATCATTTATTTATTCATTTAACTATTTA
>NC_134796.1:42440829-42453329 GCF_046742065.1 Oratosquilla oratoria
ATATATATATATATGGAGGTGAGGTGGCAAAATGAAACGTTAAGGCTATGGAGCTTTATTCAGAACCAGACGTTTCAACCTCTTGGACCTTCATCAGTGGACTGAATACAGAATAAGAATCACTGAGTTCACTGAGGAAGGCCCAAGAGGTCGAAACGTCTGGTTCTGAATAAAGCTCCATACTCTAGCCTTAACGTTTCATTTTTCCATCTCAACTCCATATTTGTCTGTTACATATATATATATATATATATATATATATATATATATATATATATATATATATATATATATATATATATATATATACAGTGCTCTTTGATCAAATTACATGGAAATCACACATTTTAAAGAAAATAGGACAAATAATACAACCATATCCTAATTTTTTATATAGAATTGTGCATATGAGCAAAAACCGTCATTGTTTGGTTCAGGTCGGCAAATAGTGAGTCGGACGGTATGTGGTTGGAAATATTGTAGATAAAAATGTAACTTTTCTTTGATCAAATTACATGGAAATCACACATTTTAAAGAAAATATGTCAAATAATGCAACCATATGCTAATTGTTTATATAGAATTGTGCATTTCAGCAAAAACAGTCCTCAACACTCCTCATCACTCATTCTCGCTAACCGTTCGTACATCCTTGTCGAGCACTATATATATATATATGTATATATATATATATATATGTATATATATATTATATATATATGTATATATATACATATATATATATATATATATATATATATATATATTTTTTTTTTTTTTTTTTTTTTTTTTTTTTTTTCCAGAAAGGTCTCCCCTCCTGCCCTGGCCACTGCCCCTCATTTTAACTCATTCTTATTTCCTAACTTCGAGTTTCGTTCCCGCCCTTCCTCAAGGACTCCCCTGTCCTAGGGCTTGTTTACGATGCCCTATCCCTCTTCACCGTCTTCCTTTCACAGTTTATATCTTATATCGGTGTTTCTCAACGTGGGGCAATTCGGCTTCTCAGGGGGGCAGTGTGATTGTTAATGGGGGCAATTGAGGGCAAGCGAGGAAGTCTAGGTCAATCTTTTGTTTTTGTTTTTTATCTATAGTTTATTCAATTTGTTTTGTTTTTTATTTTTCATTGATGCCTTGGTCCTTTGAAGTGATTTTAAACCAAAGGTTTTATGATTTTTTCAGTTGAAGGTTGAGTTTGTCTTTTCGAATGATAAGAATTGTATATCACCACGTGGGTGGGGGACACATCAGTGATTTTAAAGGCGATTATTAGGTTGGACATGGCCAAACAAAAGGTCAAGAACCACTGGTTTAAGAATCATTTAGATAAACACCTAAGCAAGATGCTGTAATGATTATCATTTATTTTATATTATTTGTTTTTGTTTTGTTATCATTTGTCTGTTTGATTTTCATTTAATATTAGTTATATGTCAACTTATTATTTACTATTTACCTGTTTGTTTATTATTCAACTATATCTATGCATTTATCTATGTATTTTATTTGTTATTTACATTATTATAGTTTTTACTTATTCATTTATTATTTTTTTTTTCGCGTCCGACCTAGATAAGGACCAAAAGGTCTCCTGTCGGCATGCTCCGCCTTTGTAATCCTTTGGTTTATATATATCCTTTTCAAAGATGATCTGAAACCGAAAAAAGTGTCTTTTTTCTATGTCTACATTTTTTTTACGAATTACTCTATCATAACATCTTTTTTCCCCATAAATCAAACAATTTCACCATGTATAATTTGTAGTATCTCTATGTATATATTTAGTATATAGAATTATGGTAGTCTAATTTCTAACACCATTTATTGATAGACCAACATAAATATCTTTGGGTATTTTCTAATAACTGGTGAGGAACAGTGTACATGTTGTGTGAGTTGTGTAGATTAGATTTTAGTGGGGGCTCTATGGATTTGGAAAAGGCTTTTGACAGGGTAGACAGAAAGGCACTGTAGGAGGTTTTGCAGATATACGGGATTGGTGGGAAAATGTTAAGGGCAGCCAAGAGATTTTACCAGAGTAGTAGAGCCAGTGTTAGAATTGGAAATAGAAAGAGTGAGTGATTTGGGGTAAATGGGGAACAGCATCAGGGATGTGTCACGTCGCCATGGCTGTTCAATGTGTACATGGACGGCGTGGTGCGGGAGGTAAAGGAGAGGGTATTGGGCAGGAGACTGGAGATGGTTAAAGAAAATGGAGAAAAGTGGGAGGTGAGCCAGTTGTTGTTTGCTGACGACACTGCGTTTGTAGCAGGGTCAGAGGGAGGACTGAGGGAGTTATTGACGGAGATTGGAAAGATATGCGATAGGAAAAAGCTGAAGGTAAATGTGGGTAAAAGTAAGGTGATGAGATGCAGAAGGGGAGATGGCAGCGAGTTGGAAGTTAAGTCTTAAAGGAGAGAGGGTGGAGGAAGTGGATAGCTATAGGTATTTGAGTTTGCATGTGGCAGGAAAGGGAGGAGAGGCGGTGGAGGTAAGTTGTATATTGATAGAAGCAAATAAATCCCTAAGGGCATTAAAAAACGTCATGAGAAATAGGCATTTGGGAATGGATACAAAGAGAGGACTATATGAAGGGGTGATTGTGCCGACGGCTTTGTAAGGGACAGAGACCTGGAATACAAGAAAGGCAGAGAGGAAAAGTTTAAATGCGTTTGAGAAGAAATGTCTGAGAAGTATGGTAGGGGTTACAAGGCTGGATAGAGTGAGAAACGAGGAGGTGAGGAGGAGAGCGGAAGTGGAAAAGGAGATGGCAGATAGGGCTGATGAAAAAGTATTGGGATGGTTTGGACACATGGAAAGAATGAGTGAATTGGCATTCCCAATCTAATTTTATTTAAATTCATTTCATTCTCTTATGGTTTTACATCTTCATCTTGCCTTTCGGCAGTCGATTTTATTCATTCAATAAAAACCCCTCCCCCCCTATGCGAACCGAAAACCTTAAGAATAGAACACAGAGAACATCCAGCGATAACGGAGAGAACAAACGATGACTGCACAAGGTGCAAAGAAGAACAGAGGAGAACAGTGACACGGCCAGACAGGTGCTGCCGTTACTGCTGCTGCACCTTTCACGGGAACGGTGGAGGGGTGAGGGGGGGGGGAAGGAGGTTGAGAGTCGTAAAACAGAAGAATGAAATAAAGAGTGACGCAAATCGGGCCACTATCGGAGTCTACATGCGACTCCCGGGGTACTCCGCCCACAACTCCACGCCAGACTCCTCCCAATGGAGTCCCTAGGGCAGACTTCTCTCTCCATCTCTCCAATATTCGGAAATATCTCTCCATTATTCGGAAGTTTCTCTCTCCAATATTCGGAAGTAGTTCTCCATTATTCATATTCTGGGCTCTTTCAAGCATTCGGAAGACTTTCCAATATGTTCTCCCTATTCGCAATTCTCTCCAATATTGAGAACTCTCCGATATTTGAAATTTTTGAAATTCTGAGCTTTTTTCGAATATTCGAAACTGTATAGCATTCGGAATTTCTAAAAGAAAATAAAACTCTTTCCTATAAAGAGAAATCCTTAACCGTCTTCCAAGAAGCTTAACCGGGGATTAACTTAGTTCCCGTGACAAGCTTAGTTAACTAACCAAGGTTAACTTTTTTAACTTTCTCGACTGAAAAAATTATTTCAACTCTCTCATTATGTATGTCGTCAGGTGATTTTATTACAAGGGAAATTCCAGAAAGTAGTAACGACGCTCTCTCTCTCTCTCTCTCTCTCTCTCTCTCTCCGCAAGAAAAATATCCTAAATCGAACATTTTATCGGACAGATCTCCACAGAAAGAAATACTTCTTCACCCCCCCTCTCCCCCAACCCCCCCTTCCCCCCACAACTTTCTCTTCTTCTTGTCTTCTCTCTCTCTCTCTCTCTCTCTCTCTCTCTCTCTCTCTCTCTCTCTCTCTCTCTCTCTCTCTCTCTCTTTTAAGGACCAGACTGTCTCGCTCCCTCTTGGGATGGTAATGATTCAATAATTCATTTATCTATTTATCTATCTACTCATTTATTTATCATTATTAATACACACACACACAAATACACACGTTCACACATACATACATACATTATATACATATATATATATATATATATATATATATATATGTATGTATGTATATGTGAGGTGAGAAGCCTACGCCAGGAGGCGCGTCGCTGCACCCAATGATCTATTATGCGCGTTGGGACTCCTGAGGCAGTTAACAGTCATTTATGTGAATCAGAGAGGCGCGCGGGATTCGAACCCACGACTGAGCGAATGCGAAATATCCAAGCTTCTGAACTTTAGGACCATAATGAGCTCGGATGAAAAAATAGAATAAATAAATAAATAAATAAATAAATAAATGTATAAATAGATTACATATAAAAAGGGAGGAGGAGGAGGAGGAGGAGGAGGAGGTAGGGGGAGGTCGGAACAATTGATAGGAGGATACAAGTCCAGTGAAGAAGAAGAAGAAGAAGAAGAAGAAGACAGTTGGTAATGGCAAGGTGGAACATTGAGGAATGAGGCAAGAGAAAGAGGAGGAGGAGGAAGAGGAGGATAGGAAGTAGAGGAGGAAGAGGAGGAGGAAAAGCAAGAAGAGGAGGAGGAGGAGGAGGAAGAAGAGGAAGAGGAGGAGGAAGAAGAGAAAGAGGCAGAGGTGCAAGAGGAGGAGGATAAAGAGGAAGATGAGGAAGAAGAGGAGGAGCAAGAAGAGGAGGAGGAGAGAGAGGAAGAGGAGGAGGAGGAAGAGGAAGGGAGTGGAAGTTTTCTTGGGGGGCATAGAACAAGCGAGAAAGAGAGGAGAAAGAGAAATAAGAGAAAAAGAGAAAAGAAGAGAAGGAGGAGAAGGAAAGGCAAGAACAAAGATGAAGAAAGAGGAGGAAGAGGAGGAGGAGGAGGAGGAGGAGCAAGAGAAGGAGGAAGAGGAGGAGGAGGAGAAAGAGAAGGATGAAGAGGAGGAGGAGGAGGAGCAAGAGAAGGAGGAAGAGGAGGAGGAGGAGGAAGAGGAGGAGGAGCAAAAAAAGGAGGAAGAGGAGGAGGAGGAGGAGGAGGAAATGGAAGTAAACAGAAGAAAATGGGAGAAATATGTGAAAAAGAGAAAGAGAAAACGGAAAAAATTACTTTACGAAAGAGAGTAAAGTGAGAATGAGAAATAAAGAGAAAAGAAATATTAGTAAAATAAAAAGAGACACTGAAAAGGAAAAAGAACGAAGAAGAAAAACGTAGATAAATGGAAAACGATGAATGGAATAAAATATAAAGAAGAAGACGAAGAGAGGAATAAGCGAAAAGAAGAAGAAGAAGAAGAAGAGAGAGAGAGAGGGAGAGAGAGAGAGAGAGAGAGAGAGAGAGAGAGAGAGAGAGAGAGAGAGAGAGAGAGAGAGAGAAAAGAGAACAAACATGGAAAGAGAAAGAGAAGGGGACAACGACTGAGAGTGTTTTGATTTTGGAAGAAAGAGAGAAAAAGAAAGAGAGAGATAGAAAGGAAGAGAAAGATAGAGAAAGAGAGAGATTGAGATAGAGAGAGAAAGAGAGAGATAGATAGAGAGAGATAGAGAGGGAGAAATATATACATATATATATATATATATATATATATATATATAGAGAGAGAGAGAGAGAGAGAGAGAGAGAGAGAGAGAGAAAGAGAGAGAGAGCTCAAAACACTTGACCAGAGTGTGCTGAGAGAGGCGGGAGGATGGGTGAGGAGAGGAGGAGGAGGAGGATGAACATAAGGATAAGGAAGATGACGAGGAGAAAGAGGAGGAGGAGGAGGATGATAAGGAAAAGGAAGAGGAAAATGAGAAGCAGGAGGAGGCTAAGGAGGAGGAGGAGGAGGAGGAGGAGGAGGAGGAGTAGGAGGAGATCGAGGACAAATAGGAGGAAGAGAAGGAGGAGGAGAAGAACGAAGAGATGAAAGACAAGGAGGATAGAGAGGAGGAGGAGGAGGAGGAAGAGGAGGAGGAGGAGGAGGAGGAGAAAGGGGAGGAGGGGGAGGAGGAGAAGTCCAATTCAACCTCCAAATCAAGGACATGTCTACGAGGGGACGCTTTCGCCTCCTCTCTCCCTCACCGTCACCCTCCACGCTGCCCAATGGTCGTTCTACACGAGTTTAGACACTATTTATTTATCTGCTTGTTCATCCATTCATTTATTCGTTTATTTATTTCTTTAATTAGTTATTTTTTCATCCATATGCTTCCTTTACCACTTATCTTTCTCTTTAAATACTTTATTCTATTTGAGTTATTTAACTACGACGCCACAATTAATCTCAGTTACTTTAACGAAATAAATATCTTCTACACAAGTATGCTAATTTCTGGTTAAGAAACCTCAAATTTAATCCAATAACTGTATCACATTGTGTTCTATTTTTCTTTTCTTTTTTATTTAAAAAATATATTCTATTTGCATCTGAGAACGACAAACTATCATAGCATTGAAGAACATCATTTTCTTGTTAAGAGAAACGGAATGTAATCCTCTTGCGTAGGTTTTCTGCATATATGCAACCTAAACGCAGATACTAGCCTCGTCTCCTCCTCCTCCTCCTCCTTCTCCTCCTCTTCTCCTCCTCCTCCTCTATTTCTTCCTCTTTTATTACAGTTACATTTTATTATTGATAATAATACATGTCCGCTGCCATCTCATTTTCATCTTCTTTTCTTCCATCTCCTCCTTCTTCTTCTTCGCTTTTTCCTCTTCCTTTTCGACCCTCTTCCTTCCATCACCACATCCTTTTCCCTCGCCGTCTCTTCCTCCTCTTCCTTCTTCTCGTCCACTCTCACATTCTCTTCCTATTCTTCCCCCCTCCTCCTCATCCTCCTCTTCCTCCTCCTCTGACCACCCCCCCCACCCCCCCGGGGTCCCTTGCCGTGCATACCACAGCCTCCTTGCTCGTCGTAAGCCTTCCTTGGGGTGATGAAGAACCGCATTGTGCTGCTCTGCGCGTGAGTGGGGCAGCGGATTCGAACATGGAACAACAAAACCCCAAAGTGTCTCGTTGCGAGATGTGATTTAAGCCAGGGTTCTTCCCAGCTTCCCTGGGACGAGGCAGATCCCTGTGGTACCCCAGGGGGAGTTTGAAATCCCGCTGTGGGATTCCCTCCAGGACAGATCGTAAACAAGTTATGATAATGGTGTCTTCGTCATGACAATGCGGTCATGCAAGACCGCTAAACATATTTCTAATGATATCTAAGCGACGTTACTAAGATTTCACTGGAATGTGACCATTAATTCACTTTTTTATCGCGCTAGATTTTTAGGTGTTGCCTTCCAGCCATGAATTAAGGGTCATTTCTTTGAATGACCCTGGTCATAGGGTCATCTACGAGACAAATGGGTCATAGCGAATGAGCTACAAGGATGCTCACTGTCATAACGAATTTTATGGCTTTGACAGCCGCTTAATCCCATTCCACTAAAAAGAAAATAATAAATAGGATATTAAAATGATAAAAATAAATAATAATGTGGCGATTGGTTTGATGACGAAACATCACATAGTACTAGCAGGGATACTAGCATCGCGCGCGTGGGCCCCTACTCAAGATGAGCGAAACCCGATAACCGAATTAAATCTTGTTGGGGTAAGGCTTTTCTTACCTGGAAACTTAATGTATGGCATGACCCCTCTGACCCACAAAGGAACAAGGCTCTATTCGGCCAGGGCCAGGTGTCCCGAGGGGGCGTGTCGTAGGACTTTTAGGCCCTTGTGCTATTGGTCAACATATACGAAGAAATGAACTTAGCCAATCATAGATGCTGAGGGCGACTAAGTCCACCCTAGAGAAGGAGCTTTACTCCTTTCAGAGGCTTCGTTTTAAGCTAACGAACAAAGAGAAGTCAGTCTGAGGTTAGAGCTTTTGAGTTATCAGACTCTGACAATCAGTCTAGGTTAAGACTGCGTCCCGGGGGATAACCATTCATAAGGTCTGTATCTGAAAATACAGGTCCAGTCTCCCACACTCCGTACACTCTATTTAAATTCATATATTGGAAATCAGATCAAAAACAAAAAAACAAAAACATTTGAAAGGAGAGATAGCCCCATTCAACACCATTCATTCAACATTCCATTCAAATTCATGAATTAGAAATCAGAGCAAAAACAAAAAACAAAAACCATATAAAATGAGAGATAGTCCCATTCAACACCACTCATTCAACACTCTATTCAAATTCATAAATTAGAAATCCGAGCATAAAACAAATCATTAAAAACCATACAAAAAGGAGAGATAGTCTCATTCAATACCACTATCATCGATGAACTAAAAGCAATTCACACACCCTTGTTCGTGCCTCCCCTCTGGCCGGCTACCAAGGCCAACCTAGGGCGTAAAAAGGGGAACGCGACAATAATAAAATTAAAGTAAATAAGAAATGATAATCATAATAATCAATAACAATACTAATTATATTAATCAAAATAAAAACAGTTATTGTGTCTTTTCATTCACTTATTTATTTCTTTACACACATACAGGCACACATACCCAAATATATATATATATATATATATATATATATATATATATATAATGTATGTATACATGTATATATACATGCATATATATAAGCATATATAAACACACACACACACACACACACACACACACATATATATATATATGGGGTGCTACCTTCCTTGTAAGGGGGAAAAGCCTTTAGCATATGGATAGTGTATAGAATATTGTTAGTCTGGTAGTCTTGCTCTACGTTGGACGACATATGTTAAGGTGGTAGTCTTGCCCCACATTGGGTGCCAAATGTTACGCTGGCTTGAAAGCAAACTCTGATGGAAAGAATTTGTTTATTTAAAAATGAATGTTGGGCGCCAGTTATAATATAGGGCTCGTTCTGAGTGCGAGAAAAGGAGGGAGGGGAAGAGATGGTAAGGGAGGTGACGACTGTGCGTTTCAAGTCCTGTCCCATCTTGGTCTACTTGCGGGAGAGAGGGGAGGAGGTGAGAGAGCAACGAAGTAGCGAGCCAGGCTCACAGTGTGATGCTCCGAGGCAATCTGGTTCTTCGTCTGTTTCGTCCATCTTATATATACGGGCCAGGTCATGACCTGTGCTCTTGATTGGCGCGAGGTCAAAGTCGAGGCCTGGGAAGTCAGACGCAAAATGTTTTCACGCCGCTGAGTCATCCAGAGAGAAACCGCGTTCCTCAAAGGATTGTTATCCGTTTTTCACGTGGCGTAACTTGAGTAATCCTGGTGCTGCACGTGCGTTCCTCAAGGATGTTTTGTCTGGGTCACGCGGTTGGTCGAGGCTTAGTTAGTCATCGCGGGGACCCGACAGGGTCCGTCGTAGGTTGGTGAACTGCACTTGCGTTTCCTCAAGGTGGCCTTGTGTGGGTCACGCGGCATGACGGCACCTGAGTCGCACGGCTGGGCCCACGAGCGACCTCTTTGGGAGCCTTGAGGATCAAAAGACGTGGGACGGCAGGACTAGAGGTGAGGAAGGAAGGAGTGAAGACAATATTCCTAACACACACACACACACACACATATATATATATATATATATATATATATATATATATATATATACATATATATACATATATATATATACATACATATATATATATATATTATATATATATATATGTATACATCTATATACATACATATATATATATATATATATATATATATCTATATATATATATATATATATGTATATATCTGTATATACATATATATATGTATATATCTATATATATATATATATATATATATATATATATGTGTGTGTGTGTGTGTGTGTGTGTGTGTGTGTGTGTGTGTGTGTGTGTGTGTGTGTGTGTGTGTGTGTGTGTGAGTGTGTGTGTGTGTGTGTGTGTGTGTGTGTGTGTGTGTGTGTGTGAGTGTGTGTGTGTGTGTGTGTGTGTGTGTGTGTGTGTGTGTGTGTGTGTGTGTGCGTGCGTGTGTGTGTATGTGGTTACCTCCAATTTGTAAGGGGGAAAAGCCTTTGGTATATTGACAGTATATAGAAGATATATATATATATATATATATATATATATATATATATATATATATATATATATATATATATGAAGTGGGTGGGAAGAGGATAAACTGGAGTCTTATTCCGATTTTTATTCTTAACTAGCTTCGCCACAAGCTTGTAGCAAAACTAGTCAAGAATAAAACTCGGAATAGAATCCAGTCTTTCCTTTTCCCACCCACTTCAACTTGTCAGAATGACTTAACATTATATATATATATATATATATATATATATATATATATATATATATATGTTAGGAAGTTGCCCTCACTTGTAGTCCTCACTTCTTGGTCCTCATCCCTACTCATTGTCCTCACCGTCCCACGACCTTTGACCCCTGAGGTCCCTCAAGGGATTCGCTCATGGTGCCAGCCGTGAGACTCACGTGCCATCTGGCCACGTGACTCGACCCAAAGCCTCCTTGAGGAACTCACGTGCAGTACCAACATCAGCCCCAGCGATGACTCAACCAGAGCCTCGCCTGACCACGTGATAATGAACAGTGGATTCACAGTGGAACCCATACCATCTGTCTTCGTGAGTCAGCAGCGTAGAAACGTTTTGTGTCCGACTTCCCACGCATCACACTTGACCTCACGCCAATTAGGAACACAGGTCATGACCTGCCCGTGTATATAAAGACCGGACGATCGCCGACTAACACTTGACAACTGAGGTCTCCAAACACACGCAAACATCAGAAACAACAAGCAAAAATAACACTAAAAACACTGAGACGATTCAGAAACCTAGACACCAAACTACTACTGAGACTCTACAAAGTACTCGTGAGACTTCAGCTGGAATACATACCGATAACAACTATCACATTAAAACCAACAGAACTTCATAAATTACAGGCAACACAAAACAAAGCACTTAGATTCGCCATACCCACGGTGCCTAAACACGATAGACGAACTACACAAACAACACAAACTCGAACCCCTAAACACAAGACTCTACAGACTAGCAAACAGAACTTGGAACAGACTAACTACAATAAACCCACAATTAGTAACACACAGCCAAGACATTGACACAGAACTTGACCACAACTGGTGGTCTAGAGTGTCCCCAATAATCAATAGACCCCCGCCTGAACCAAAATATATTAAGAACTCTCAACCACCATACAGATATCCACCATTCTCTCCATCATCAACATTTTCATTGTTCTGCTAACATTATTACCAAAATGATAACACGTCCGAAAAAAAAAAAAAAATCGCACGTGATATCACAAAAAACAGTGAGTACGACAAAAATAGATGCCACCACCCTCCCCTAACAATGAACTACAACAGCTTACCACTAGACGTCACACCAGAATGAACAAAAAGTCGTAAGCATTGGGGGAAAAATGGATACGACGTATAGAGATCAAGATACAAGATGAACCGCATAACCTGCCCCATAGATGTCAAACCTAACATAAGGAACAAAAAAATTCGTATACATACAAAAAAATACTAACGAAAACCAACTAGAATTAAGTGATCAAAACGACTCAAGGAAGAAGAAGAAGGACCTAAGCCTAGAATTACGAACCCAATTACGAAAATCTCAAGCTCCACGACAAGGTAAAGAAATCAACACTCAACGCGAAAATAGCAAGACAACCAAGCAAGTGGATCTGCCCCATACCTATATCAACTTCAACTTCCTTCCATTTCAAACTTTTTCTACACTAAACCCCCCTCCCCCTGCCCCCCTCCTCCACCTTACCTATCATGCCCAGTAGTAGTAGTAGATGATTCAGATCTCCTCGGAGCATCACACGGTGAGCCTGGCTCGCTGCCTCCTTGCTTTCTCACCTTCCCTCTTCCCCGCAAGCAGACCAAGTTGGGACACGAGTTGATACACACATTTGTCACCTCCCTCATCGCCCCCTTCCTTTTATCGCACTTAAAGAGAGCTATCATTATTTGGCGCCCAACATTTACCTCTAAACAAATATTCTCTTCATTAGAGTTCGCCTTCAAACTGGCCTAACATTTTGGCTGCCCAACGTGGGGCACGACGACTCCATCCTAAATATGTGTGTGTGTGTATGTGTGTGTGTGTGTGTGTGTGTGTGTGTGTGTGTGTGTGTGTGTGTGTGTGTGTGTGTGTGTGTGTGTGTGTGTGTGTGTGTGTGTGCGTATGCGTGTGTGCGTGTTTTAGCTGTAGGACGTTAGATCTACTGCCCTGACAAGCTATCCAAATCGAGTCCACGGTGGGTGCCTTCTCAGCCGACGCTGTGGGCCCTCCTGGTATCCCAACCCGGGTGAGCAAGGCATTGAGCCGAGCGCTCTAGCCACCCGGCCACCCTCATGTGATGAGTGGCACGGTGGTTTCCCCTCCCGTTTTCAAACGTCGCCCAAGAAATCCTCCTAGCACAAAGGGCAAAGGTGATGATTGTAGTCGCAGCCACGCGGCTTTCGGGGTGGACTTTCTACACCACTAGTGACAATAACCCTTA
>NC_134796.1:42458329-42460829 GCF_046742065.1 Oratosquilla oratoria
TACCGTTCTTGACAGCTAATTTAGCGATCAGGATTCGAGTCCCGCCCAGGAATGAAAAAAATATCATCATTACATTGGTGGGCCTTTTTTTTGTGTGTGTGTGTGTGTGTGTGTGTGTGTGTGAGAGAGAGAGAGAGAGAGAGAGAGAGAGAGAGAGAGAGAGAGAGAGAGAGAGAGAGAGAGAGAGAGAGAGAGTGTGTGTGTGCGGGTACAGACAGTTGCTCACCGGACAATTGCTCACCGGACAGTTGCTCACCGGCCAAGTGATAAATAGGACATTTGCTCACCAAAGGATTATTTTAGTTATATTGAAGTTTATTACAGCAATAATATACAAACAATATACAAACCTAATAACATAATATACAGGATTTTTTAGTTATATTGAAGTTTATTACAGCAACAATACAGGATTTTTGGTATGTTGAAATTTATTACAGCAATAATACACAAACAATATACAAACTTTCATATTTTAGTTTTTAATCAATTATAAAATTCATCAACATATAGTGATTACAGTTTTATAACTGGTGCAGTACTGAAGTGGGTTTATTGTCCTTTGTGGTTTACAAGTCCAGTCTAATGGTGTGGCCAACTGCATTTAGAAAGTCAGGAAGACACTGACTTCCTGCAGCATACCCCCTGGCACAGATAAAGTAAATCTTTATCATAATTGTTAGAGGCCAAGAACTTATCAAACTCTACAATATAATCTAATGCATTGTTTTTAGTGGGTTTCATTGACTATTTACCCTAACACTTCTAGTTCATGAACTAGAAGTGTTAAGGTTAGGAGTCAATTTAGACTATATATTGATGGAAGAAATTGGTATTTAATGTTGGTATTTAATTTTATAATGAATTAAAAACTAAAAGTTTGGATATTGTTTCTGTATTATTGCTGTATATATAATACAATATAACTAAAAAAAATCCTGTATATTATTTGTTATTAAGTTCAAGAAAAGTAAAAAATAATCCTTTGGTGAGCAAATGTCCTATTTGTCAATTCTCCGGTGAGCAACTGTCCGGTGAGCAACTATCCGGTGAGCAACTGTCCTACACCCGTATATGTGTACACGTCTTGTTCAGAAGTACATGGTAGTACGTGCGTGTGCGCGTGGGTGCGTATGTACACACGCCTGTGTACATACGCAATGTGTACATAACGTTGAGAATAAAAATCCACATGTGTATATTCAGTAAACACGTGTATGTGTGTATGTGTGTGAGAGATTCTCCTTGGTCTTGGATCACTTGCGTGACTTGTGATCGACCGTGTGACCTTGCGCACACGACGCTCCCATCTCCTTGCCCAGAGGGAACAGTAACAGCTTGCCATATGGTGGAACTTTTGCATTCATTTAAGGGGAGACTATAAACTTTGAGATTTCTCCCATACGCAAAAAAAAAATCAAATATACGCATTTATGCAAACATACAGCACGTACTTGTTGTATCATTACAACTTGATATCAGAAAAATAACTAATGCTATTACAAACTTATTGTATTTAAGGATTTATTGAAAATGAAAATACAGAGAATAAATTTGCATAATTAAGGTACGCCACTGAGTCACGTGTGAGTGTCCAAACCGTTCTACTCAAACGCCTCTTGAAGCGTCCGATATAGTGCAGCTGCGGCGTTAGGGAGAGGTAGGGTTAAAAATAGTTCACCCCATCCGAAAGTGTAGATCTCACTTAAGTGGGACTTGGTGGGCCGGACGAAATTAAACATCTGAATGATCAAGTTCCTGAATCATCTATGTGTTCAGCGTACAATTGTAAACACAAACCCCGCCCTCCCCAACGCGAGACTTGATATACGGTAACAACACATGTCAAAGAAAATGGCGTCGTTTTTTTTTTATGAGTTACCATGACAACCAATGATGGACGTTTCATAGATCATGCGTTGCTACTTTAGGACTGTTCTGGCATCTTTGCATGCCGGCACAATGTCGAAGAACACCCCTACGGACCAGAGGCTCTTAGCATTCCCCTTTAGCAAACCCTATGGGGGGCAAAAGGGGAGAGAGAAAGAGAGAGAGAGAGAGAGAGAGAGAGAGAGAGAGAGAGAGAGAGAGAGAGAGAGAGAGAGAGAGAGAGAGAGAGAGAGAGAGGGGGGGGTCCGATTTATCCCCGTGTCACTGCTGGTACTGCATGCTGGCTGCCGTCAGGCGATTTTATTCATCATATTTGACGTTCTATTGCTTTGTGATACGGGATTTTTACAATTCAATTATCGATGACAATAGAAATGATCATAACAATAAGAGCAATAACGATGTAAATGTATATACATATACATATGTGTGTGTGTGTGTGTGTGTGTGTGTGTGTGTGTGTGTGTGTGTGTGTGTGTGTGTGTGTGTGTGTGTGTGTGTGTGAGGACAGAAGCGCCGGTGAACATTTGTTCACGAGGAGAAAGTTCTTCTAGAGGGCAGAACAGAGGAGCTTCAGGGCAAAAGAACAACATAACTTGAAGAACAAGAA
>NC_134796.1:42468329-42473329 GCF_046742065.1 Oratosquilla oratoria
CACTTACAGTAAAAAAAAAGGGGGGGAGGGAGGGGGGAGGGGGGAAGTGGCGGATGGTTGGGGGGTGGGGGGAATGGGGGATGGGGGAATGGGGGGATGGGGGGTATTCAAGAATAAGGGAAATACTTGTCTCGAGCCTTCCCATGGAATTGCTTTTAGTCCTCTTCTTTCATTCTTATCGATGTGAAGAAACTTGTTAAAGAAAACAGTGTCTTGGGGGGGGCAATTAGGAGGAAGAGGAGGAGGAGGAGGAGGAGGAGGAGGAGGAAGGAATGTTTCCAAGTGGATCCTCAAGAGCTGAGGCAGGCAGTCTCTTTCCGTCCTTGTTTTGATGCCCAACAGCAGCAAGCAGTAAGCGCCATCGGGCCCCCTGTGGGTGGGTGTGCTACCCACAGGCCGGCTTGGGAACGATTAGCGCTGGAGAGAGAGACAGAGACAGAGAGAGAGAGATTGAGAGAGAGAGAGAGAGAGAGAGAGAGAGAGAGAGAGAGAGAGAGAGAGAGAGAGAGAGAGAAAGAGAGACTGAGACAGAGAGGCAGAGAAACACAGAAGTAAATACAAAGAATCAAAGAGAAAAATACAAAGGGACAAAGAAAGAGAGACTAAGAGCGAAGAAAGAAGAGGAAGAAGAAGAAGACGAAGAAGAAGAAGAAGAAGAAGAAGAAGACGAAGAAGAAGACAGGGAGGAGGGAAAGAAGAAGAAGAAGAAGAAGAAGAAGAAGACGAAGAAGACGAAGAAGAAGAAGACGAAGAAGAAGACGAAAGAAGAAGACAGGGAGGAGGGAAAGAAGGACAAAAGAAGAAGAAGAAGAAGAAGAAGAAGAAGAAGAAGAAGAAGAAGACGAAGAAGAAGACGAAGAAAAAGACAGGGAGGAGGGAAAGGACAAAAGAAGAAGAAGAAGAAGAAGAAGAAGAAGAAGAAGACGACGACGACTGAAAACCAACAAAAAACATTCGAGTATTTGCAATGAAAATAATGATATCTCCGATGAAATTTAGGAAGACCGTACGCACTTGCAATCGGTCAAGTCAAGTCAGTCAATCGGTCAGTCAGTCAGTCAAGTCAAGTCAGTCAACCGGTCAGTCAGTCAGTCAATCAGGCAAATCTCCCAAACGACCACATAAAATCAAAACGAGAATCAGCGACTGAAGATAAAAATAGGATAAATATCTAATTAATAAAGAGAATGTTTTACTATATGAATAAATAAATTAATAAAATATATAATCAGTAGGTAAATGACTAGATAAAAGATATTCAAAATTAAACCAAATGAGATAAAAAATAGAATAAAATAAAAACAGAATAAAAATAATTAGAAATAAAAATGACAAGATAAAAATATTCAAGATAAAAGCAAATAATATGAGATGAAAAATACAATAAAATAAAATAAAATAAAACAAAACTAATTATAAATAAAAAGTAACATAAAATTTCTCTTCATCTAATATACACACACACACACACACACACACACACACACACACACACACACACACACACACACACACATATATATATATATTTTTTTTTCGACCTTCCATACCGATTGGTCCTCTTTCTGGCTGTCGCCATCCGATTTCATTCGTCGCCTTGGTGCCAAACGCTATTTTCTTGTATCAAGTACCAGAGCTGGGCGCGATCCTCTGTGCGTTCCTTGTACGCCACATCCAAAAGGTAGGCCACATACTGTAGTGGCACCCATATTGCTTTAATAGTATGGGAGCGCTAACTGCGTCCCAAAGAGGAACGCACCGAGGAACGCATCAAGGAACGCGCCCCAGCTCTGTCAAGTACCACCCCAGTAACCAGCGCTTCTCTCCTTAGCAGCGATCTCACGCCAAAGAGGCTGATTTTTTTTCTTCTTCTTTTTTGTGGAGATTAGGAAAAATGCGTGCCTCCGGTCCGCGGGGGTGTCTTATTGCATACGGAATGCACACGAGATGGGTTAACAAACTGGGGAAACACAAGTCAAATAACAGCATTTCTTGTTACTATTTTTGTTTTATATTATTTTGTATTTGCTTATTTGTTTATTTAATTATTTGTTTGTTCGTTTGTTTATTATTTATCAACGATGGTTACAATGGACCACGATGGCACAGGACCTTTTGGCCCATAACGAGGTCAGACGAAGAAGAGGAGGAAGATGAAGAAGAGGAAGAGGTAGAAGAAGAAGCAGAAAAAGAAGAAGATGAAGAAAAGCAAGATGAAGAAGAAGAGGAAGAAGAAGAAGAAGAAGAAGAAGAAGAAGAAGAAGAAGAGGAAGAAGAAGAAGAAGCAGGAGAAGAAGAAGAAGAAGAAGAAGAAGAAGAAGAAGAAGCGGAAGGAGAGGAAGAAGAAGAATAAGATGAAGAAGAAGTGGAAGGAGAGGAAGAAGTAGAAAAAGAAGCGGAAGAAGAAGAAAAAAAGGAGGAAGAAGAAGAAGAGGAAGAAGAAAGAAGAAGAAAGAAGAAGCGGAAAAGAAGAAAAAGAAGAAGTAGAAAAGAAGAGGCGGAAGAAGAAGAAGAAGAAGAAGAAGAGGAAGAAAAAGAAGAGGAAGAAGAAGAAGAAGAAGAAGAAGAGGAAGAAGAAAGAAGAAGAAGAAGAAGAAGAAGAAGAAGAAGAAGAAGAGGAAGGAGAAGAAGAAGAAGAAGAAGAAGAAGAAGCGGAAGGAGAGGAAGAAGAAGTAGAAAAAGAAGCGGAAGAAGAAGAAAAAGAGGAGGAAGAAGAAGAAGAGGAAGAAGAAGAAGAAGAAAGAAGAAGCGGAAAAGAAGAAAAAGAAGTAGAAAAAAAGAGGCGGAGGAAGAAGAAGAAGAAAGAAGAAGAAGAAAGAAGAAGAAGAAGAAGAAGAAGAAGAAGAAGAAGAAGAAGAAGAAGAAGAAGAAGCGGAAGAAGAAGAAAAAAAAGAAGAAAAAAGAAGAAAAAGAAGTAAAAAAAAAAAAAAAAAAGTAAAAATCCCCAGCTGGGCCTCAAGCTGATCTTCTTTTCCCCCATCTTTCAATTACTCATCTGTTAACTCTTCACCAACTCCTTTAATTACTCACTTAAGTGGAACCACTCTGGATCAGCCTTGAGGAAGGACGAAAACCGTCGAAAAGATTCGAGGACCTCAACATTGATCCAAAGTTCGCGAGATTTTGCCTAAACTCCTATGTCTAGACATAAATGCTTATGTCTACACCTAAATGCTTATGTCTACACCTAAATGCTTATGTCTAGACCTAAATGCTTATGTCTACACCTAAATGCTTATGTCTACTCCTAAATGCTTATGTCTACACCTAAATGCTTATGTCTAGACCTAAATGCTTATGTCTAGACCTAAATGCTTACGTCTAGACCTAAATGCTTTGGTCTAGAACTAAATGCTTATGTCTAGACCTAAATGCTTATGTCTAGAACTAAATGCTTATGTCTAAACCTAAATTCTTATGTCTAGACATAAGCATTTAGGTCGCCGACATAAGGATTTAGGTAAAACTCGTGCCATTTCGAAGATTTAAGTCTAGACTTAGGGGTTAGGGTATTTTATAAATTCGGCCCCCTGAGGTCCAATTCAAGACTGAATTGTGTCGTTATGCATCCGCTAACTACCGCTTGTTAGTGAGCTGGGATCCCAATAGGAAACCTTTGTGGAGTTCCCAGAAGAGACCTACGGTGGTATTCTTAAAAAAAAAAAAAAAAAAAAAAAAAAAAAAAAAAATCCTGATATAAAACATTGGAAGGGAAAGATTTTTACGTAAGGAAAGACTTTTTTAAGAATACCACTGTAAGAATCTAACGATGGTATTCTTAAAAATATATATATATATATATATATATATATACATATATATATATATATATATATATATACACATAAAGAGAGCATATAGCCAAAAAAAAATATATATATATATATACATAAAGAAAGCATATAGCCACACTCGTACTATTTCTCCATTCCCGGCGATCTCCCAGGCAGATCCACGATCCATCTCCACTTCCGGGCAAGCCCGTGCAAATAACAACTCAGTTCTCGCCCTCCAACCAATTTTACCAGTTCAGATGAACCTGCCGTGGTGATGTACAAAAACTGCACTGCTCCCGAATGGGATAGAGGGGGTCTGAAGTGGACCATTAAAACTAACATCGAGACGAGGTGGCCACGTGTTTAGAGTGATCTTACCGCTCATGATGACGTCATCGCCCCTGTGTGTGTGTGTGTGTGTGTGTGTGTGTGTGTGTGTGTGTGTGTGTGTGTGTGTGTGTGTGTGTATGTTTGTATCTGTGTATGCATATGTGTGTGTGTGTGTGTGTGTGTGTGTGTGTGTGTGTGTGTGTGTGTGTGTGTGTGTGTGTGTGTGTGTGTGTGTGTGTGTCTGTGTATGTTTGTATCTGTGTATGTATATATGTGTGTGTGTGCGTGTGTGTATGTGTGCATGTGTGTATGTGTGTGTGTGTGTATGGTTTCCAGTGCTGGAAATTTGTGAATATCGGAAAATCGCGAATATCAGAAAATCGCGAATATCAGAAAATCGCGAATATCAGAAACTCGCGAATTTCAATAATCCCCAATAGGAAGAAGTATACAATCAAGGGCAGCGGGTACCCCCGAGCACAATAAAATCGTTGGTCAGAATACAAGCAACACGGCCTAAACTAGGACTTCCTGCATAACCTTTGAAATCTAGAGCGAGCGAGCGAGAGAGAGAGAGAGAGAGAGAGAGAGAGAGAGAGAGAGAGAGAGAGAGAGAGAGAGAGAGAGAGAGAGAGAAGGGAGGGGGAGGGGAAGGGTAGAGGGGAGAAGGGAGAGAGGGAGAGGGCAAGAGAGAGGGAAGGGGAAGGGAAAGAGAGGGAGAGGGAGAAGGGAGAGGGAAGGGAGAGGGAAGGGAGAGGGGGATGGGGAGAGGGAGGGGGAGAAAGCAAAAGAGAGGAAGGGGAATGGAGAGAGGGGAGGGAGAGAGAGGGAGAGGGACAGGGGAGGAGGGAGAGAAGGAGAGGGTGCGAGGGAGGGGGGTGAGGGAAAGGGTGA
>NC_134796.1:42488329-42493329 GCF_046742065.1 Oratosquilla oratoria
ATCTAGATCTGTTGATTTAAGTTATATGAAACTTGGTATAATTTTTTTGCGTTTCACATCCGAGGTAGTTTGCATGGTAACACGAGTACACACACACACACACACACACACACACACACACACACACACACACGGGTGTGTTTCAAGGAAAGAGTAACAAGGTGTGTAAAGAAAGTGTGTGGATAAAGGAGAATGGGAAGGGATATAAAAAACGGATGATGAAATGGAGAAGGTTGCTGAAAAGGAGAAACGACCATTCACGTTCCTATTACGAAGTAGAACGAGGGAAACATATGAGAGGTACAAAAATAAAGCTGAACACTATAAAGGAGACAAAACAGGAGAGCAGATGTACAATAGGGAAGGAGTTTGACAAAAAAAAACTTTAAAGTAATAAAAAGATGTTTTGGAAGGAAATTAAGAGAGGAAGGGGAGGCGAGTCAAGTAGTGGAGAAAAGGTAAAAAGGTGCAGATGGAGTAATTAGTGAGGAACAGTGTGGTTCTAGGAAAGGTAAGGGTTGCGTGGATCAATTTTTTTGTGGTAAAATATACATGTGAGAAAGCTTTAGGAAAAGATAAGGATGTTTTTTGGGTCTTTATGTATTTGAAAAATGCTTATGACAGGGTAGACACTGTGGGATGTTTTGCAGATAAATGGGATCAGGGGGAAAGCTGTTAAGGGCAGTCAAGAGTTTTTACGAAAATAGTCTTGTGTTAGAATGGAGAATGGAGAGAGTGAATGGTTTGAGGATAGAGTGCCACTGCGTCATGGATGAGTCATCTCGCCGTGGTTGTTCAATATGTACATGGATGGGGTTGTGTGGGAGCTAAATGCCAGGGTAATGGGCAGGGGACTAGAGATGGTTAAAGAAAACGGGAAAAAGTGGCAGGTAAGCCAGTTTTTGTTTGCTGACGAAACTGTGATTGTGGAACAGTCAGAGGAGGGATTAAGGGACTTAGTGACGGAGATTGGAAAGTTATGCGATAGGGGAAAGTTGAAAGTAAATGTGGGTAAGATTAAAGTGATGAGATGTACAAGGGGAAAGGATGGCAGCGAGTTGGAAGTCCTAAAGGAGAAAGGCTGGAGGAAGTGGATCGTTTTAGTTATTCGAAGTCGCAAGTGGCAGGAAAGGGAGGAATGGAGGTGGAGGTAACTTGTAAGTTGAAAGAAGGAGGTGGAGGTAACTTGTAAATTGAGAGAAGCAAGTAAATACCTTGGGGGATTGAAAAATGTGATGAGAAATAAGCGTCGGGGAATGGGTGCAAAGAGGAGATTGTGTGAAGGGTTGAGTTAACCGATGGCTTTGTATGGGGTAAAGGTTTAAACTTAAGAAAGACAAAGAGGAAAAGTTTGAATGTGTTTGATATTAAATGTCTAAAAAGTGTGGTAGGGGTTACAAGGTTGGATAGAGTGAGAAATGAGGAGGTGAGGAGGAAAGCGTGATTGGAAAAAGAAGTGACAATTATGAATTTTCTGAAAATACGATAACTTGCCAACCGTCAAACCAATAATTGTTTTTCTCTCTCACTTCTAACTGTAGCGGTTCCATTGCAAACGAAATGACTTTGCCCCCATGGATGCGCACATACTTTTCAGAGAAGGCAAAGTTTCTGCACAAGCAAATTTCTGAGAACACTCACAGCAAAAAAAAAAATTATAATAATAATAATAAAAAAATAAAATAAAATAATTAATAATAATAACAATAATAATAATGATAATAATAATAATGATAATAATAATAGATAAATAAATAAGCAAACAAATAAATAAATAAATAAATAGAATAAAATTAGAGGGGACACTGCTGGGGTCCATTCGGTCTGCGTGTGTACGTGCATACGTATGCGTGGGTGACAAGGATGGATAGGACTTACCTGACAGATGCAGGAGAGGCACGGAGAGTACCTTTGTAGTTCCGGAGACAGTTGCACTTGCGTTCCTTCCCCAGTGCAGTTCTGCAGTCGTCCTGAACAAGGACAGGAGGGAGGCCAAAGTTAAATAATTGGTATATATATTTTTTGTAACTATATGTTTTTATTTGTATTTATTTATCTATTATTATTACTATCACTGTTATTAGTGTAATCGTTATCATCTGACTCCCTATCAGAAGTTAGTCGACTATCAATCATATATATATATATATATATATATATATATATATATATATATATATATATATATATATTTATATATGTATATTGAGACATTGTGACAGAACCTCTGAAGAAGCTAAGAGCGAAACCGATCAGGAATAACCACAAGAATCAAATCCAGACCCGTGGCTTTCCCTTTACACCTCTCTCTCATATATATATATATATATATATATATATATATATATATATATATATATATATATATATATATATATATATATATATATATATACATTATTAACATAATCCTAGGAGCGACAAATAATACAAAATTAAAAGTATCAACCAACAAGAAGCATTGAATAATAATAACACACACACAACAGTAACATATATATATATATATATATAATATATATATATATATATATATATATATATAGATAAATAGATAGATATTCATCACAAGTATTCTAAAATAGATCTACACTTGTAGAAATACAGAAAGGTTAGACAAGGGATCAGTACATTAATTAATACAGTAATCCCTCCCATATCCGAAGTGAGGCCACAGTGTGTTCAGATTTGGGCAATAGTGTTCGGATACTCGAGGTAAAATGGTTCTCACTCCCATAACCAACCTTCACTGCATTGTTAAATCTTCAATTCTGAAGGTATAAAAGTGATATGTAGTATGCGCAAGTTCGGATAATGGCGAAGTTTGGATTACGAGTGTTCGGATATGGGAGGGATTGTTGTGTTATATTTCTTCTTGATAATATATATCACCACGATACACGTGAATATAAAAAGTATACATAAAGTATAAAATATATATAAAATTATGTACAAAGTTTATATAAAAGTGTATATAAAATATACGTGTTTGCAGTACACATAGAGTACGGGACAACCTAAAGCGCGCGCACACACACACACACACACACACACACACACACACACACACACGCACGCACGCACACACGCACACACATACACTCACACACGCACACACACACGCACACACACAAACACACACACACGCACACACATACACACATACATACACACATACAAACACACACACAAATACACAAACACACACACACACGCACACACATACATACACGCATACAAACACACACACAAATACACATATAAATACACACATACAAACACACACACAAATGCATATACGTAAATATACGGCCACGGAAACCTACACACACTCTTCTCTCTCTCTCTCTCACACACACACACACACACACACACACACACACACACACACACACACACACACACACATACACTCACACACACACACGCACACGAACCTAAGTATACAGGCACGGGAACCTACACAGACACACACACACACACACACACACACACACACACACACACACACACGAACGTAAGTATACAGGCACGGGAACCTACACACACACACACACACACACACACACACACACAATGTTGATGTGTATTCCTGTGTTCACATACCCAGAATAAAAAAAAAATTATTTGAGCCCTTCTTTATGTGGTCCTCCAAATGTTAAAAAAAATAATAACAGATATTGCATTGGGGGGGGGGGGGTGGTCGTCCTTCAAAAAAACAAAAGTAAAAACGAAATTTAATCCAAAATTAATCTGATAAAGCACCAATCATTTCTATTTATTCTTTTACTGGCTGAGCCGTTGTCAGTGTTCTTATGATAAATGAATGATCGATCACCGATCACGAGTGATCGAATGATGAAGTGAAAGTTTCTGTGCCAGATATAAATAAAGGATTGGCAATCTCACGCTTTGTGGGCGGGAAGACCAGTAGAATTGCCTCACCCTAAAAATGCCCCCCCCCCGGGCATATGCAACCACGTGAGACTCTGTGTATACTTGACTAGAAATTAACTAAATCATCTTTTTTTCTTCATAACCAAACACACTGTGAATTAGTTCCACCATCACAATAACAATGACGTGTTAACTTTACGTTAAGAGTATGTTAAATGTTTGACAAAAAGAAAATTAGTTTGTAGTTCATTAATTCCTTCAGCTTTGTAACAACAGGCAAACGTACTCACCCACAAGACCACTTGCAGAACATCTGGAGAACACACTAACGAAGAACAAGATCCACAAGAGGCACGAAGACGGAGGAGGAAGAAGAGGAAGAGGAGGAAGAGGAGAAGAGCTCGGAGTTTTCAAGCAACCTAGAGTCCTCCTCTTACGATGCTGTGCCTCTCGAGTGCTTCGACATTGCAAACGACACTGGCTATTGTACTTAGTACCTTCGTGGTCACTGTTCGTCGGTTTTTCTTCCTTCAAACTCGAACGCACATTTGTTTTGGTGTGATTTTCTTCTTTTTCTAACTCTGGGAGGAGGTGGACTACGTGATTTGGTCTTAGAGAAAAAACAACATCTTCCTCTTTGTATACATTCACTTCACTGTTTCTCAAAACCATTTTCCCTTTCTCTTTCTCTTTCTCTTCTGCTCTTTTTCTCTTTCGTGATGTTCTTTTAGTCCCCTGTTCTTTGTTCTCTAAATTTAGGTACGAATCTGCCATTGTTCTTGAAGTTCTCAACATGTTCTGTTTTTATATAACATATTTGTTAGGCTAATTTGTCTTAGGCATTACTACGATTGGAAAATCGGGGTCTTGTGTCGTTCCTGTTACTGCAAGAACTCAGATCTGAAATAAAAAAAATATATAAATTAATCAACCTATCAATCAATCAATCAATAAGTACATAAATATACTAAAAACAAATTAATAAATAGATACATAAATAGATAAGCATATGATTTTAAAAATACTTAAATGAATACACAGAAAAACATATTGATATATAAACATATAGATAACATATACATAACTGAATAAATTTATTTATC
>NC_134796.1:42498329-42500829 GCF_046742065.1 Oratosquilla oratoria
CATCCGACCTAGATATGGATCAAAAGGTCTCCTGTCGGCATGCTCCGCCTTTGTAATCCTTTGTAATCCTTTGTGTGTGTGTGTGTGTGTGTGTGTGTGTGTGTGTGTGTGTGTGTGTGTGTGTGTGTGTGTGTGTGTGTGTGTGTGTGTGTGTGTGTGTGTGCATCTGACTGTATTTGTGTGTGTTCGTGGATGTATGTGTGTATGTTTGTGTGATGGATCATTGTGGCCTAAGCCATCTTTGAGCTGTATGAAACTGTATTGTTGTATTGCCCACAAAAAAATAAAACATATCTAATCCCATTTAAGAAAAAAATAAAATAAAATAAATAAAGAATACTCCTTTGATTTATAATAAGTAAAAATAAATGCTTAAAATTCTGTCTTTAAGAATTTAAAGAGAATGCTGCGTGACTGTGGTCCGTAATGGTGCCACTAAAACATTATTCGTGCCTCCAGTCCGTAGGTGCGTTACCGAAGTCCCTAAAATATCATTTCGTATAACTCAGTCGATCATTATTATTATTTTTCAATCAAACAACTAGACGACAGCTAAAAAAAATACACAAAAAAGACACACACACACACACACACAAACAAAAGTCCTGAACCACATGTCTTTATTCTGGTGAGCCACAAGGGATTCTACTCAGCTTGACGATGTCTTAGTGGATTAAATGCAGCTGGCAGTGGACTGTCTGGCTGCCCGGCTCCCGCCCGCGCCCGCAGCTGGGTCCCCCCCCTCTCCTCCACACCCACCAGAGGGCCCTTGAGAGCCTGTGGTGATTGGTTTGATGACGTAACATCACCACGTCATACTGGCGATGATACTAGCATCACGCGCTAGCATCGCGCGTGTGGGCCTCTGAGCGAAACCCGATAACCGAATTGAATCTTGTTGGGGTAAGGCTTTTCTTATCTGGAAACTAATGTATGGCATGACCCCGTTGACCCACAAATGAACAAGGCTCTATTCGGCCAGGGCCAGGTGTCCCGAGGGGGCGTGTCTTAGGACTTTTAGACACTTGTGCTATTGGTCAACATATACAAAGAAATGAACTTAGCCAATCATAGATGCTGAGGACGACTAAGTTCATCCTAAAGGAGGAGCTTTATACCCCTCTCAGAGGTTTCGTGTTAAGCTAACAAGCAAAGAGAAGTCAGTCTGAGGTTAGAGCTTTTGAGTTATCAAAGTCTGACAATCAGTCTAGGTTAAGACTGCGTGCCCGGGGATAACCGTATCTGAAAATCTAGGTCCAGCTTCCCACACTCCGTACACTAACTCTACTCAAATTCATAAATTAGAAATCAAAGGTAAACCATAAATAAAGAAAATAATATAAAAGAAGTGACAGTTTCATTCAACGCCAACATCTCGGCATAAAACAAAAATTACTATTTCATACACACACTATGTTCGTGACTCCCCTCTTGACCAGCTACCAAATTGCCAACCTAGGGCATAAAGCGGGGATCGCGACAAGGGTGTGAGGGGGGGGGGGTCACGTAGCGCGCGCGTGTGTGTGTGGCCCAATTACCTCGATTGGCCCCGTGGCGGCCCTCAGAGAATTGACTCTGGTGGGTGAGACGCGCGAGTGAGCAGGGAACAAGTACACTTGGGCTCGGCCGGTTTCCCTTTCCTTCTCCATCTTTGTGGAGTTCAGAGGCGGTGAGTAGGAATATGTGGGGTTAGGGAGTGTTTGCTAGAGTTGGTCTTTGTATATTCGAGTCTAATTGCCATAATAAGATTAATTTTATTTACTTTTCATTCTATTGATCTATTTACACATTTATTTGTTTATTTTCTACCTAAGGAAAGAGTTGGGAGAATGGGTAACCTCTACATATTTGGTTCTAACTTTCGCCGATTCTATTTATCTTATGACGAGTATACTGTGAATCAAGTGTGGTTGAGTCATTGTCATGGGCGCCCTAGAAACCTAATTAGATTTGTGAAACTCTTTATAGATATTATTCTGACTAAGACCAGGCGGTGTTATTCAGGTCAAACACCTTGACCCCGTTTTCTTCAGAGAATAAAATCGCATAATGAAATATGTGAAGAAAGGCTCCTCCGATGGAAAGGTTTCGAGTTAGTACAATTCTTATTTTGGCGGGGTTTTAAAATTTGTGAGGCTTAAAGTTTGCGGGATTTGAAGTTGAAAGGTTTTAATCTGACGGGTTTTGCACTTAGTGGGGGTTTTAAGTTGGCGGATTTTTAATTCCGTGGCATTTTTAAGTTAGTGACGATTTTAATTTAGTGTGTGTTTAGGTTAGTGGCATTTTTGGTGGTGTTTTTAAGTTAACGTTGTTTTAGTTGGCGGGTTTCAAGTTGGAGTTTTTTTATTCGCAAAAATTTATATTCACGTAATTTCGCGGACAAAAAATTGTATCCATACGAAAGTACAAGCTCGGCCCTGCCGAGCCATATTTCTGTGAGGACGTCTCCCTCGCTACTTTTCGGTACGCACCAGTGTTTATAAACAGCCGGGTCCTGTTA
>NC_134796.1:42515829-42523329 GCF_046742065.1 Oratosquilla oratoria
AAATTTGATCGAAATTTTGTGATAGCAAAAAATTCGTAGTAAATATAAACTGTCTTAGATTTAGTAAAAAAAAAAAAAAAAAAATCTAATGTTTTGTGAAATCCATTAACAATCGCAAAAATTATATATACAAAAAAATCGATCGTAAAATTCATTATTTTTTCATTACTGAATTACCTCTATCGCTATCTATATGCCAAAATACTTTATCACCTTTTTTGGGGGTTACCCAATCCAAATTATGCATCCACCAAAATTCGCCCAACATCCATATACAGAAAATAGGTAAATAAACAAATAAATAAATAGATCATTGTCAATTGATATTCTATACTATTTGTTTATTATCTTCCACTTGATTTTTCTATTTCTTTTGTATTTTGAAGAGAAATTCGAATTTCGCCTCTATCTAGTCGTACTGCGTAGAAACAAAAAATAATCGATACAAAACACAACGACAGCATTCGACTCAAATATTCAAAACGTTTTCTTAATATCTACTTACAAACACTCAGTTACTCAATTATCTACCCATCTATTTATTCATATTTATTCAGTTATATATGTGAGACGGTAAAACCACAGAATGAAACTAAGAGAAGTTAGGAAATTACGAAAATCGTCGACAGGGGAATGAAGACGACAAAAATGGCGGGAACGGATTTATGTAACTATGTAAATTTCCAACCAAATTATTCTGCCCCGCGCTGGGCTTTATCTACCCAAAACAAATCTATCAACATAAAGATACAAACCAGCATCAAATCCCGGGGACTTCAGTGTGGTATAAATACAAACATACAAATTGTCTGTGTATACATATTATGCACATGCGCAAAATAAGCAAAATTACTACTACTGGACACGACGAAAAAATATATCAAATGGTCCCAGATACAGTCTTCGATAGTGCATATATATGTGATATATATATATATATATATATATATATATATATATATATATATATATATATATATATATATATATATATATATATATGTATATATATATATATATATATATATATATATATATATACATACATACATCAATTAAAAAAAATCTCTCGTTATCTCAGTGCCCTATGGTCGCCCGACACCTGGTCCTGAGAATTTTAAAAAATTCTACGATATTTCAGTGACGTCATTATTACGTGACGTCACAAAAAATGTGACGTTATCACATTATTGATGACGTCACATCAACTACTTCATGAGCCGCTGGGCTCCACCTATGCCCTACGTGCTGACAGGTGTAGTAGCATGAACGTTACGTCAAACACATCATCATCGTCAGGAACGTGATCAATCGATCGATCACGACCGTGTTATGATCGATCAGGTTCAATTAGTTCCGTTGACGGGCAACAGATGGTGTTGATGTAGCCTGCCCAGATGAATTTATTACCATTGTTGTTGTTGATGTTATTGTTAATTACTACTATATCTATCAATTATTATTTTTATTATTATCATTATCATTATTACATTTACTATAATTATTAGTGTTGTTACATTATCATTTTTCATTATTGTCATTTACTGTCTAACAACCGACCACGTGTGATTAATTATTTTATAAATATATTTACAAATAGTTATCGAAAAATTAATGGTTGCATTTTAGGCAATAAATAAATAAATAACAATGTTGACTTACATAATATTTTTAAAAATAGTCAATTTTTCTTTGTGCGACATGACGTCACTAAAGGAGGAAATGTCGACTTGATGACGTCATTGAACTAGTTCACAAAATCACTTAACTGATCGTAGGGTTTACCAGCGTTTCTATCATTGATGAACACTTCAGATAATTTGTCATGTAATTTCATTAATAACACGTTATTTACAATCAATAACATGGCCGCAGAAGCCTCAGGAGTTAATAACAATGACGAGTAAATAACTAACAAGCATATAACTAACGAGTAAATAACAATAACGAGTTAATAATAATCTAATAACAATAACGAATAAAAATAACGAGCATATAACAATAACAATTTAATAAAATGACGAGCAAATAACAAGCATATAACTAACGAGTAAATAACAATAACGAGTTAATAATAACAATCTAATAACAATAACGAGCATATAACATTAACGAGAAAATAACTAACAAGCATATAACTAACGAGTAAATAACAATAGAATAAATAATAATCTAATAACAGTAACGAATAACAATAACAAATTAATAACAATAACGAGCAAATAACTAACAAGCATGTAACTAACGAGTAAATAACAAAAACGAGTTAATAATAATAATAATAATAATAATAATAATAATAATAATAATAATAATAATAATCTAATAACAATAACGAGCATATAACAACGACGAGCATATAACAATAATAAGTTAAAAACAATAACGAGCAAATAACTAATCAATAAATAACAATAAAGAGTTGATAACAATAACAAGAATGGTTTCATACATGCGATCACGTTATGATACTCTCAGTTTTCTACAAATGTTCTTCAATAAAGAAAAGAAGATTTATATATTTGGCTAAGCTGTTGAAAAGAATTGTGCGTGTGTGTGTGTGTGTGTGTGTGTGTGTGTGTGTGTGTGTGTGTGTGTACATATAAACCGGGTATATATATATATATATATATATATATATGTATATATATATATATATATATATACACACGAGTATCAATGTAAATGAAAAATGAAAATGAAAATGTAAATGAAAAAAATGTAATGTAAAATGTAATGTAAAATGTAAAATGTAAATGTAAAATGTAAATGTAAAATGTAAATGTAAAATGTAAATGTAAAATGTAAATGTAAAATGTAAATGTAAAATGTAAATGAAAAATATATAAAAAATATTTTAATTTTAACATTTCAATAAATTTTGAATATTGATAACATCAGTAAATGTGAAGAACTTAGTGATCAAGAATGTTCACTAAACAAGAGAACAATAACAAAATCGCATCAGCCATTACACTAAAAAAAATGACGTTCTCCAGATATCTTCAAGCATTTCCTAGAACACCGTTCCAATTGAGCTAAAAAATTGCTTTGGCATCCAATAACGCCAAACACGATTACAGAAGACAAAAACAGTATATAACACAGCACCATTTCACCGTAGAAAACGGGACGCTGGTAGTCAACTGACTCCCCGACTACTCAACAGAAAACGGGTCGTAGGGAGTTGCGGAACACACACAGGACCAGGGCAGACTGACACATCCCACTTCCAGATAGGGAGGCGACCACTTCACTCCAACTCCCCCACCACACACTCCCCATAACCCTCCCTCGCTCACTCCTCTTCCTCTTCCTCCTCCTCATTCACTTCCTCCTTTCTCATTCTCTCTCTCCTCTCCAATCTTCCTTTCTCCCTCCCTCTGTCATCCTCTCCATCTCTCTCCCTTCCTGTCTCTATCTCTCTCTCTATCTCACTCTTTCCATTTCTCATTCCCTCTGTCTCCCTTCCTATCTCTCTCTCTTTATCTCTCTCCATTTCTCATTCCTTTTCTCCCTTCTCCCTTTCTTTCTCTCTCTCACTGTCCTTCCCTCTCTACTCTCTCCCCATTTCTCATTCCCCCTCTCTCCCTTCCTCTCTCTCTCTCTCCCCCTTTCTCTTTTTTCTCTCTCACCGAGATGAGAGAGAGGGAAGGAGGGTGAATAGGAAGTGAGTGAGAGAGAGAGAGAGAGAGAGAGAGAGAGAGAGAGAGAGAGAGAGAGAGAGAGAGAGAGAGAGAGAGAGAGACGGAGAAAGACGGAGAGAGAGAGAGAGAGAGAGAGAGAGAGAGAGAGAGAGAGAGAGAGAGAGAGAGAGAGAGAGAGAGAGAGAGAGAGAGAGAGAGAGAGAGAGAGAGAGAGAGAGAGAGAGAGAGAGAGAGAGAGAGAGAGAGAGAGATGAAGAGAGAGGAAGGAAGAGAGACAGAAAGAGAAAGATAGACAGAGAGAGAGAGAGAGTATGGGGGGTGGGGGTGCCTCATCCATAACGACACAACTGTTACGTCACGCATAACTGACGTCACGCCTATCTATCTCCTCCTCCTCCTCCGCGCGCGCCCATGGGCGGGAGAGGGGGAAGGGGGGGCACCCCGCCCACGGACACGCGCGCACACGCACGAATGTAGATGGCACGCTTACGCACACGCGACCGATAGCGTGTGCGCACACACACACACGTACACACACACACACACACACACATACTCACATACAGACACACATACACACATACATAGACACATACACACGTACACACATACATTCACAGACACACACACACACACACACGTACACATATACTCACGTACACAGACACCTTCACACACATGCAAACACATACACACATACATACATACTCACATACACAGACACACACACGTACACACACACATACAAACACACACACACGTACATACATTCTCTCTCTATCTCTCTCTCTCTCTCTCTCACACACACACACACACACACACACACACACACACACACACACACACACACACACACACACACACACACACACTCACGCGCGCGCACACACACACACACACACACACACACACACACACACACACACACACACACACACACACACACACACACACACACACACACACACACACACACACACACACACACACACACACACACACACACGGCGGGCAAAGAGGGCAACATTAAGTGGGAGGGAAGGAGGAGGAGGAGGAGGGAGGAGGAGGAGGAGGAGGAGGAGGAGGGAGAGAAGAATGAGAATGAGGAGGAAGAAAAAGAGAAAGAGGAGAAGCAGGAGGAGGAGGAGGAGGAGAAGGAGGAGTGAGAGAAGGAGCGGGTGGGAGAGAGAGAGAAAGATAGAGAGAGAGAGAGAGAGAGAGAGAGAGAGAGAGAGAGAGAGAGAGAGAGAGAGAGAGAGAGGGAGGGGAGGGGGAGACAAGGTGGGGAGGGAGGGGGGGGGTGGGGGGTGAGAGAGGAGAAGAGATAAAGGGGAGGAGGAGAGGGGAAAGAGAGAGGTGGAAGAGGGAGGAGAGAGAGGGAGGGGAGAGAGAGAGAGGGGGGGAGAGGAGAGAGGGGAGAGGCAAACTGTTGGTTGGGGGATAGACAAGGTGGGGAGGTGGGGGTGGGGGGATTGGGCCAGAGAACATCAAGATAAAGGGGGGAGGATGAGGGGAAAAGAGGGAAGTGGAAGAGTGGAGTATAGGGGAGTGGAGGGGAGTGGGAGAGTGGAGGAGAGGGAGTAGGGGGAGGGGGAGGGGAGAGGAGTGGGGGGGGGAGGGGAGCGAAGGGGAGTGGGAGTGGGGAGGGGAGAGGGGGAGGGGAGAGGGGTGGGGGGGGGTAGAGGGGGAGTGGGAGAGGGGAAACGAGGGGAGTAGGGGGGAGTGGGTAAGGAGAATGCACAGGAGTGGGTGACTGGCAAGGGGAGAGGGGAGTGAGTGGGGTGGGGGGAGGGGAGTGGGTGAATAGTGGGAGTGGCGAGGAGGGGTAAACCAATCAACAGAGAGGGAGAGAGAAAAAGGGATTGAGAGGGCAGGTGGGGGACTGGGGGGGAGAGGGAGTAGTGATTGGGGGACGGGGGGGAGGAATAGTGGGTGGAGAATAGTACAAAGACACAAAGGAGAGGAAAGTAAACCACAGAGACACACACACACACACACAGAGAGAGAGAGAGAGAGAGAGAGAGAGAGAGAGAGAGAGAGAGAGAGGAGAGAGAGGGAGTGAAAGAGAGAGAGAGAGAGAGGAGAGGTGGGCGAGGGGAGAGAGAGGAGAAGAGAGGAGGGAGGGAGAGAGGGAGGGGAGAAGGAGGAGAGGGGAGAAGGAGAGAGAGAGAGGGAGAGAAGAGGGAGAGAGAGGGAGAGAGAAGAGACGAGAGAGAGAAGAGAGGAAAGGGGAGAGAGAGGGAGAGAGAGGAGAGGAGAGAGAGAGAAGAGGGGAGAGAGAGGAAGAGAGGGGGAGAGAGAGAGGGAGAGAGAGAGAGGGGGGAGGGAGAGGGGAGAGAGGAGGGGAGAGAGAGAGAGAGAGGAGGGGAGAGAGAGAGAGGGGAGAGAGAGAGAGAGAGAGGAGAGAGAGAGAGGGGAGAGAGAGAGAGAGAGAGAGGGGAGAGAGAGAGAGAGAGAGAGAGAGAGAGAGAGAGAGGAGAGAGAGAGGAAGAGAGAGAGAGAGAGAGAGAGAGAGAGAGAGAGAGAGAGAGAGAGAGAGAGAGAGGCATTTCCTCTTGACAAAGAGAAGGAAATTGAATTGAGAACAATCAAGAAGAGAAGAAAAATTTTAAACAAAGAAAGGGACAGAGGGAGGGAGGCTGGGAGGGAGGGAGAGGAGGGAGGGAGAGGAAGGAGGGAGATGGAGGAGAGAGGAGAGAGGAGAGAGGAGAGGAGAGAGGAGAGGAGAGGAGAGAGGTGAGGATGGAGAGAGGGTGGGAATAGAGAAAGAAGAGAGTGATAAAGGAGAGAGTGGGAGGAAGGGAGAAAGAGAGGAAAAGAGAGAGAGAGAGAGGGGAGAGAGAGAGAGAGAGAGAGAGAGAGAGAGAGAGAGAGAGAGAGAGAGAGAGAGAGAGAGAGAGAGAGAGAGAGAGAGAGAGAGAGAGAGAGGGAGAGAGAGAGAGAGAGAGAGAGAGAGAGAGAGAGAGAGAGAGAGAGAGAGAGAGAGAGGGGGGGGGGCACAGAGAGAGGAAAGAAACAGAGTAGGAGAAAGAGAGAGAAAGAGGGAGAACAGAGAGAGAAAGAGAGAGAAAGGTAGGAGAGAAAGAGAGGGAGAGAGGGGGAGAGAAAGAGAGAAAAAGAGAGAGATAACGAGAGAGGGAGAGAAAGAGAGAATGCCGTCGCGTGATTTTGGTGAGTGCGCCTCCCTCAGCTGAATAAACTCGTCTGGCGGGATGGAATGGAGGTGGTCAATCATTGCTACGTGAATCTGGTCCGTAGGGGGTGGCACTCATTTTTCTTTAACTATAAGCTGTGTATGACTTAGGGCTGGGACAAGTCCACCACCAATTCTGAGGAGAGTTGCTTGGGATGGGATGGGTGTCTGCATGAGAACTTGCTCGGGGAGGGTAACCGTGTGTGTATATATATATATATATATATATATATATATATATATATATATATATATATATATATAGATAGATAGATAGATAGATAGATAGATAGATAGATATACACCCCTTGAGTACCGAAAAGAAGCGATGGTCGCGACCCACGAATACGACTGGGGCGGGCGACGTCAATATACTAGATCTACTCCACATATCTACCAGTTGTCTACTCACAAACAGCAACTACGGTACAAAATGCTTCACACAGGGTGGCGGACTGTGAGTGAAGCGACATTTCCCCTCGTTTTCCCCTCTCCTTGACCTTCCCTTCCATCCCCTCTTCTTCCTCTTCCCTTCCGTCCCTTCTTCTTCCCCTTCCCTTCACTCTTCTTCCCCTTCTTTCCCCTCTTCTTCCCCTTCCCTCCCTTCTTCTTCCCCTTCCTTTCCCTCCCCTCTCCTTCCAATTCCCTCCCTTCTTCTTC
>NC_134796.1:42538329-42543329 GCF_046742065.1 Oratosquilla oratoria
ATATATATATATATATATATATATATATATATATATATAATTTAGATACCAAACTATATGTGACAATGATTATTTTAATGCAAATTAATACTAATATTTTTCTTCTTTGATCTTCCTACATAAGCACTCGAATCAAAACTATACATTTCTTCACAACTCTTAATTTTTTTAATTTATAACTGAAAAATAGGATCAAGATAACTCGGTCTAGGTTTGAAGTAAATAGAACAATTTATGGGAATCTGACCGCTAAAAATCCAACCGTTTTACCGTATGGTGCCCACAAACTCGACCAAATTCTATACCTCGCCCCCGAAGATATAGAGGTACAGCACGAAACAAGAACAAATGTATAATAAATTGAATAAATGAATAAATAAATATATAGATAAATATATAAGATAATAAATATAAAAAAATATAAATACATAGATACATATACGCAGGTTTTGTTCTAAGCTACGTTCAGACATTTTTATTTATTTGCTAAGACAGCAAATCGCGTCAAGTAGGTTTGTCATTCTACACCAAATGTTCTGCATCCCAAGTGTCACGTTCACTTCTATTTTGTCTGCCGTCAATCAATTCCATTCACCTGCGTGGCTCCCCACCCTTAGAGAAATAATTACACGTCAGCCATAAACCAAATATGGCGACTTAAACATAATTCTAAATATCTCCATTCTCCTCCTACGTTTATTCTCGACGACACAAAGCGTTGATGCGCATGCGCCCTGGGGCTATGACGTCATCAAGGGCCCAGATTATTTCGCGGCAAAGCGACTTGACGTCATCAAGTGATGTGCAGGATCAGACAGTCTCTCCACATACTCTCTCTCTTTCTCCCTCTCTTCTCTCTCTCTCTCTTTCTCTCTCTCTGCTTCGCCCGCTCGTCCTACCCGACCTTCATGGAATTTCATAACCATTGTAAAATGTCGACATCACTCAAAAGGAGTGTTGTTTATTATTGTGATATTAAAAAAAATCGGGATGGTCGTATTTAGAAAATGTAAAATTTTTCTAAATTCTAGTAATGATTCCTGTTCATGATTATTAAGTACGTTATCCGCAAACTAGGTGAAATTAAGATTAAAAAATAACTCATTGGAATCCTCTTGAAACTTTACCCTCAACGCGTATTTTTAAAGCAAACTTACCTAACGTACCCTATCATTATTACTATCATCATATCATTATATTATTATCATTATTATCATTATTATTATTATTATTATTATTATTATTATTATTATTATTTGTAACCTAAAAGCTAATCGTATAGAAAAAGAAAACTGCTCATTCAAATCATCGTGAAATTTTACTCAGGTGAGCATTTCTCTAATCTAATTTAACCTTACCTAATCAACGTAATAGCTATCATTACATTACATATATATTAACTTATTTGAATGTAAATATATGCTCATTCGATTCACCGTGAAATTTCTACCCAATGCTACACTGAATATAAGCAAATACACAATTTTATTTAAAGTACTTATTTATTTGTTTATTTATTTATTTATTATTCATTTACCATGGAGGTCGAGAGCACAAAGAAAACAAAATAAAATAAAATTAATACATCAAAATAGAATAAAATAAAAAATAAGCCCAGGGAAATAAAATATAATCGAATGATAAATAAAATATGAAATGAAAATAAAGAAAAATAAAATAAAATAGAATAAAACAAAACTAGATTAAATAAAAAAGGAAAAAGATAAGATCACGAATAAAACAACATAAATTACAAGAAGCAAGCTACCTGTTGAACGATCTGGATCATTTATCTTTTAATCAATCTATTCATATTAGATTTGTCTCTAAATGATCAAACTAGCTGAATAACGTCTTTTTGTGTCAATTAGAAAATAATACGTCCACATTTTTACTTAGCAAGCAGCAAAAATGCGCAGAAAGTTTATTATTATATATATATATATATATATATATATATATATATATATATATATATATATATATATATATATATACCTTGCAGAATCCGGTAAAATATCACATTTCATATAATAAAAATTACTTACGAAGATTTCTTTTCTATATATATTACCACGAGACCCCATTTTTCATGTTTCTAAATTGCCAACATCTACAATATCCTACAACAAAATTTTATCAAATTTAAAAATAAACGTTACTGAGACAGTGGCTCATGTTAGAAAACATTACAAAGATAACACTTACGAAAATCCAATACAAATAAAATTTTTAGAAGGTTCTAAATTATTGGCAACTGCTGTTCACACTTATCTTATAAAAACAAATACTTTGGAATATTCTACATAAACAGCAAATGCTCCCCAGCCAAGCAACGACAACAAACCCCAAGCAGAACATCAAATTTGGAGGGAAACTGGATGGCGAATATTCAATGGTTTTTACATGCATGGCAAAAAGTTGTTACATAAATGACATTGTATCGTCTTATGATATAAAAACAAGCCCTTAAAAGCTCCCACATAACGCCAACCACCCTGCAGCAAGGGTTACAACAACGAATTATTATGTCATGTGAGGTAGACCCTGCAGCATTCTCCCGCCTTCCCGCCCAACACTGCATCTGCCGTTTGGTACAATGACGTCATGTCTGCGCTGATGGCGTTGCCGTTTACCGTATATGGAAATGCTCGCCGTCTGTATATTTCTCTTTTCTGTATTCTGTTTTCTGAATCATAAAAATGGAGCTGCGTTGCTTCAGGAAATAAATGCCAAAGTGGCACACATTAAAGAAATTCCTCATACTAAACATAACTCAATGAAAGAAAATAAAAACAATTTACTTTAAACCGTTAATTTGTTTACACTACAAAGTTCATTCTCATGTCAAATTGCATGCGCTAAATGATTTTAAGTAACACAACTCTTCACAATAAACATTTTTCGTCATTATTTTTCAGCAAGACTCAAATGCACAAGCATGTAGTCAAAACAAATTAACTATTCGCAATGTTTCAAAGAAGATTATTCTTATTCCAATTTTCTTTAAATTCATTTCTCTCTTTTCAATGACATCAAATACATTACCATCTACATTTTTTTCAATATAAATATTCCGGCCTAGAAAGTCCAGGAATAATAAACTGGTAAACATACATACATACATTCCCAAAGGCTCTTTTACCCCCTACATGGGGGGATAGCCAAAAGGAAAAAGGCATAGAAACCACTTCTACCGATTCCATCCCCTACATATTCCACTCCCCTCCACCCCTCTCCCTACCTCTCATCTTGGCATCTCCTGGATGACGGGTCATCCCTGCATCCTGTCCACTGCCCTGGGTCAGAAGCATTGTCGCAAGACACAGCACATCCACAGCAAGGCCGCTTTATTAATTCGGCGACCCCCCCCCTCTCCGTCCCCTCATGCAGAAAAGGAGAAGACGGGGAGAAATTCCCTCGGGCTGCGTCGAATTATTTCTCGTACATACTTCCTCATCCCCCATTCCCGCCCACTCCCCCTTATGTATCACAGCATTATCCATACACAACTCTTCTCCATTCACCCCTATATTCTGTCCTCTCCCGTCCTTCCTCAACAGACATTCCTCTCTTTTGTAATGCCCCTTTCACCCCATCCATCCATCTCATCCTAGGACGCCCCCTCATATTCAATCCTTCTACCTCTGCCTTCCACACCTCTTTTACTAATCTTTCTTCACTCATTCTTTCCATGTGTCCAAACCATCCTAATACTCTTTCATCAACCCTATCTCCCAGTTCCCTTTCCACCCCTGTTCTCCTCCTCACCTCCTCATTTCTCACTCTATCTAGCCTAGTAACCCCTATCATACCTTTCCGACATTTCATCTCAAACACATTCAAACTCCTTCTCTCTTCCTCTCTTATGTTCCATGTTTCTGCCCCGTACATTGCTGTCAGCACAATCACTCCTTCATATAACCTCTTAGCATCCATTCCCAGATGTCTATTTCTCATTACACTTTTTAATCCACCAAGGCATTTACTCGCTTCTCTCAATCTACATTCTACCTCCACCCCCACTCCTCCCTTTCCTGCCACATTCGCACTCAAGTATCTAAAACTATCCACTTCCTCCAATCTATCTCCCTTAATGCTCACTTCCAGCCTGTTGTCACTATCTCCCCTTGTACATCTCGTCACCTTGCTTTTGCCCACATTTATCTTCAGCTTCCTTCTTTCACACACCTTCCCAAACTCTGTCACTGACTTCCTCAACCCTTCCTCTGATTTCTGCAACAGGTGCAGTGTCGTCAGCAAACAACAGCTGGCTTATCTCCCACTTTTCTCCATTTTCTTTAACCATCTCCAACCCCTGACCCACTACCCTTTCGCACCACCCCATCCATGTATAGATTGAACAGTCAGGGCGACATAACACATCCCTGATGAAGTCCCACCTTTACCTCAAACCATTCACTCTCTCCATTTCTAATCCTAACATAAGCTCTACTATTCTCATAAAAGCTCTTGACTGCTCTTAACAGCTTTCCCCCTATCCCATATATCTGCAGTACCTCCCACAGTGCCTTCCTGACTACCCTGTCGTAAGCCTTTTCCAAATCCATAAAAGCCAAAAAAAAACATCCTTCCCCTTTCCTATAGTTTTCTCACATATGTCTTACCACAAAAATCTGGCCTACACAACCCCTACCTGTCCTAAACCCACACTGCTCCTCACCAATTACTCCCTCTGTTCCTCTCCTAATCCTCTCAATCAAGACCCTCCCATAAGCCTTCCCAACTACATTCACACTTGTCCCCTTTTCCCTTGTAAAGCGGAACGATACAGGCACTCCTCCAGTCCTCCGGCACTCTACCCTCTCTTGAACAAACATTAAATAACCTCACCAGCCAGTCCACCATAACTGTACCTCCTTTCTTCAGACATTCTGCATGCCATCCATCCAACCCAGGTGCCTTACCTGCTCTCATCTTAGCAGCTGCCTTCACTTCATGTTTCTTTATTTCTCCTCCATTTTCCTCACTCATCATGG
>NC_134796.1:42553329-42555829 GCF_046742065.1 Oratosquilla oratoria
CTAGCAGGTAAGACACGTTGTGTTCCTGGGACCCGACACAGCGCCTCTAATCCACACACCTGGGTAGTCGACTATACACACACGCCAGACGTACGATCCGTCCTGGTACTTCTCCAGAAGTTCTCTGGGGTCTGGAGTCCCCAGACCAGGTCTCACGGTGTCCGGCACGTGATCCAGACAAGGTCTCCGGGCTCTGGATCCTGAGGTCTCCTCCCCAGGACGCGGCCTGGTCTCCACTTTACCCCGAAAGGGATCAAAACAAATTGGCTACCAGAGCTCTGCCCAGTATACACCTGCCTAACCAAATCTCCTCAGTCCTATTGGAGACTTGCCTGACCTCCTAGGACACCTGTCTAGGTATCCGGGCCGCAGTGGCCGAAGGAGGAGGACTGTGAGGCCAGTGGCCCAGCTGAGGGGCGAATGGGAGGTGTTGTGGCCTCTGTAGCCACAGGAGATGACTGGACGCACGCCCTTCCCCTCCTGGAGTCAAGAGAACACTGAAGCGACTGGCTCCTTCTTGCGTTTAGGAGGAGGAGGAGGAGGGGCCGCTGCGGCGGCTGACTGGCTGCTGCTGCTGCCTGCCTGGCTGCCTGGCTGGCTGGCACATGTTAACAACACGGTCCGTCCTTCGAATCGACTCCTCGAGACTGCTCGGCCCTTCCTCCTCCTCCTCCTCCTCCTCCTCCTCCTCCTCCTCCTCCTCCTCCTCCTCCTCCTCCTCCTCCTCCTCCTCCTCCTCCTCCTCTGCCTCCTCCTCCTCTATCTCCTCCTTCTCATCCTCCTCCTTCTCTTCCTCCTCTTCCTCTACCTACTCTGCCTCCTCCTTCTCTTCCTCTTCTGCCTCCTACTTCTCTTCCTCCTCTTCCTCTTCCTCTACCTCCTCCACAATTCCAACGGAGCCCCCCCAAAAAAAAAAAATAATAAAAGACAAAAATCAGAACTAAACGTCTAGAAAATACGTGGGACCCTGTAGCCGTGCTAGGAAAAGGAGTCGCAACTAGACAGAGGCGAGCAACTAGCAACTAGACAGAGACGCGCGCGGAGAGAGAGAGAGAGAGAAAGAGAGGGAGAGAGAGAGAGAGAGAGAGAGAGAGAGAGAGAGAGAGAGAGAGAGAGAGAGAGAGAGAGAGAGAGAGAGAGAGAGAGAGAGAGAGGGTAGAGAGAGAGAGAGAGAGAGAGAGAGAGAGAGAGAGAGAAAGGGTAGAGAGAGAGAGAGAGAGAGAGAGAGAGAGAGAGAGGGTAGAGAGAGAGAGTGTAGAGAGAGAGAGAGAGCGGGGAGAGAGAGCGGAGAGAGAGAGAGAGAAAGAAAGAGAGAAAGGGTAGAGAGAGAGAGAGAGAGAGAGAGAGAGAGAGAGAGAGAGAGAGAGAGAGAGAGAGAGAGAGAGAGAGAGAGAGAGAGAGAGAGAGAGAGAGAGAGAGAGAGAGAGAGAGAGAGAGAGAGAGAGAGAGAGAGAGAGAGAGAGAGAAAGAGGCAGAGGCAGGCTGGGCTTTCCCATGGCCTGTCCGCTAAGCAAGGCAAGGGGGATAATATAATTATCTCCCTTTTCTCTTCGTGCCATTTCATATTCTAATGACTTTTCTCATAATGACCGAAAGGATGTAGCACGCGTGCGTGTGTACATGTGTGTGTGTGTGTGTGTGTGTGTGTGTGTGTGTGTGTGTGTGTGTGTGTGTGTGTGTGTGTGTGTGTGTGTGTGTGTGTGTGTGTGTGTGTGTGCGTCTGTGTGTGCGTGTGTGTGTGTATGTGTATGTGCGTGTGTGTGTGCGTGTGTGTGTATGTGTGTGTGTGTGTGTGTGTGTGTGTGTGTGTGTGTGTGTGTGTGTGTGTGTGTGTGTGTGTGTGTGTGTGTGTGTGTGTGTGTGTGTGTGTGTGTGTGTGTGTGTATGTGTGTGTGTACGTGTGTGTGTACGTGTGTGTGTGTGTGCGTGTGCGTGTGTGTGTGTGTGTGCGACCTGTACAACAGCCTTAGATCACGTGATCGGCAGCTATTACCCTCCCGTATGAGAGGTCTTACCTCTTGCACAAGGGAGGTAGTAACGGTTTGCAGAATGAGGAAAAGTGATGCGCGTGGCGGGAGGGGACCAATTCGTTCCGCCATCTTAACCAATGTTATAGCGAATTTTTTTTTTTTTTTTTTTTTTTTTTTTTTTAAATAGAAAAGCAATACAAAGTACTCGGAAAGTGCAAACCTCCGCTAGAGCAATTCATTAATAATAATAATAATAATAATAATAATAATAATAATAATAATAATAATAATAATAATAATAATAATAATAATAATAATAATAATAATAATAATAATAATAATAATAATAATAATAATAATAATAATTATAATAAACAAATGAATAAATAAATAAATAAATAAATGAATAAATAAATAAATTAATACATAAAGAAATACATAAATAAATAGATAAATATAGAAAGCAATTACTAATTAATTGATAAATATAAATAAATAAATAATTAAATTGACAAATAAAGAAATTATTA
>NC_134796.1:42562328-42564828 GCF_046742065.1 Oratosquilla oratoria
CACACAAACACATACACACACACACACACACACACACACACACACACACGCACACACATATATTACACACACACACACACACACACATACACACACACACACACACACACACACACACACACACACACACACACACATATATATATATATATATATAAATATATATATACATATTTACATATATGTGTATATACATATATATATGTATATATATATATGTATGTATATATATATACATATGTATGTATATATATGTATATATATATATATATATATATATATCTGCATGTATGTCCCCAGACTCGCCAAGACTGTCACCGTTTTCACTTTCCGATTTGGCATTTGTATGGCATAGCAAGGGGGAGGAGGAGGAGGAGGAGGGGCAAAAAAGAGCTGCGAACGGGGGTGGGGGTGGAGGAGGGATGTGAGTGGGGAGGGGCAAAGGGGGAGAAGGGAAGGAGGGGAGGTGGTCAGGGAGGAGGGAGGGTAAGGAGGGTGAGAACGGGAGTAGGGAGGGGAGGGGGAGAGAGGGCGGGAGAGGGATAGAGAGGGGGGAGAGGGAGAGAGGGGATGGGAGGGGGTAGGGAGGGGAGGGAAAGTAGGAAAGGGGAGTAGGGAGGGGGATAGGGGAAGGAAGGGGAGGGGGTGAGGGGAGGTAGAGAGGGGAGAGGGTTAGGGAGTTGAGGGGGGAGGGAAGGGGAGGGGGAAGGAAGGGGAGGGGAGACGTGGGGGGGGTTCTATGGTACGAAGGAGGCAGAGGTCAAGAGAGTTGATAAGGGAGTATGGACGGGGAAAGGGGAGAGGAGGGGAGAGGAGGGGAGGGGAGGGGGGAGGGGAGGGGAGGGGTCTATAGTGTTGTCAAGGTTGTAGCAACCTGGGCCAGTGAAAGGTGCTGCCAGAGCACCTCGTCAGTGTGGGATTTTGCGTGGTCTCAATGACTCGAAACTTTCACCATACAAATGGTGCACCTTAAGGTTATCTGTTCTTGTACTGGGTTAGTTAACTCCAAGGATTAAGTACCCAGGTAACGGGTTAAACTGAACGAGAGTTAGCCTCTTACAATTGACTTAAAAGGCCATGGAATTGAAAACAATAATAATAATAATGATAGTAATAATACTACTACTACTAATAATAATGATAATAATAATAATAATAATAATAATAATAATAATAATAATAATAATAATAATAATAATAATAATAATAATAATATAATAATAATGATGATGATGATGATGATGACAGTAATAATAGTAATAGTAATAACCGTAATTATAACTAGTGATAATAACAATAGTAATGACAACAACAATAATGATAATAATGATAATAATGATGATGATAACGATAATAACATAAACAATAATAGTAATAATCAATAAAAATCTATTCGATAATATCACGAAGATAATTATACTATACTGATTATCGTGTGGCGATTTATTTCAGCTCAGAGGATATCTGATCCTTAAAAACTACTGTGACTATTAAAAAAGAAATGCTCGAAAACTCAGACAGTTTTGACATGACGACCCTATCTGGTTAGCGTCTGACGATTTTATCCAGGAAGGGGATGACCCCCCCCCCCCAGGTGACCGGAAGAGCGTATTTCAAAGACTCGTGATCGACAGCTATTTCCCTCGCGGAAGAGAGCTCAGAGCTCGAATATGACTGATCTATGGGTAATGCTGTGACCTTACACACACACGCACACACACCCAACTCCCCGCCCACGAGAGTTGGAGTAACGACTCGCAGCGCAGCGATACTGAAATTACTTCAGCCCTGTATGAGGGGAGGGGGGAGAGGGGGGGGAGCTCTCGAAGAGGTACGAGAACCACTGAAGTCTCGTGAGCGAAGTTGTTGTTATCTCGTGCATTTTACGAGTAAACGTTGGTGTTCATTTCCAAAGGAGATCGCTCGCTCGATGATTCCAAAGACACAATTAGGAAATGATGAAATAATCTCTCGCCAGGCCAAATGATTGTAATTACGCAGTTACAGATGTAATGGCGTACCTAGATGGCGTATCAGAAGTTCTGTGTCGTATACAGAAGCATATAGAAAAATATAAAACAACAAATGAATGAATAAATAAATTGATCAATAATTAAAATTAAGTAAACATATATACCGATAAATAAGATGATTAAGTAAGTGAATATCCAACAGCATACCAAAGGACCTAAATTCACAAAATACAAAAAACAAATAAATAAAATAGATTAAGAAAAGTCTAATTACATCCCTGATCTTCGACAAAAATAAATGAACAAATAAAATAAGATAAAAAATCAGATTAAGGCGAAACCTCAGGGGAATTATTGCCGCGCCGGTCCCTTCACGCCTATCGCGTCTTTATTCATTTTATTTTGGTTGATAATCTTACCATCCCAGTCCCGCGCAGTAGGAGGTGGAAAACCTCTGGTAAGGCAAAGCCCTGTTTGTTGCGGTGAGCCGTTTTTTTTTTTTTTTTTTTTTTTTTTTTTTTTTTTTT
>NC_134796.1:42569828-42572328 GCF_046742065.1 Oratosquilla oratoria
GGCCATGCTTCCCTAAGGGGGGCATGGGACCCCCCCAAGGGGGCCATGGGACCCCCCCCAAGGGAACCATGAAAAGAATTTAGGGGGTCGTCATGACCTGCTGTTACATATTATACATTTCTATATTATCATGTGAAGAATCTGAATAAAAAAAATAAAAAAATCCATCAATCTGTCCTGGCAGAATAAATATGACTGTCAACTCTGTAATAAAGAAAAGGGGTTTCTCTTCATCAACATTTTATTATTTTTATTTTTATTATTATTATTTTTTGTGGGGTGTGATCTGGTAGAAAAATGAATGGAAGGCACAAGAATGTTGAGAATTCACGAAGGGCTGGAATGGAATGAAAAAAAAAATTGAGAAAACCACTTGGCTAAGCTTATCGACGACCTCGTCAATAAAAAAGCTCACGTTATGACAACATCGTCTTCTTGACCTCGCCTGATTGGCTGTCGTGCTGAACATCCATACTCAACAACCAATCAGACGATGATGATGTTAAAACGTGACGATTATTGATGTTGACGCTGTCGGTGTCATCTTAAGCGTGTTGGTCTCGCATTCGCTGAGTTGTGGGTTCGAGTCCTGCACTCCTCTCCGATTCCCTGATGCAGTGGGTAATTGTTACCTGCCCCAACAGTCTCCAAAGAGCATCACAGGGTAAAGGTGATGGCTTCGGCCGCAGCTACTCAGTGCCTCCTGGCGTAGCCTCATTACCATCTAAGTTGTTCGTACTAAAGCAATTAATAAACATATTTTCTATCCAAGATTATTGTTTTCTCACGCATATATATTTTTTTTATTTAAATATTTATTTATTTTCTTAACTAATTAGTCAATTTTGGGAACGGGAGGTGACCTGGTGAAGGTAGGGGGTGGGGAAGGAACAGAAACAATATTGACCAATCAATCAATCAAGCAATTAATCAATCAATCAGTCATTTCGAGTTCGCTGCTGAACAAAGGCCTCTCCCATACTATTCCGTGATTAGCATGATATAGTTGTGCAAGTCACGTTTGCTTTGAAAGAACTGTGGCAGTTATCTCAACTCCTAAGCAACTGGTTTCTGGTGAGATATTTCTTTGGTGCCACCTCAATCAGCATAAACGGTGTCATAAAATGGTTTAAGAAGGAAATAGGCAAGAACTGGTTTAACTTAGTAACCATGCAGTAGTGAGAGCTGAAACTGTACGTTGTTTTAAGAGAAGACGAGTTAACTTTATGGTTAGCCATGACAGATGGTAAGGGACAGGGAACTGCCCAGTGTAGGCCTTATGGTCTCTTGGACACCACTGGTCACATTAATGATTTTGTTATTTTGTTCTTATTTACGTCAGATGATACCATTCGACTGAAAAAATAAAAAAATATGGTTTGGTTTCGTAAAGGAAGGAGTTCGTTTTTCAGCCAAGTGACGTAGTTGATGTTCTTTTGTGTTAGGCATTGTCTGATGGTTTTGTTCCACCGAGGACGATTAAGGACTCTTTCAAGCCGGGGTCCGCCTAGTGACCTCCATTTCATTGCCTGTCCTTAGCAAAAAAAAAAAAGTAAAAAAAAAAAAAAAAAAAAAAAAAAAAATAGAATAAATAAATAAATGAAAATAAATAAATAAATAAATAAATAAACAGAAATGAGTAAATAAATACATTAGAAAAAAAATTATAATAATGAAAAATAAATAAAAATGAATAAATAAATAAGCATAGAAATAAATAAATAAATACATTAGAAATAAGAATTATAAGAATCAAAACCAAAATGAAATAGAATAAAACGAAATATAAAAATAAATAAATAAAGTGAGTGAGTGTTGTTCAAGGAATTAATGGTAACGACCACAACACTAACATCCTATTTCTCACAAATCAACGCCAAAAATTATCGTAGACATTTACCGTACCTACAAACAAAAGTCCACGTTTCTTTGCTCATTTAAAAGCGAACACAATCAACATTCGTTCCAAGGAGTCCGCTGAGGCTGTGGCATAGGTCTCTCTCTCTCTCTCTCTCTCTCTCTCTCTCTCTCTCTCTCTCTCTCTCTCTCTCTCTCTCTCTCTCTCTCTCTCTCGTGTTATTTTATTTTTTTATATTCTGTATATAGTAAAGTAAGTTGTTTACTACAATGAGTATAACTTTTTAGGGTTATAGCAACGATTACCCACTGCATCCCACTTGTCTCACTTGTAACACCCCGGCTTGGCATCATGGGGAAAAAGCACTGTTGCCACGTGTGATAGAATCTATTCAGATCGTTATTGTAATCCTAAAAAGTTTTCTTTACTATATACAAAATATAAAAAAAAACAGTGCATAGATGGGAAATAAGAGAGAGAGAGAGAGAGAGAGAGAGAGAGAGAGAGAGAGAGAGAGAGAGAGAGAGAGAGAGAGAGAGAGAGAGAGAGAGAAATGTACTAAGGTTGATTTCCACACCCTGAACGGACTACTTGCAGTGCACAGACAAGTGTCGACGACAACAACGGCAAAGATAACTACGA
>NC_134796.1:42582328-42584828 GCF_046742065.1 Oratosquilla oratoria
GAGGAGGAGGAAGAGGAGGAAGAGGCTCTATATTCGACTTTCATCTTTTTTGTTCCCATCCTAAACAACGTAAACGCACAAACATACACAAATACTTGTAGCAAACGCATCGCCGCTTTGAGGACACCGCCACCTAGTACCCTTATGCACATTATTCACTCAAATTGGATTAGTCCTAAGATAAGAGCAAATTGTATGTTGTGAATATATCTCTGTATCACTGTTAAATCAGTAAACTGATTATTATTATTACTATTATTACGTCGCCTTAGTTGTTCAATTTATACATGGATGGAGTGGTGCGAGAGGTAAATGCAAGGGTGGTGGGTCAGGGATTGGAGATGGTTAAAGAAAATGAAGAAAAGTGGGAGATAGGCCAGTTGTTGTTTGCTGACTACACTGCGCTTGTAGCAGAATCAGAGGAGGGATTGAGGAAGTAAGTGGCAGAGTTTGGGAAGGTGTGCGAAAGAAGGAGATTGAAGATAAATATGAATAAAAGTAAGGTGATAAGATGTACAAGGGTAGAGAGTGGCAGCAGACTGGATGTGAATATTAAGGGAGAGAGACGGGAGGAAATGGATGGTTTTAGATACTTGGGTGCGAATATGGCGGGAAGGGAGGAATGGAGGTGGAGGTAGAATGTAGATTGAGAGAAGCGAGTAAATGCCTTGGTGGATTAAAAAGTGTAATGAGAAATAGACATTTGGGAATGGATGCTAAGAGGATATTGTATGAAGGAGTGATTGTGCCGACAGCAATGTATGGGGCAGAAACATGGAACATAAGAGAGGAAGAGAAGAGGAGTTTGAATGTGTTTGAGATGAGGTGCCTGAGAAGTATGATAGAGGTTACTAGGCTAGATAGGGTGAGAAACGAGAGGGTGAGAAGGAGAAATAGGGGTGAGAAGGACGTTGGGAGATAGGGTTGATGAAAGAGTATTGGGATGGTTTGGACACATGGAAAGAATGAGTAAAGAAGATTAGTAAAGGAGGTTTAGAAGGCAGAGGTGGAAGGAGTGAACATGAGGGGTAAAGGAGGCATTGGGAAAGAGATGTCTGTTGAGCAAGGACGGGAGAGGGCAGAGGATAGGGGTGAAGGGAGAATGGTTGTGTATGGAAGATGCTGTGATGCATGAGGGGGAGTGGGGAGGATGGGGTGTGAAATAAATTGACGCAGTCCGAAGGGATTTCTCCCCGTCTTCTTTTTTCTGAATGAGGGGAAAGAGAAGGGGGCTCGCCGATTTAATGAAATGGCCTTGCTGTGGATGTGCTGTGTCTTGCGACACTGCTTCTGACCCAGGGTAGTGGGCAAGATGCAGGGATGACCCGTCATCCAGGAGGTGCCAAGATAAGGTGGGAGGGAAGAGGGTGGAGGGGAGTGGAGTATGTTGGAGATGGAATGGGTGTGAGTGTTTTTTTTTGTTTTTTTTTTTTGCCTTTGTTTTTTTGGCTACACCCCTTGTAAGGAGGAAGAAGCCTTTGGTATACGTGTTATAATTACTATTATCATTATTATTATTAATGTTAGTATTATCATTATCGTTATCATTATTATTATCATTATGTACACAATGTTCAGAAAGTATCGCTAGGTTGCCGCACGAAACAATACGAAACAGCAGACAATAAGTAATGGGACGTGCGTGATTGTTCTTCATTATGGTTACATGTCTAATTCTCATGGGTAAATTGAGACACCTCTATGGCAACACGCAACCAATCAGCTGGGGCTCTTTCTAACCAGATGGTTCTAACACAGGAGAAAGGAGAGCTGGTGCACTGACGGACGTAATGACCCCTACCAATGCATCAACTATTTTGATTATCATTAAGGAAGCCTTTGAACCCCATGTCTTCAGTTAATATTTATCTACTTATTTATCTTATTTGATCCTATTTATATACTTATCTATTTATCTATCTTATTATCTTTATTATTATTATTATTATTATTATTATTATTATTATTATTATTATTATTATTATTATTATTATTATTATTATTATTATTATTATTATTATTATTATTATCATTATTATTATTTATCATCATTATCATTATCAATATTATCATTATTATTATTATCATCATTATCATTATTATTCACAATATCACTATTATTGTTATCATTATGTTTATCTTGTTCTCAACTGGCTTACCTTCCTACTATATAATTCATTCATTCACTTATTATTTTTATTTACAAAATCATTAAGTTATTCATTCTGTTTAATTATATATTCATTTTTTATCAATTTATTTATTCACTTAGTTATTTATGTATTTATCTATTTCATTTATCAAATTTGCAACAGCCGTTCTGTATCTACGGTGCCAGTCTCCAAGCCCTATGTATATTTACGGTTTATTTTTTTCACTTATATATTTGATATATTTCTATCATTTGCTTATATATTTATAATTTATTTATTTATTTGTTTATCTATCTATTTAATTTATTTATGAGACTGCTTTTTCCTTCAAATTCATCTATCGGTCG
>NC_134796.1:42597328-42602328 GCF_046742065.1 Oratosquilla oratoria
ATTTTCTTATGTAAATCTTTCCCTTCCAAAGATTTATATAAGATTTATATAAGGAAATAATTTTTTTAAGAATACCATCGTTACTTATTTTAATCTCTTATTCTTATCTTATTTCACATTATTTTCAGTTTATTTTTTTTTCTTTGTTTTTTTCTATCATATTCTATTTCATTTCATTTTATTTCATTTATCATATTCTAACTTATTTAATTTATGTAATTTTATTTAAATTTCTATTTATTTATTTATCTTCTTTCCTTCATAGAAAACGGGATCTCTTCATTGAGGTTTCTGAGTTTGTTAAGCTCAAGTACACGTTTACCATCTTCTACTAAACTAACGAGGTTAACGCTAAACGGGTTTAAGACACCTCAGTTAACCCTTCAAGATGGTTTAGAAAATGTTCTTCTGACTGACAAGTGATGATGTGATGATGATATGATGGGTGTCTGCATGGGCGCTTACTTGGAAAGCGTGTGAGTGAAACCCCCCATTGATGATGATGATGATGATGATGATGATGATGATGATGATGATGATGATGAGGTTCAGTACAAAGGAAAATGACCAAAATGATACAAAGATCTTACAGATCTACCATTCAAAGACAGGCTTAAGGGGCTATCACACTGGGTTATTTTTTCCTCCGACATCTTACCTCCAACCTCCATCTGAGTAACTAGGACATGACTTAGCTTACAGATAGTCTAGACTTCTCTAAGAATATTTCAACAGAATGTCTAACATTCGTATTGGTTCACAATCTCTTAGTTCATAATTTGATATTTGGAGATTTGAAAATTCAAATATTGTAACCGAAGTCGTTTTTATTCGAACAAACTCTCAACGGTCGACGCTGGTGAAGAACGTGGAAGCCCAGTGTGATAGCCCATTTAGGCACCTTAATCTACATTCTCTGGAAAGACGTAGAGTGCTGGGTGATCAAATAGAGGTATTCAAGTGGATCAAGGGTTTTAACAAGGGTGATGCAGTCAATGTCATCATATTAAGACATCAGGGTAGGTCTCGTAGTAGTGGATTAAGGCAAATCTAGGTTTAAGAAGGAAATAGGCAAGAACTGGAATAGACTTAGTAACCACTTCTTGAGCGCTGAAACAATGACATGTTTTAAGTGATGATATAACGGGGGATGACAGATGGTAAGGGACATGGAACTGCCTAGTGTAGGCTTTATGGTCTCTTGCAACCTCCTCTTTTTATGATACCATCCACTCCCCTCCCCCCCTCTGGAGATTACATTTGCGTCAACACCATCATCACCAACACCTCTTCCTCCAACACCAGCAACGCCCTCTAGCTAACGGTACGCCCTCCCACAGTCCCCCAGCTTGAGTTTGCTCCAACTCCCACTCTCACGCTACCCTTCTGTTCCTTCTCTCTTCTGCTCTCTTTCTCTCCTGCCTTTCTGTTCCTCTCTCTCTTCTTCTCTCTTTCTCTCTTGGTTTTCTGTTCCTTCTCTCTACTTCTCTCTTTCTTTTCTCCCTTTCTCTCCTGCCTTTCTGTTCATTCTCTCTTTTTCTCCTGCCTTTCTGTTCAATCTCTCTTCTTTTCTTCACTTCTCTCTTTCTCTCCTGCATTTCTGTTCATTCGCTCTCCCTTCTCTCCCTTTCTCTCTTTCTATCCTGCCTTTCTGTTCATTCTCTCTTCATTCTCTCCATTTCTCTCTTTCTCTCTTGCCTTTATATTCATTCTCTCTTCTTCTCTCTCCCTCTCCTTCCTTCTCTCTCTTTTTCCTTTCTTCATCCCCCTCTTCTTCCTTCTCTCCCTTTCTCTCTTTTTCTCCTCCCTTTTGTTCATTCTTCCTTCTTCTCTCTCCCTCTCCTTCCTTCTCTCTCTTTCTCTCCTTTCCTTTCTTCCTTTCATTTTCTTTTCTTTTCCTCTCTTTTTTCTCCTTCCCTCTCCCACTCTTATTCTCTCTCCCTCCCCTCCCCTCTCTTCCCTCCTTCCTTCTCTTCTTTCTCACCTTTCCTCTGTTCCCCTCTTTCTCTTCTCCTCTCCCCTTTCTCTCTTCCTTCCCTCCTCTCTCCCCTTCTTCCTCTCCTTTCTTCCTTTTCTTCATCTCCTTACCTTTCCTTATCTTCCTCTCCTCCCCCTCTCTCTCTTCCTTTCCTTTCCCCCCTCTCTCTCTCTCTCTCTCTCTTTTTCTCTCTCTCTGTCTACCTGTATTTACATTTTTATATCCTTTTATTACTTCCTACCTGTGTTTATATACAGGTCTGCGACTGTTTCCTGTGCACGTCTAAAAACCATCTGTGCTCGTGGTGAAACTGAAGCCCCTGTCAGTCACATATAGAGTACAGTACATGTACAGTACAGTGCAATGCATGTCAGTCACATATAGAGTGCAGTACATGTACAGTACAGTACAATACATGTCAGTCACATATATAGAGTTAATGATGGGACGATATCAAATCATTTAGCGATTCCGATACCAGTTCCGATACTGCTCTAAAATTCCGATTCCGATTTCGATACGATTCCGATACCGATACGAGTTCGATTCCGATACCTGCAATGATGATTATACATCATGATTATTTTCAGGCCCTGGTTTGGGAACAAATACTTTATGAACCAAAGTACATTTATTAATCATTTATCGGAATCGGACGTTTAAACCAGTATCGGGACTCGTATCAGAATCGTCAATTTTTTTTGGTATCGTCCCATCCTTATATAGAGTACAGTACATGTACAGTAGAGTACAATGTATCTCAGTTAGATGTAAAGCACAATACATGTAAAGTACAATACAGTACATGGCTCAAGGTCTTCAGCCAACCATTGCTAAAAATAGAAAATAGAAAATAGATGAATGAATGAATAAATGAACAAATAAACAAATAAACCAATAAAATTGAGGGACGCGACGAACCGTCCCAGTGGGGGAAGAGGAAGAGAAGGAGGAAGAGGAGAAGGAGGAGGAGGAGGTAAAGGAGGAGGAGGAAGAAGTGAAGGAGATGAAGGAGGAAGTGAAAAAGGTGAAGAAGGAAGCGAAGGAAGTAGAATAGAAATGGGAGGAGGAGGAGGAGGAGGAGGAGGAGGTGAAATAAGTAGAACAGGTAAGGAGGAAGGAGGAAAATTAAATGAAGCAAGTAAAGGAGGAAGAATAAGAGGAGGAACTGGAGAAGGAAGAGGAGGAGGAAGAGAAGAAGGAGGAGGAAGGTGTGAGGAAAAAGTAGGAGGATGACGGGGGAGGGGAGGAGGAGGAAGAGGACGAGGAGGGAACGGATCAGGAGGAGGGAAGTGAAGAGAAGGAGGAGTAGGAAGAGGAAGAGGAAGAGAAGAAGGATCATGAAAAGGTTCAGGAGGAACTGAAAAAGAGAAGGAGGTGGAAGACAAAGGGGAAGAGAAGGAGGAGGAGGAGGAGGAAGAGGAGGAGGAGGAGGAGGAGGAGGAGGAGGAAGAAGAGGAGGAGGAGGAGAAGAAGGAGGGGAGGAAGCGGATCAGTGGAATGATGAAAAGGAGGATCGGGAGGAGGGAGATGAAGAAGAGGAAACGGAGGAGGAGGAGGAGGAGGAGGAGGAGGAGGAGGAGGAGGAGGAGGAGGAGGAGGAAGAAGATCGCCGGCATACCTGAGGAGTCTTGGCAAACACTCACGTCGTTTCAGGACCAATGGGGATAAACACACACAGGCCCAAACACAAACACACACACACACACACACACACACACACACACACACACACATACACACACACACAGATACATGGACACGTACATACACACACGAACATGAACATACACACACATTTACACCAACACGCACATACACACATATACAACCGGACATGCACATACACATATCCACACATAAACACACATGTACACACAATAAGATAAAAGTTATGACAATAGGAAACGCCACGGGCGGTGGAAATGAAGCGAGAAAAACGTGAATATCCTTCCTACTTTCCCCCCTTCTTCCCCGCCTTCCTCCCACCTTCTTCTCCTTCCCCTCTTCTCCCCTTCCTCCCACTTTCTTTCCCTTTCCCCTCCTTCCTCCCCCTTCCTCACTCTTCCCCCTGTCCCTCCCCCTTCCTCCTTCCTTCCTCCCACCTTCTACCCCTCTTCTCCCCCTTCTTCTTCCTTCCTCCTTCTTCCCCCTATTCCTCCCCCTTCCCTTTTTCTTCCCCTTCCCCTTTTCTCCCCACTTTCTCACCCCATTTCTCCCCTTCGTATCGTCTTTCTATTTCTTCTAGTTCCACTACTGTATTTATTTTTCTTAACATTATTCTTCATCTATTTCCTCTTGTCGCATTTCTTTTACTTAATTTTCCTATTCTTTAAATTTCCATTTCTTTTTCTATTTCTTTTTCTCTTTTTTTTCTTCTATTCTTTCTAGTTTTAGTTTCTCCAAATCTTCTTACGTATCTGCTTCTTCATCATCTTCTTTTATTCATTCTTCTTATACTTTTGCAAATCTTATTTATTTTTCTTTTATTCTTTATGTCACGTATTCTATCCTCGAGTGTCCTTCTCTTCCTTTTCCTTCTCCTCTCCCTCTTCAACCTCCTCCTCCTCTTCCTCCTCCTCCAAATAATTCCTCAACTAGAACCATTTGCTCCTGTACAATTAAAAACAAAATCTATTATAGTATTAAATTATGTTAGGCACCTAAACAGTCATGTAAAGACCAATAGGTCTCTTGCTGTTCGTCTGTCCAGGTAATTCCTCCTCCACCTCCTTCTCCCTCCCCTTCTTCCTCCTCCTCCTCCTCTTCCTCCTCCCATTGTGTGTCCACAATCCTCTGGCCAGTGCAGTCATTGTCCTCACGTTTTCTTTCTCAGTCTTCTTCTTCTTCTTCTTCTTCTTCTTCTTCTTCTTTTTTAATTCTGTTCTTCTTTCCTTCCACTTCTTTCGTCTTTCTCTCGATTTTCTTAAACTCTTCGTCGTATTCCGAATTCCCCACTTTTATTTTTATCTATCTATTTTTTGCACCTTTTTTATTCGTTTTTTTTGGGGGGGAGGAGAGG
>NC_134796.1:42614828-42617328 GCF_046742065.1 Oratosquilla oratoria
ATTTAGATGTAAATTCCATGGGGTTCATTCACTCCCTTGTCCACAACTTATTATCTATTGTACTTACGATGCATTAATCACTTTTTGTATATATATATATATATATATATATATATATATATATATATATATATATATATGTATATATATATGTATATACTAATGTACTCATTCTTGTATATATATATATACATATATATATACATATATATATATATAAAAATATATATACACACACACACACACACAATATATATATATATATATATATATATATATATATATATGTGTGTGTGTGTGTGTGTGTGTGTGTGTGTGTGTGTGTGTGTGTGTGTGTGTATTCACATATACTTAATGATGTATTCACCCATTTATGCATATCTATTCACATTTGCTAAATAATGTATTCACTCTCACGTATATTTATTTTATATTTACTAATGTATTCACCCATTTATGATTACTTATTTATACCTACTTATTGATGTATTCATACTTTTATTTACTCATCTACTCGTTTATTCATCTGCTGATTCATTTAATCGTCCGCTGATGGTTGGTCTAGTCCATTGGTTCTCGACCCTTTTCAATCCATTCACTCCACCCCGCCAAAAAAAAAAAAACAAAAAAAAAAAAACATATATATATATATATATATATATATATATATATATATATATATATCCGACTGTGGGTTCCTGTGTTATATATATATATATATATATATATATATATATATATATATATATATATATATATATATAGACAAAGTGCTGATGAAGAGAAACCCTTTGCTTTATTACAAAGCTGACAATCATAATTCTCTTACATTTCTTCTGCTAGGACAGATTGATGATTTTTTTTTTCTTTTTTACAGATTCTTCACATTATACATAAATGTATAATTTGTAACAGCAGGCCATGGCCCCCTTACGTTCTTGTCATGGCCCCCCTTGAGGGCCCCCCTGGCCCCCAGGTTGAGAACCACTGGTTCACACAAGAGTTCTGTAGAAGTCTTCCCAGTGGACACTTCTTGCTTGATGACGCCAAGAGCCAATTACCAGAAGCTTTCTTCTTCTTCTTCTGACACCTGTTGCCTCGACAACCTCAGCGTTCACCGAATGTAAACATACGGGAGGAGGAGGAAGAGGAGGAGAAGGAGAGGAGGAGGACGAGGAGGAAGAGAAAGAGGAGGAGGAGAACGAGGAAAAAGAGGAGAGGGAGGAAGGGGAGGAGGAAGAGGAAGACGACGAGGAGGAGGAGGATGAGGAGGAAGAGGAGGAGGAGAAAGAGGAGGAAGAGGAAGCTGAGGAAGAGAAGGAAGAGTAAGAGAGGAAGAAGGAGATGAAGGAGAAAAATGAAGAGGAGGAGTATAAGGAGAGGAAAGAGGAGTAGGAGGAGGAGGAGGGGATGATAAGGAGAAGAAGGCGAAGGAGGAAGACGACGAGGAGGAAGAGGAGGAGGAGGAGGAGGACGAGGAAGATGAGGAAGAGAAGGAAGAGTAAGAGAGGAAGAAGGAGATGAAGGAAAAAATGAAGAGGAGTAGGAGAGGAATAAGGAGGAGTAGGAGGAGGAGGAGGAGGGGAGGAGGAGGAGGAGAAGGAGGAGGAAGAGGAGGAGGAGGAAAAATATATATATTACAACAGAAGTAGGAATTTAGTGAAGATCCTTCAGAAAGAGATACTCATATTTTAGCAAGTAACATCTGTCGAGCTGAAGTGACAGTGATAGCGATGAGTGGACAGCTGGTAGTGATGAGACGTTTAGTGGTCTACTACAGGACCACCCTATCCCTCCAAATGATGATACAGCCTCACCTCAATAGTGGTGATAGAGCAAGTGTCTTACTGACTGGACGCCGCGAGACTGGAAGCGTGCAAGAGGGAGAACAGACAGAAGGTGGATGGGCAAGAAAGAGAAGTTTGCAGGAGTGATGTGGCAGTCGACTCGAAATGGCTGAGTGAGTGATTCACTGGATGCATTGAAACGGCTTGGCTGTAAGGCCCTGTTCACACTAGCGATTTCAACCGCGCGGATATCGCAGCGGTACCCCATAGTCAAGGAAAAACTGCGCGGTTGCGTGTGAATGCGTCCACTGACTTACATCACAATTGAACCACCGCGGTTCAAACCGCGTTAACTTAAACTCCTGTATACATAGTCAACTTAAGTAAAGGTTAACACTGAAACATGACACTGGTATACAGCACCTCTGAATTCCACCATCGTGAGGAAGGGTAAAGAGGCCATGAGTATTGTTTAAGAATGAGATTAATGACTTCCTTCGTGTCTATTATTATTATTTTTCTTTTTCTTTTTCTTTTTTTCAGACGTCTTCCGGCTTTGTTTCCCCGCGCCGATGAACTCAGGATATGAATTTGCAAAATTTCGTAACGGCCTGCGAAGTTTTCTGCTCGCTCGTGCAATTCGATTATTCTTTTTTTTTTTCTTTTTTTTTTTTGTCTTTCTTTTTTCCTCGGTGCTTTTTTCGTTCGTCTCT
>NC_134796.1:42637328-42644828 GCF_046742065.1 Oratosquilla oratoria
AGAGAGAGAGAGAGAGAGAGAGAGAGAGAGAGAGAGAGACGTATCGCGTTGGGATTCAATCTCTCTCATATTAACTACGATCCAGGAACGACACCAAACAGACCACAGCAACTACTGCGGACACCAAAATCTGACCCAAAAATTTACCATTACTATGGCTAGTCTAAAAATTGCTTAGTTGTGGGTTCGAATCCCGCACTCCTCTTCGTTTCCCAAAAGTGACTGGTTTTTACCTATCCCCGAAAGTCCCTAACAGCGCATATACTGTACATAGGGCAAAGGTGATGAAGTCTTCGGTCGCAGATACTCAGCGCCTCCTGACGTGGTAAGCTCATCTTCTTCATATATTCTTTAAAAAAAAACACTAACAAAAAGAAAATAAAAACACGAAAAATAAGCTTGTACAATTATGACATATAACTCAGACTTGTTTGTGCGTGTGTGTGTGTGTGTGTGTGTGTGTGTGTGTGTGTGTGTGTGTGTGTGTGTGTGTGTGTGTGTGTGTGTGTGTGTGTGTGTGTGTGTGTGTGTATGTCTGTGCGTGCGTGTGTGTGTGTGTGTGTGTGTGTGTGTGTGTGTGTGTGTGTGTGTGTGTGTGTGTGTGTGTGTGTGTGTGTGTGTGTCTGTGTGTGTGTGTGTGTTTGAAACGAAACTAATGCCTGTTTTTTTTCATTTCTTCTTCGTTGTCCTTCTCGCCTGTTGGACTTAAACACATAGCAGGAAGGTGTGAAAAAGAACAATAAAAAAAAAATCTAAACTAAAATAAAGGAATACATAAACAAAATAGAAATAAAAAAGGCAAAACACTCCCAAGCGTATTGTTTCCTTCCCACGCCATTCTCCCGACAGCCTTTTGTTTAGGTCCGTGACGTCACAGTCCCGTGTCCAATCAGAGCGAAACCTTGCGGGACGTCTTTAAGGATCAGGTCCCCTCAATGGAGGGCGGGAAGACGCAACGCTCTAAAACTTCCTTGTTCCTCTTCCCATTTTTTTTTTTTTTTTTTTTTTTTTTTTTGTGTGTGTGTGTGATGGAGGATATGGTGGATTAGTTTCCTTAAACTGCGAATGAAATAAAAAAAAATATATAAAAATGGCCAGCACTTCCCCTTCCGGGTTAGGGAGGGGGGAGGGGAGGAAACGGGGAAGGGGGGGGGGCGAAGAAATAGATGAATATCGATCTATGTGCCCCTGAATACAACTCATTGAGTTTTTTTTTTTATAATAATTCCCGTTTTTTCTTAATCTTGTTCGTAATTAAAGGCCACTTTAGTTATCATCAATCGCATGAATTAAACTTGGATCATTTGTAGAATCCCCCCCACCCCCACACACACACACCCGAGCTGATCAGTGAGGGTCCGGGATGCTCCGCCGTCGCTCAGGCACACGCCATCGCTCAGGTCATAGTAATTTTTATTTTTTTTTACATTACCTGACCTAACCTAACCTAACCATTAATGCTACCAAACCGTAAATTGAGTAATAGAAAAACGTTACCATGACTTGAATGACGGCGCTGAGTGACGGCGGAGCGCTCTGGACCTTTGTCGAACGTTGTTTGTTTATGTGTGTGTGTGGGGGGGGGGAGATTCTACAATTCATTCTTAAACTCGCTTGTCGTTAGCGAGAATAAAACAAGGAACTGCCTGTACCGTGAGAAAGCTATATTCTTAACTAGATCGTAAAATAGTTATGATAATGTTATGCTCACATTTTTCAAGTATGAAGGTCTTGTTTTTTATGATCTGTGCGTTGCAAGGAGTCTGTTCAAGGTGTAGTTTACGTCGTGATTTACTACTAACCAGTCGACCAGATGATTTTATTCGGCTAACAGCAGGATCTTGTGGAAAAAAAAACTTGTTTCAACTAATTTTGTGACAATATCTTTCCTTACAAGGGACAAGGAACTCAGTTGAAAATTAACAATAGCATGAATGTTAATAATGTTCTTAACTTAAATAATAATAAAAAATAATCAAACAATACAAGGATCCCCTACTACAGAGTATAAGCACTGTTGAGATTTTGAAAACAAATAATAATAATATTAATCATTGATATTTCTAAATATATTAAAGATAATTAGAAAAATAATCAAACAAATAATAAGAGATGATATAATCAAACCACAGATTTTACAATGACGTAAACAGAAATAACTAAGAAACTCGCTCATTTCATGAAACGAAAAACCAAAATTTCTTGAAGACATGTAACACTGAAAGAGGTCTGTTCACATTCACTGGAGGAGACGTTGCGGTCAACCACACAATGGCGCAGCGTTGATCAGAATGTTCCGGTCATCAATTGTCTAAAAAATGGTAACTGGCAACCTCTTCTGGTACACAATGGGATCAACCCTCATCTTACACTAACTTCTACCACTTCCCGCTAAACATAAGAACAGGAAAGACTGCAGGGGACCATAAGGCCTACACTAAGCAGTTCCATGTCCATTACCTCCCTCAATTTAGAATAACATCGACCACCTCCTTTGACTAGCGACTTTGGGTCTACAGCATTTACCGGTAGCCATTAGAATAGGGGAGACTGCAAGAGGCCATAAGGCCTACACTAGGCAGTTCCATGTTCATTACCATCTGTCACCTCCATCCATAAAGTTATCTAATCTTTTCTTAAAGCAGCCAATTGTTTCAGCGCTCACTACATGGTTACTAAGTCTATTCAATTCGTTAACTACTCTATTGGTAAACCAGTTCTTGCCTATTTCCTTCTTAAACCTAAATCTGTCCAATCTAAACCCATTATTACGAATCCTAACTTGCTGTCTTAATATAATGGCCTTGCCTGCATCACCCTTGTTAAAGCCCTTGACCCATTTGAATACCTCTATTAGATCACCCCACACTCTTCGCCTTTCCAGAGAGTGTAAGTTAGGCCCTGTTCACACTAGCGGTTTAAACCGCACGGAAAGCACGGCGGCACCGCATAGTCAAAGAAAAACTTCGCGGTTGTGTGTGAAAGCCTCCACTGACTTACACTGGAGCTGAACCGTCGCGGTTGAAACTGCTAGTGTGAACAGGACCTTAAGATCTCCTTCGAGAAAGACTTCACATCCTCTCAGGGGCAGTTGAGCGATGGAGCAAGTGCGTTACTGACTGGACGCCGCGACTTGGGAAGCGTGGAAGAGGGAGACCAGACAGAAGGAAGGATGAGATAGAAAGGTTTGGAAGAGTGACGTGGCAGAGGTTAGTGCAATCGTGCAAGCTATGGAATGGTATGAGAGAGGCCTTTGTTCAGCAGTGGACTCGAAATGGCTGGGTTCTCTGAGTCAACAACAGCGCCCAGCTCCAATAAGGACCAAATGCCCCTCTCCTAGAAAAACCATAGTTTGTCCTATTTCACAAACACTCTTGAATTAATACACATATAGAGATGACACGCATGTCTGTGTGTGTGTGTGTGTGTGTGTGTGTGTGTGTGTGTGTGTGTGTGTGTGTGTGTGTGTGTGTGTGTGTGTGTGTGTGTGTGTGTGTCTGTGTGTGTGTGTGTGTGTATGTGTGTGTGTGTGTGTGTGTGTGTGTGTGTGTGTGTGTGTGTGTGTGTGTGTGTGTGTGTGTGTATGTGTGTGTGTGTGTGTTTGTGTGTGTGTGTGCGCGCGCGTGTGTCCAAGAGAACGCTACGTCTCACCTAGTGAACTATATCGTTATCTGATGCAACAATGGGGAGGAAGTTGATAAGAAGAAAGTGTGTGACCGCCTGGGAGGGGCAAGTGACGGGCGGGGGGATGGGGGGAGACAAAGGCTCCTTTCGGGCGGAGTTCATGGGGGGGGCGAGGGGGGAGAGGGAGGAGCGGGGGGAAAGGGAGGATGTAAGGGAGCGGGGGACAGGGGGGGGCAAGTGGGATGGGGACGAGGGAGAGTGGGGGACGGGGGAAGGGGAGGGGGAGGAGGAGGAGTGGGGGATAGGGGAGCTGGGGGAGTATGCGTGACTGAATTTCTTTTACAGTTTCAGGATTAAGGTGTGGAACTCACGCCAGGGGACCCTTCATGTTTGAAACCCTAGGGGCAAGTGGCAGTCACCGGCATCCCTTGTGAATCAAGGTTTTACAGTGGTTCTTAACCTTTTTTGGCAGCGACCCAAAATTTTGCACAAATCAAGCATCGCGACCCAAGCCTACATAGATATACGAATTTTCTTTATAAGTAATATGGTTATGCTTTTAAAAGCGGGTTTTATTTATTTTTTATTTAATCATGGTCTGCTTAGAATCCTAAAACTAGGCATCATGTATTTTAATTATTACAGTATATAATTATAATAAATTTATAGTGGGAAAATAATTATTTTCTGCAAACCCTTAGCGACCCAATAAAATGGCTTGGCGACCCAAATTTGGGTCGCGACCCAGGGGTTAAGAACCACTGGTCTAAAGCATCTATCATTACGAAAAAGGTAGAAGAAGAAGAAGAAGACACGAGCCTAGTTCCGAATTCATTCCTGTCCGGTTTCGCTCTTAGCTTCTTCAAAGTCCATCATTAAGTTGCGGGATGAAGATGCATGGTAACTGTTCTCTAGAGTTGACTTTATATGGGAAATCAAGAGAAATCTGGGTCCATTATTGATTCGCACTACTAAACAATGAGACCAAAGATCTTCATACTTCCTTGTGGAAGAGCCATGTTCAAAGCTACGCGACGGCCGGGTTTGATTGTTTGAATTACATTGCTGCTACTAGCGGTTTGTTCGAATATATACGTGTGTGTGTGTGTGCATCATTCTATCATTACCACGCGACTATCTTTGTCATGATTACCTGTTCGACACGACACCAATACCACATTCTCACAATCATTTTTTTTTTTTTTTTTTTTAGCGTGTGATAATGTTCTCAAGTTACCAACGGACTTCTTCCAGGAAATCAAAAGAACGTTTTTGTAACAATTAAATTACAGTTCACTTTCAGTTTCAGATCGTAAATGGTTTGATAAACTGTGCCGATGCCAAACTCTCTGTTCTCGGTAAGCGACGATGTAACAATTTCGTTCGCAACAACATAAAAACATAAGAATGAAGGAGACTGCAAGAGACCATAAGGCCTATACTAGACAGTTCCATGTCCATTACCACCTATCATCCCTAACTATAGTTATTTCATCTTCTCTTAACACAGCTAATTGTTTCAGCGCTCACTACTACATGGTTACTAAGTCTATTCCATTCGTTAACCCCTCTGTTGGTAAACCAGTTCTTGCCTATTTTCTCCCCAAACTTGAATTTTTCCAATCTAAATCCATTACTACGAGTCTTGCCCTGCTGTCTTAATATGATGATCTTGCCTGTATCACCCCTGTTAAAGCCCTTGACCCATTTGAATACCTCCATTAGATCGCCCCGCACTCTTCGTTTTTCCAAAGAGAGAATATTAAGGTACCTAAGCTGTCTTCATAAGGTAAATTTCTAAACTCTTGTATCATTTTAATAATTTCTCTTTTGTAGTGATTCTAGTGAATTAATTATCCATTCCATAGAACGGAGGCCAGAACTGTAACGCACAGTCAAGGATGGGTGTAACTAATACCAGATGGGTTTTAACATCTACATGAGATTGTCCACAATGATGGAAGCACTAATAAGCTACAGTCCGTAGCAACCAACCAAGAGGCGTTATGTGTGTAGGAACAGGGATCTCCTCATACCAGATAGGTCCATTAGAATGGACACAAACCAAAGCAACAAAAACAAAACAAAAAGATGAAGAGGTAGAAGAGGAGGAAGAAGAGGAAAAAGAAGAAGGTGACGAAGAAGAAGAAGTAGAAGGAGAAGAAGAAAAAGATGAAGAAAAAGAGGAGGAGGAGGAAGAAGAAGAGGAGGAGGAAGAGAAGGAGGAGGGGGAAAAGGAATCACTATACTAAAGTCCAGCCCCTAGAGGTTGGCATTCGGTCAGTAGAAGGGGCCCAAGAGCCAGAGCATTTCACTCCAACAATATAACGAAGACATAAAATGCTTTCCTCTGAATCACACCATGTAATGAAATAAGTACAACTTCCGTCTGACGTCATCACCAGGTTGTAGAATACAACTCCGACCAGGTCGTAATTAATTCCCAGCAAAATAGTGTTATTCATGGTAATGTCAACGCTGTCAAGAAGTTGAGATTCCGTTATATAGTGTTTGAAGGTACGACTTTCGAAGTTACAATGTCGTAAATTACGATGTAACAAGTTACAACCTCGTAAATTACAACCTCTTAAGTTACAGCTTTAGAAGTTACAATATCGTAAGTTACAGCCTCATAAGTTACGATCTCGTAAACTACAACATCGTGAGCTACGACATCGCAGTGCAACATTACAATATCCATCGTTGCAAGCCCCAATGACTATTGCAAGTTACAACCTCGTAAGTTACAACAACATAAAATACAACATCGTAAGCTACTACATCATAAGTTACAATGTTGTAAGTTACAACCTCGTATATCACAATATCACAGATTACACCGTCACAAGGTGCAACATTGCAATATCCGACGTTGCATGTCCCCATTGCAGTTGCAAGTTACAACATCGGAGTTACAACCTCGCAACTTACAACGTCTTAAGTTACAATATTGTAAGATACAACCTCGCAAGTCACAACCTCGTAAGTTATAACATCGTAAGTTATAGCGTAAGTTACAACGTCTCAAATTACAACACTGCAATCTTCAACGCTGGAAGCCCCAGTGATCGTTATAGTTATACCTTGTAAGTTACAACTTCTTAAGTTACAACATCGTAAGTTACAATGTTGTGAGCCCCAATGATCGTTGCAAAATACAACTTCGCAAGTTGTAACACCGTAAGTTACAACCTCGTATCTTACAACCTCGTAAGTTACCTCGCATGTTACAGTCTTATAAGTTACAATCTTGTAAGTTACAGACTCCTAAGTTACAACCTCCTAAGTTACAACCTCGTAAGTTACAAAATCACAAGATACGTCACAAATCACAACTCGTAACTTACATCACGAGATACGACGTCACAAATCACAACCTCGTAATTCACAACATCACAAATTACAACGTATCCTCTTGATCTGGCCCCATATAAACGCATAAAAACGAAACCTTTGTTACCGAGTGTACAAGTGCCTGGTTACCACCCCCACCCCTCACCCCACCTCCACCCACTCCCCCCCACCCCCCACCCCCCCGTCCAGCCCCCTACTACCCTATAGGTCATACACTGAAGACAAAACCTTGACGGCTACGGGGCTTCCCCAGCCACCACAGCCCAGCCCCCCCCAGCCACCATCTCCCAGCCCCTTCCATTTGTTCCAAGGTCTTTGGTAGAAAAATAATGATAAAAAGGAATGTTTATAAAAAGATAAATAAGATAATTCAATCCTGCCGTCGTAGTTTTTCTAGTCACTCAAGAGGTTACAGGGTCGAATTATTGTAGAAGGAGCTGTGGTTTTACCAGCGGTTCTAGCCTTGTGGACAATCTCACGCAACTTGTTGGAAGAAGGACGCAGCGAGATGACCCGTGGACA
>NC_134796.1:42652328-42659828 GCF_046742065.1 Oratosquilla oratoria
GGAGGTGGAGGGAGGGAGGCAGAGGGGAAGGAGGGACCGAGGAGGAGGAGGAGGTGGGAGGGGGGGACTCCCTTTCCAAGATCCCCGCGTTTACTTGCTCCATTAATATTCCCAGTTAGAATATTCCCTCCTCCTCCCTTCCTTCTTCTCCTTTCTTCTATTTTTCTTCTTCATTTTCCTTCTTTTTCCTTTCCTTCCCTTTCTAGTTTTAGGGAGTAAAAATTTTATCAATCTGTGGCGGGGGGGTTAATGGGAGAAGGGATAACAGCCAAACCCAAAATTTTTGGGGGAATTTTCTTGGGGAAAATTCAAGATAAACAGTTTAGCTGGGTTTTTATCCTGGGCATTAGTGGGATTTTAAATGTTTGGGACTGTAGGGAAAATCAAGTTATAAAGTAAAACCTTATTTATGATTAATGTAGTATAAAACGTTATAACCGGAAATTACCAAGGGGGAACATCCAAAAAAAAACACTTAATATTTTTACAGGTATTAGCAAAAGAAGAAATATACGTATCTTAAGTCGTTTTCTAAAAAAAACGGACGGTTTTTGGGGCCCGGGGCTGTCCCCATTCCAAAACACGAAGGCCAAGGAAAGGAATTTCCTCAAAACAAAACTAGTTTTTTCATCAACCATTTTGGGGGCAAAAACTTTCCATTCCTTTCCCACTGATGTATTTTCTTGACATCTTTTTGGGGAACCCCTAAAGGGCCAATGTTAGATATGGCGCCATGTTCCAAATATGCAATAAAAATGGAAAAAAGTCTTCTTAAACTGGGCTTTTGATTTTTTTCAGCCCCTTATTATATATATTATACCCCCAAATGTTTGGACAGGCATTTTGTTCTGATTTAGGGCACGGGTTAAAAATTGGTGTAAAAAACAAAACTGAAAAAAGTTGGGGGGGGGGGGGGGGGGGGGGGACTTTCTGGGGTTCTTTTATGGGGGTAACGTTTTTTTGTTCCTATTGGGGGTCCGGGGTCACAGCTTTCATCAAATGGGGACGTACACAGGGGATTGTCTTATAACGGGGAAAACAAAAACTTCCTTTCAAAAACCAACAATGGTTTTCCGGGGGAGGGGGAACAAAACATTCCCCTCTCCGCCTTTGGACAAAAAAAAAAAAAAGGGCCAAAGGCCCAAAACCTCACTGGGGCTGGCGGTTGACCGTTTTTCCCCACAACCGATTGGGACGGTTTCAAATGATGGAAAACGTTTCCCTTTTTTCAATTTGGTGTTGTTTCTGGGGAAGTCCCACGTGGGGGGCCCCCGTTGACTGGGGTGGGGTAGTTGTGTGTTGGGGGGGCCTTATGAGGGCGGGTTTTTCCCCCGTTAATGCCATTAGTTTATTTTGCCAAATTTTACATATTTGGCAGGTTTTGGGAAGGGAGAAAGAAATTGTATCCTCTAGGATTGAGCCGATTTTACAATCGGGGTCCAAAGGGTTAAAATTACTTTTAAGATTGGGGGGAATTCGGGTTGGAAAAAATACACGGGTTGGGTCTATAAAAAAAAAATAAGCCTTCTATTCCTTCTCTACCTCCTCCTCCTCCTCTACCCTCCTTTCCACCTCTTAACCCACCGGGGCTTGCCTTTCTCTGTTTTTTTTTCCCCCTAAACTGCTTCTCCCCCTCTTCTTTCCCTCCTCCTCTTATTTTTTACCTCCTTTTTCCTTCTTTCCTTCTACCTCCTCCTCTTCTTTTACTCTTACCTCCTTTTCCTTCCACCCTCCCTTTTTCCCACCTCCTTTTTTCCAAAAAACTTCCCCCTTCTAGCAATCCTTGTTTCGCCTTCACCTTAAATTTTTTTTCTCTTCCTTTTCTTTTCCTTTTCCATTTCTTGGTTTTTGCCCTATTCACATTCCCCTTTTCCCTTTTTTTTTCTTTTTATTCTGTTCCTTTTTTCTTCTTTTTTTTGCCTTTTCCCTTCTTTCTTTCTTTTTCTTCCTTTTCCTCTTTCCCTTTTCTTTCTCTTTATTCTTCCCTTTCTTGCATTCCTCCGGGCTTCGCTTAGATCCATCTCTTTCTTTCTTCATTTTTCTTCCCTTTTCCCTCTTGTTTCTTTTCCTTCTTAAATTTCTTTTTTTTTTTTCTTCCCCTTCTTCCCTTTTCTTTCTTTTACTTTCCACTTTAACCTTTTTTCTAAAACCTCTTTCTTTATATCTTTGGGTTTTTTATTCCTTCTCCTTTTTTTCCTTTTTTTACCATTTCGGGGTTCTATTTCCATTCAAAAAAAAAAAAAACAAACCCCCCAAGGGCTTTCAAAAAATTTCCCAATTTGCCATTTTACCAAAAAACAATTTCTTTTAAAAAAACCCAGTACAAACAAAACTTCCTCAAATAGTGGGGGGGGGGGGGGGGGGACCACCCAGTTTACTTTCACCCCCAAGTAGGATGATGCTTTTGAAAAAAAAAAAAAAAAAATAAAAAAACCAAAAATTAAAAAAAGGGGAAAGAAAACAGACAAAAACAAGGGATATATGATAAAATTAAATGGGGAAATAAACAAAATAATAATAGCCATTAATGATTCGGAATTGGGGGGCCTGGACTGATTAATTTCAAACCCCACAAGGGGATTTTAACAAAGGGGGGGGCACAAAAAAATTTCGAATTAATCTTCTTCAGCATTAAATGGTTCTTCTTAGTTGTCTTCGTGGGGTCCAACCCCAATTTTTTTTTTTTTTCTTTTCTTTTTTAATTTATTTTTCAAAAATTCCCCCTCGGTGGGATCCTTGGCCTCTGATTTTTCCTTCTTTAGGAAGTTTCAAAAGAAAATAGCAATCGAATAAATAAAACCAAAAACAACGGCAAAAAAATAATTAATAAATTGGGGAGACGGAAAAGGAAGGGGGGAGAGAAAAAACAAGTGGGAGAAAGAGAAACCAAAAACACCTTACAAACTAGGATGGTTTTTCCTTTTATACATGATACTTGTTCTAAACGGGGGCCTAACAACTAAAAACCTAAACCTGACCTGAACCCTTTAACCCCCCAAACCTAAACTTAAAAACCTGGGGGACCTTTCAACCCGTTATTCTTATCCTAAAAACCTAACTTTAAGGGGGGGGGTTGGGGGGACAACCAAAGGTCTTTTTTACCCCTCTTGTCAAATTTAGACCCCAAAAAAACTCATTTAGGGTAACTTCATATTCCACGACCAATTTAATAAATGATGATGAATTAATTAATTATATTGATAAAAAAACAATAATAAAACAATAGTAAATAAAAAACAATTTAGTTTTAATGATAATTGTATTTACTTAATTAATGATTTAATAATAATAAATTTTAATTAATAATTAATTTTATAAATTAATTATTAACAATTTAAAAATAATTTTTGTTGGGGGGGACCACCAATTGGGGGGACCAAATCAACTTAATGAATTTCAATAAATTAGTTTAATAAAAAACAATTTTAATAATTAATAATAATGCTGAATTAAATAATAATGATAAAAATAATGATAATTATATAATAATAAAAATAATCATTAAATAATACAATAATTTAATTTTTAAAATATTGAATAATTAGTTAATTCATAAATATTAATTTTAATAATGGATGTTTTATTTAAATCAATTATTCCTCATTTTTTTATATTTATTCAATTTTTATTATTTACTATTTCATTTATTAAATTTTTTATCATTTTTATTTATTATTTATTACTATTATTATTATTTAATATTAATATTATTTATTATTATTTATTTATTTCAATTATTTAATTTTTATTATTATTATTATTTATTATTATTATTATTATTAATTATTATTAATTATTTATCATTTCTTATTAAATATTTAAAATTAAATATTAAAACATTATTATTGATGGCTTATTATAAATGGGGATTTAAATGGAAAACCAATAAAACCAATAATAGTAATGGAAAAAAATATTAAATACTAATAAAAAGGAATGGGGAAACTAATGATAAATTACAAATTAAATAATTAATAAATTTAATATATCATATAAATAATAATAAATAATAATAATAACTTTTAATAAATAAATACATAAATAAATAATAATAATGATAATAGTAATAGTAATAATAATACTAATAATAATAATAATAATGATAATAATAATAATAATAATAATAATAATAATAATAATAATAATGATAATGATAAATAATAATAATGATAATAATAATATTGATAATAATAATAATAATAATAATAATAATAATAATAATGATAATAATAATAATAATAATAATGATAATAATAACAATAATAGTAATAATAATACCAACAACGATAGCTGAAAGTCGACCTTTCTTTGAATGTCTGAAATAAGTGAGCATAAGGGCGGAATGTGTCGACGAAATCCGACAGCGCGAGAGAGAGAGAAAAAAAAAAAAACATGATTTGCTTTTCCCCGTCTATCTATGAGTTTATCAAAACTTTCATTTTTTTTCTTGCATTCAGCAAACATGAGTAATTTGTAAATCACTCTCTCTCTCACCCTCCCTCCCTCACTCACTCTTCCATGATCTTTCACTCGTCACGTGTAGAAATAAACATGTAAACATGACATGCATGCACACAGACGTACACACACGTGCACACACACATACGCACACACACACACACACACACACACACACACACACACACACACACACACACACACACACACACACACACACACATGTATATATAACGAGTTGACGTCGGGGAATGCACCGGATTACATAATGTACATATATATATATATATATATAATGTATATATATGTATAATATATATATATATATATATATATATACATATATATAATGTATGATATATATATATATATATACATATATATAATGTATGATATATATATATATATACATATATATATACAGTGTGTGTGTGTGTGTGTGTGTGTGTGTGTGTGTGTGTGTGTGTGTGTGTGTGTGTGTGTGTGTGTGTGTGTGTGTGTGTGTGTGAGTGTGTGAGTGTGAGTGTGTGTGTGTGTGTTTGGATGGGTGTGTGCGTACACACATGCACGTTTTGTAAGCACAAAAGAGTGCCCACAGCAAGGCCACGATGGTGTTGACGACAAACAAGAAAACAAGAGTGCTGCACCTATTGGGGTCATTTGCAGCCGCAGAGGTGCCTCCTGGCGGCCGCCGCATTTCAGACCCAAAAACAAAAGCCAAATAACCAACCTTGACATCAACTTCGTTCCTTCACCAAAATTACCTTTACCAAGTTGAATAAAATCACCTGACGACCGCTAGATTAAAGTGTGGTATAGTATGGTATGGTTATGGTATACGTTATGGTATGGTGAAAATATGTTTATTATTCTTTTAATCCGATTTCTATCTTTTTATTTTTGTTATCTTCTTGTCGACGCCACGGAGTCAAACAATGACTTCTCCTTACTTTTGTCTCACATAAGAACATAAGAACATAAGAACATAAGAATGAAGGAGAATGCAAGAGACCATAGGGTATGTACCAGACAGTTCAATGTCCCTTACCACCTGTCGTCTCTATCCATAAAGTTATTTCAACTTCTCTTAAAACAACCAATTGTATCAGCGCTCACTAATACATGGTTATTACTATGTCTATTCCATTTGTTAACCACTGTATTGGTAAACCAGTTCTTGCCTACTTCCTTTTAATCCTAAATTTGTCTTGCCCTGCTGTCTTAATATGGTGACCATACCTGCATCACCCTTGTTAAAGCCCTTGGCCCACTTGAATACCTCTATTAGATCGGATTTCGTCCTCCTGTCGACCGGCAGAGTCGAACAATGTCTTTTTGTTTTTCTCGTCGCCACATAATTTTGCAACATTCTTTGCTTTAACCAGAATATTAATAACTTTATTCTGGTTTCCACCGGCTGTGGTCATGGACTTATAGCCAGGTCAAGTGGCAATCACCGACAGCCTTTAGAGGCAAGAGACTTCGAACTCACGAAGTATGAGAGAGTGAGAGAGGGAGAGAGACAGACAGACAGAGAGAGAGAGAGAGAGAGAGAGAGAGAGAGAGAGAGAGAGAGAGAGAGAGAGAGAGAGAGAGAGAGAGAGAGAGAGAGAGAACCTGCCGGCGTTAAAATCGTAAAAGGATAGCTTGTGGAAGGACGCCCCTCCTCCCTCCCCCCCTCATCCTATCAACACATTCACACGATCAGGAACACCTCAAGGTGGGTGGGGCAGGGAGAGAGAGGGGGGTTGGTTAGTAGGGGGGTAAGGTCGTGCCTTCCCATAGACGAGTTCCTTAATGATGACCTTCCTATAGACGGCCTTCCTATGGAAGAACTTCCTGTCGATAAATGCACTTACATACACAGGCATTTATATATATATATAGTATATATATATATATACAGGGTGCGGCAGGTATTTGAGAACAAAGGAGATTGTTTGTAATAAGGTTTATTAACGTTTTAGTATATATTCAAATTAGCATTTATTGTATTCTATACATTAACACAAAGCAAATGCACTGTTTCACTCTATGGAACCTCCATCCTTGTCAATGATATCTTCCAAGCGACGTCTAAATCGTTGGCAAGCACCAATGAGCTGACTCTTGGATATGTTAGCCATTGCAGCGACAATGGCTTCTTGGAGAGATGCTATAGTGTTGTGAGGTTTACGATTAGACTCCCTCTCAACTACGCCCCAAACATAATAGTCCAAAGCATTGACATCAGGGGAGCTAGGGGGCCACTTGTTGGGGGTTACGTGGTCATGAAAATTGGTGGCCATCCATTCTTGGGTTGTGTGAGCTGTATGGGATGGAGCAGAGTCTTGCTGGAAGACGTACGGCCTGCCACGTGCTACACCATCCATCCAAGGCTTTACAACAGTCTCCAACACTTCAGTGTAAGAAGCTGCATTGACACGAAGTCCTTGGCGGACAAAAAAAGGGAGGCATCACATCGCCTTCACTGCTCACGACACTCAGAACCATCACTGATGCTGGAAATTTAGTATGCATAACCGTTGGAACTTCACCTGCAGTTTGACACAACCAACGATCGTTCCTCCTATTCACCTTCTGGTCCTGAACAAAGTTCTTCTCATCAGAGAAGAACCAAAGGATTCCTGGTTCTTCAGGATGTTTTAACTTGTTCAAAAGACGTCTGGCCCTGATGACTCGGTTCTCATATGTCTTCTGTGACATGAACTGTCCTCTTCGGATCACATACGACTTATACCGGAGATCTTCGTGAACAACACGTCGAATGGTGGCCTCATCAACTTGAAAATCCTTGGCCAGTGCCCTCATGGACTTCCCAGGGCTTTCATCAATTGCCGATTGAATAGCATTTATGAATTCTGATGTTCTGATGCTATCCGATCGTCAGGAATATTGTTTACGTTGCGATGTACTTGCCACATTGCCTCTGGCATCCACAAGTTCCCTTCTGACCTTATAAACGAAGGACCGGGCAACATTAAGGAAGGCAGCAATTTCAGAATTAGTATGCCCAGCTGCTATAGAGGCGATAACTGCATG
>NC_134796.1:42669260-42701760 GCF_046742065.1 Oratosquilla oratoria
AGGGAGGCGGGATGGACGAGGGGAGGAGGGGGAAGGAGATGGGAGAGGGCGGGGGGGGAGAGGGGGGGGCGGGGAGGGGAGGGTGGGGGGGGGAGGGGAGGAAGAGGGGGAGGGGGAGAGAGGGGGGGGGGGGAGAGAGGGGAGAGTGGGGGGGGCGAGTGGGAGAGCGAGGAGCGAGGGAAGGTGGGGGGGGGGGGAGGGGAGACAGGATAGGGCGGAGGGGGAGGAGGGCGGGGGGGAGGAGAGAGAGGAGAAGGGGGAGTAGGGCGAGAGCGGGGGGGGTGGAGAGGGTGGGAGGGGAGGGGGAGGGAGGGAGGGGGGGGAGGAGAGGAGGAGGGGAGGCGCGGCGAGGGGGAGTAGGGGGGAGGGGGGGTGAGGGGAGAGGGGAGGGAGGGAGAGGGAGGGGAGGGGGAGGGGGAGGAGCAGGAAGGGATGAGGAGGAGGGAGCAGAAAGAGGGAGGGAGAGGGGAGGGGGGGCGAGGAGAGGAGGGGGGAGGAGGGAGAGGGAGAGGGCGGAGGGGGAGGAGGGGGAGGGAGCGAGGGGGGCGAGGAGGAGAGAGGCGGAGAGGAGAGAGGGGAGGGGGACGGAGGGGAGAGGGGAGCGGAGAGGAGAAGAGGTGAGGAGAGGGAGAGGAGAGGGGGAGAGGGAGAGGAGAGCGAGGGGGAGAGGGAGGGGGAGTGGGGAGAGGGGAGGCGAAGTGGCGGAGAGAGGGCGAGGGGGGAGAGAGAGGTGCGCGAGAGAGGAGGGGGGGGGGGAGGGGGGAGGGGGCGGGGGGGAGGGGAGAGGGGGCGGAGGAGAGGAGCGGGGAGAGGGGAGGGAGAGGAAGAGGGAGAGGAGGGGAGGTGAGAGAGGGAGGGGAGGGGAGGGGGAGAGAGCGGGAGAGAGAGAGGGGGGGAGGGAGGGAGAGCGAGAGCGAGAGGGAGGGGAGGGCGAGGGAGAGAGGGAGAGGCGGCGAGCGAGAGGAAGTGTGAGAGAGGGAGGGGAGAGGGAGAGGAGGAGCGAGAGGGGGAGAGAGGCGGAGGGAGGAGCGGGAGGGGAGAGAGGGAGAGGGAGAGGGAGAGAGAGGAGAGGGAGAGGGGGAGGAGGGGGAGAGAGAGAGAGAGGAGGGGGAGGAGCGGAGAGAGAGCGGAGGAGGAGGGAGGGGCGGGGAGAGAGGAGGGGAGGGGAGGAGGAGGAGAAGGAGGGAAGGGACGGAGGGGGATAAGGAGAGGGGGAAGAGAGAGCGAGAGGAGGGGGAGGGGAGACGAGAGGAGGGAGAGAGGCGAAGAGGAGAGAGGAGCGAGAGGACGAGAGAGGGGAGGAGGAGGGGAAGCGAGGAAGAGGCGAGCGAGAGGGGGAGAGAGGAGGGGAGGGGGCCGGAGGAGGAGAGGGAGCGAGAGGGGCGAGGGGAGGGAGAGGAGGAGAGAGGAGGGACGAAGAGGGGAGGGGCGAGAGAGGAGAGAGGAGCGGAGGAGGAGGGGAGGGGGAGAGAGAAGGAGGGGAGGAAGGGCGAGGGGGAGGGGGAGGGGAGAGGGGAGGGGGAGGAGGGAAGAGAGGAGGCGGAGGGAGGAGAGGGAGAGAGAGGGGAGGAGGAGAGGAGGGGGAAAGGAGCGGGAGGTTGAAGGGGAGGGGAGGGGGAAGAGCGCGAGAGAGGCGAGGAGGGAGGAGGGGAGAGAGAGAGAGAGAGGAGGGAGAGACGAGGAGAGGGGAAGCGGAGCGGAAGAGGGGGAGGAGAGAGGGAGGAGAGAGAGAGAGAGTGAGAGAGGAGCGAGGCGAGGAGAGGGGGGGGTGAGAGAGGCGAGGAGGAGAGGAGGAGGGGCGGGCGAGCGAGAGAGGCGAGGAGAGGAGCGGGAGAGGAGGAGAGAGAGCGAGAGGGGGGAGGGGAGAAGGAGAGAAGGGGAGAGAAGGGGAGGGGGCGAGGAGAGAAGAGAGGAGGGGAGAGGAGGCGAGGCGGGGCGAAGGGGAGGGAGGGGAGGAGGGAGCGAGAGCGAGGAGGAGAGAGGAGTGGAGGGCGCGAGCGGAGGAGAGAGGAGAGAGGAGAGAGGGAGGAGGCGAGAGAAGAGAGGAGAGGAGGGAGAGAGAGAGAGAGAGGAGAGAGAGGGGAGAGGCGAGAAAGAGAGGGAGGGGGGACGGGCGAGAGGAGAAGGGGGGAGGGAGGGCGGCGAGAGGCGGGGGAGGAGGGCGGCAGAGAGGGAGAGGGAGAGAGGCGAGCGGGGAGCGAGAGAGGGAGGAGGGGAGAGAGGGAGAGCGGGGAGTGGAGCGAGGAGGGGGGGGGGAGAGAGAGGAGCGAGAGAGAGGGGGAGGGGGAGGGGGGGAGGGAAGAGGAGGGCGAGAGGGGAGGGGAAGGAGAGGGAGGGGGGTGAGGAGAGGGAGGGGCGGGAGGGAGGGAAGGGCGGAGGAGGGGAGAGGAGAGAGGAGAGGAGGGAGGGGCGGAGGGGAGAGGAGGGGAGAGAGGGGGGAGGAGAGCGAGAGAGGAGGGAGGGAGGGAGTGGAGGAGGGCGAGAGAGGAGGGAGGAGGAGAGGAGAGAGTGGGAGAGAGGGGAGAGAGAGAGGGAGCGGGCGGGAGGGAGGAGAGCGGAGAGGAGAGGGGAGAGGGGGAGCGGGAGTGAGAGGGGGGAGAGGGGAGCGAGAAAGAGCGCGGGAGGAGAGAGGAGGAGCGAGGGAGGAGAGAAGAGAGGAGAGAGTGGGCGAGGAGAGAGAGAGAGGGAGAGCGGAGGGAAAGAGCGAGGAGGGGGCGAGGAAGAGAGGAGAGGGGGGAGAGAAGCGGCGAGGGAAGAGCGAGGGGGGGGGGAGAGAAGAGGCGAGAGGGAGAGGAGGGGGAGGAGGGCGAGAGGAGAAAGAGGAAGAGAGGGGAGAGGGAGAGGAGGCGAGGAGAGGGAGGCGAGGAGGGAGAGGGAGGAGGAGCGAGAGGGGGAGAGAGGGGAGAAGAGAGAGGGAGAGCGAGGAGGGGCGAGGGGAAGGAGGAGCGCGGAGGAAGGAGAGGAGAGCGAGGAGGGAGAGAGGGCGGGAGGCGGAGAGGGGAGAGGGGGGGGAGCGGAGAGAGAGGGAGGAGGGAGAGGGGGAGGGGGGGGAGGAGGAGAGGCGGGAGGGGGGGGAGAGGGAGAGGGAGGGAGAGGGGAGAGCGCGAGGGGGAGGGAGAGAGAGGGAGCGAGGGAAGAGGGGGGCGAGGGGAGAGGGGGAGCGGGACGGAGCGAGGGAGAGGAGCGCGAGGGGAGAGGCGAGAGAGAGGGGAGAGCGGGAGCGAGAGAGGGGGCGAAGAGGAGGACGAGAGGGGGAAGAGGAGAGGGAGAGCGGGGAGAGGGGAGCGGCGAGGGGCGGAGGAGAGAGGAGCGGGGAGAGGAGAGGGGAGGCGGGCGAGGGAAGGGGAGAGAGGAGGGAGAGAAAAGAGAGGAGAGAGGGAGAAAGAGCAGGAGGGCGGGAGGAGCGGAGAGCGAGAGGGGAGGGGAGGAGCGGAGGGGAGAGGGAGAGCGAGGAGGAGGGGGCGAGAGAGAGGGGGAGGGACAGGAGGAGGGAGGGGGAGGGACAGGAGGGAGAGAGAGAGAGGCGGGAGAGAGGCGAGAGAGAGAGAGGGAGGGGAGGAGGAGGAGGAGGAAGAGGGAGGAGAGGCGGAGCGAGAGAGAGAGGGAGGGGCGAGGGAAGAGAGGGGAGGGGGGAGAGGAGCGAGCGAAGGGAGAGGAGCGGAGCGAGGAGAGAGGGGGGAGGCGAGAGAGGGGGGAGCGGAGAGAGAGGAGGGAGAGAGGGAGAGAGCGGAGAGAGGAGAGTGGAGCGGCGAGGGGGAGAGACGCGGAGGAGAGGAGGGGAGAGGGGCCGAGAGAGGAGAGAGAGGGGAGGAGAGGAGAGGAGCGGAGAGGCGAGGGCTGAAGCGAGGAGGGAGAGGAGGAGGAGAGGGCGGAGGGGGAGACGGGGAGGAGGGGGGAGGAGAGAGGAGAGGAGACGAGAGCGAGAGGAGAGAGGAGAGGGCGGAGAGAGCGAGGGAGAGGAGAGGGCGAGCGAGAAGAGAGGAGAGGCGGAGGAGCGAGGGGAAGAGGCGGGAGCGAGAGGGGGCGAGCAGCAGAGAGGGGGCGGGACGAGAGAGAGGAGGAGGCGAGAGGAGGAGGAGAGAGAGGAGGCGGGAGACGGTCGAGGCAGAGGAGCGGAGAGAGGAGGAGAGACGGAGGAGAGGGAGAAGGCGGCGAGGCGGAGAGGAAGAGCGGGGAGAGCGTGGGAGCGGGAAGAGAGCGGGAGAGCGAGAGCGGGGGAGAGGAGCGAGAGAGAGGCGGAGGAGGGAGAGGAGAGGGGAGAGAGCGAAGAGGAGGGAGATGCGAGAGAGGGAGGGGGCGATTGAGAGAGGGGAGAGAGGGAGGGAGAGAGAGGAAACTGCAGAGGAGAAAAAGAAAGAAAAAATCTTGCACAATCCTGTTGGGGCAGGTACGACCAAGTCTCACAATTGACAGGGTCACCTGCTCCTTCCTCCCGAGCCTTCCCTTCACCTCCTCCCTCCTTACTCAGAGGGATCATCATCCATCCGAGCGCAGACTTACCCTCCTTCCTCTTTAAGCGGAAGAGAGGAACATCTCCTCTGCGAGAGATGCAAGAGACCACCTCCACCTCCTTTAGAGAGTCCTCGTCCTACTTCTACTCTAAGAGAGAGGGAGTGATGAGCGGGGTAAGTCAGAGTGACCAGATCGAGTTTCGGGATTTCTTCGAGTTTCGATCGTTGGAGGGCTCAACAATCCTCAAGTGCCACGTCGCCACAAGTTGAGAAGGATCTACCTCCAAACGAAATAATTCGTTTGGATCTAACATGAGCGATGACGTAACAACGCCCCCATACCCCTCCCCTTCAGGAGGCTAGCACGGTGCCCCTCATCAGAGCAGATTATGTAGCGTGGTTTAAATGTTGTCATGATCATTTTATCTTTTTTTATATATTCTTTTTTATTTATTCTATTTTATATATTTATTTATTTAATTTATTTATTTATTTAGTTATTTATTTATTTATCTTATAATATTTATCTATTTTTTCATTTATATACTTTATTTGCTAATACAAAATAAGTAAATTTGCTTAAATAGGCTATATGACTCTTAGGGGTGTTTATATTACTGAAATGTATAGATTATAGATTTGTATATTAAAGACGCAATAAAGTTGTTTTTTATTTTAATGAAATTAATTCTGAAAAACTATGAACAATGTTTCTATGTATGACCTCAAAAAAGTTTTTTTTTTTTTTTTCTGACTGTAACACTTATTCATTATTTTGCTTCCTCTATTTCAACGTACACATTCACACACACAAATACACACACTACACACAACCAACAACACACACACACACAACCACAGACACTTTTATATATATATAACTTTATATATATATCTATATTATATATATATAGTATATATTATATATAAATATATATTTATATATATATATATATATTTATATTTTTTTATATATTACAGGTTTTTATTCCTACGCCTTCTCAAACATTTTGCAATGTTTTTTGTTTTATTTTTTCATATACTAACATTACCCTACTATTTTTTTTTTTTTTTCAATTTATATATTTTCTATTCGTTTATCTTTTAGGGGGCTTCTTATCTAAGGTCTGCCAACTTCTTGTGAACTTTTTTGTTTATCTTCTTTATTCTTTACCTTATCTACTTATTCTTTCATTTCTTCTTCTCCTTCTTCTTTTTCCTCATTTTCTTTTTTTTTCTTTTTTTGTGTCTTTCTCTATGTCATTTTCTGTCGTTTCCTTTTTATCTCTCTTCTTCATTTTCTTCTTCATTTTCTATTCATTTTCTTTTACTTTTTTCTTTCTTGTCCTCTGCTATTTTCTGTCGTTTCCTTATTTCTCTCTCTTTATCTACATATCTATTTCTTCTGTGATGCTGCTTCCCATTTTCTTATTACTGTCGTCAGCCAGTATTTAAATTATATATTTAAAGCGCAGCGTTCCTTCGTGACAGCGATAGATTTATAGAGCATCCACGGAAGGGGCGCAAGTGTTTAAGAAAGTAAGGAGCCCTACACCAGGTGGCGCTGTAGTTAGCTGGCGTCCGTAAAGCCGTCCCATCTTTGCCCTATGTATGCGCTTTAGGTGACTGTTGGTGGGGCGGTAATCTAACAGTTACTATTCGGAATCGGAGAGTGCGGGATTCGAACCCTCAATGGAATAAGCTTACGTTGACGTCACCATCGCATGTGTGGTTGTATCAGGAATTAAAACTTTGAATGGATGAAGAAAATCGCCTGTTGTCAGCCAAAGGAGTGTCATCGTCTTCAGTAAAGAGGATTAACCCATAGAATCCGCGGGTGTCACTTTGGTTTTAAAGTACTGCGTGAGTGTACCCATTGTAATTCGTAAGAAAAGCCTAAGACAAACTTAGATGGTAATATATATTTATATATAATATTTATATTTATTTATATATATTTATATACTTTTATTTTTATATTGGTGGTGGTGTGTGGTGTGTGTGTGTGTGTGTGTGTGTGTGTGTGTGTGTGTGTGATGTGTGTGTGTGTGTGTGTGTGTTCTTCGTGCGTACCACTACTTAATGATAAATGGACACAATTTCAATACCTTCAAACTCGATGACCCCGTTCGTTAAGACCTTTTTTTTTTTTTTTTTAGATTAAAACATGCCCAGTGTTGAAAGGGGTTAAAAATAAATTTTTATCGGTCTCGCGAAGACTTGGAAGGATGAGGCGTTGAGGTCTCCTAAGGCCGATAGCGACGGGCAAGAAAGAAGACCATAGAAAGTAACAGCAAGACACAATATTTCTTCTTTTAACGAAGCAATGCTGATGACAAAAAAGCAGATGAACTGATAAAGAGAATCTGAAGGAAACGCCAGAAAATGACAGGGGGGAAAAGACGAGAGGGAGAAAAAAGAAAGTATTTAGCATCTTCTTCTTGTATTATTTTGCCTTACGGTGGGCAGACAGTTTTCCAGGGTTGCATTTTGATTAAATCCATTTGACTCAGTAAATACCTTTTGCTACAATTTGTCATCTTAACCAGAATTTAAATGTTTAATGGCGGACTCTGTTAGGTTAATGTGGATGTTTGATCTTAACGAACATAAGAATGAAGGAGACTGGAATAAGGAGTCCATTAGGCCTACTCCAGGCGCCTCCTGTTTGATAGATGTTATTATTCAGACTTAAGGAAGGACAAGGTGTGTCCAGGATAGCTTCGGGGGGTATGTTAAAACGGTATCATACGTGAATATAATCGTTTGGAGTCAGAATTCGGAATCTCTCTCTCTCTCTCTCTCTCTCTCTCTCTATCTCTCTCTCTCTCTCTTTTTTTTTTTTTTTTTTTTTTTTTTTTGACGGGAGCCACTCGCGTTCAGAAGAAGTGGTCACCCGCATCTCCGCGTACGCCCGCGCCTTCCTAGAGGTTGGCAACCCCCCTGCGACAGTGTCACTCTGCGCACACCGCACTCCCGGTGGATGAAAAATGGGACACCCATAACTATGCGGTTGGTTACGCCCGCCACCCCCCCCCTTTTTGTGTGGGGGTGTGAGGAGTATCTATACTGTCTCTGGTTTCATTTTCTCCCGACCCCTTTCTTCTCTCTCTCTCTTTCTCTCTCTCTCTCTCTCTCTCTCTCTTTCTCTCTCTATGTCTCAATATATATTTATGTGTGTTGTGTGAGTGTGTGGGTGTGTAGTGGTTTCCTTATCTCTCTATTTCTCTTTCTCTGTTTCCCTATCTCTCTTTCTATATTTTTCTCTCTCTTTCTTTCTATCTCTACTATCTCTCTATCTACTCTCTCTCTCTATCTTTCTATATATATTTATATTTATATATATATATATATATATATATATATATATATATATAGTTATCTTAAGTTAATCGTAGCAGTACGTTATACTCGAGCAAACTGTGCGGTCATTATGACTGCCGGACAGGCGACTTTATTACAAATGAAGAGTGTTGGTGTCACTTCCTTCGTTTGTCGACGGTACTCGCTCCGCCACATAATTGCATTTGTTACGTAACACGGCATTACCAATCAAGTCAAACGATGCTACTTCCTGCGTTTCACTATACCCATGAAGTCTCGATATGGAATTCGTCACGTCAGTGTCATGTACTATGTAACTATGGTGTTGTTACGCGTAACGCCAAGGCCTCTTTATCCCCCTAAGTGCACGTTCGTCTTCATGGGATGTCCACGGTGTGTGACGTTCAAGGCACTACGATGACGATCACCGGCTAAGGAAGAGCGGAAGTTTGGCGAATTTTTTAAAGTTGGCGATGCACAGAATTTTTGACGGGTTTTAAAGTTGGCGGTGCACATAAATTTTAATGGGTTTTAAGAGTTAGCGGATTCAAGTTACATTGGCCTCGACAAAGCCGACAACAGTGAGTGAAAAATAAATTCAATTACATTTTTCGTTTCCTGTGTAAATGTAATTTTTGGTAAAAGAGCAGAGAGTGAGAGAGAGAGAGGGATTGAGAGAGTGGGAAAGAGATGAGATAAGATAGATAGACAGATAGGTAGATAGATAGAGAGAGAGGAGAGAGAGAGGAGAGAGAGGTGCAAGAGAGAGAGAGAGAGGTGATAGAGAGATGAGAGAATGCTGAGGGCATTGGATATATATATATATATATATATATTGAGATTATATATATATATTTAGATATATAGAGAGAGGGGGGCAGAGAGGAGAGAGAGAGAGAGAGAGAGAGACGATGATAGAGAGATGAGAGTGACGAGAGAGAGAGTGAGAGAGAGAGAGAGAGAGGGGGGCGAGAGAAAGAGATAGATATAGATAGAGAGAGATAGAGAGGGCAAGAGATATATATAGATAGAGATAGAGAGAGACTGGGGGGGGCAAGAGAGATGACAGAGAGAGATAGATTACAGAGAGGAGAGAGCGAGAAAGAGCGGAGAGAGAGAGAGAGAGAGAGATAGATAGATAGACAGATAGACAGATAGATAGATAGAGAAAATGAGAGAGAGAGGACAAGAGATAGAGATAGATAGATAGCGTGAGAGAGAGAGAGGGCAAGAGATAGAGATAGATAGAGAGAGTGAGAGAGAGAGAGAGGGCATGAGATAGATAGATAGAGAGAGAGAGGGGGGGCAAGAGATAGACAGAGTGAGAAATACAGGGAGAGAGAGAGAGAGAGAGAGAGAGAGAGAGGAGAGCAGAGGGAACGCGAGTGAGTGAGAGAGATGAGGAGTGTGAGAGCTGAGAGAGTGAGAGAAAGAACGTATCGCGTTGGGATTCAATTTCTCTCTCTATTAACTCCGGATCCAGGAACGACACAATCAGACCACAGCAACTACTGCGGACACAAAATCTGACCCAAAAATTTACACATTACTATGGCTAGTTCAAAAATTGCTTAGTTGTGGGTTCGAATCCCGAACTCCTCTTCGTTTCCCAAAAGTGATGTTTTTTTCCTTATACCGAAAGTCCCTAACAGCGCATATTCTGTACTTAGGGCAAAAGGTGATGATAGTCTTAGGTCGCAGATACTCAGCGCCTCACTGACGTGGTAAGCTCATCATCCTTCATATATTCTTTAATAAAATTAACATAACACAAAAGAAAATTTAAAAACACGAAAAAATAAGATTGTACAATTATGGACATATAACTCAGACTTGTTTGTGGTGTGTGTGTGTGTTGTTGTGTGTGTGTATGGTGTGGTGTGTGTGTATTGTGTGTTGTGGGTGTGTGTGGTGTGGGGTGTGTGTGTGTGCGCGGGGTATGTGTGGGCGTGCGTGTTTGGGTGTGTGGTGTGTGTGTGTGTGTGTGTGTGTGTGTAGTGTGTGTGTGTGTGTGTGTGTGTGGTGTGTGTGTGTGTCTGTGAGTGTGTTGTGTGTTTAAAAACAGTACTAATGCCTGTTTTTTTTTTCATGTCTTCTTCGTTGTACTTCTCGCCTGTTGAGACTATTAAATACATAGCAGGAAGGTGTGAAAAAAGAACAATAAAAAAAAAATCTAAAACTAAACTAAAGGAATTCATAAACAAATAGAAAGAAAAAAGGCAAAAAACACTCCCAGGTGTATTGTTTCCCTTCCCACGCAATTCCCCCGACTGCCTTTTGTTTTGGGCCGTGGACGTCACAGTCCCGATGTCCATTCAGAGCGAAACCTTGCGTGACGTCTTTAAGGATCAGGGTCCCCCTAAATGGAGGGCGGGAAAGACGCAAACGCTCTATAACTGCCTTGTTCCTCTTCCTTTTTTTTTTTTTTTTTTTTTTTTTTTTTTTTTTTTTTGTGTGATGGAGATTTGGTGGATTTAGATTCCTTTAACTGCGAATGATAATAAAAAATATATATTAAAATGGCCAAGCTCTTCCTTTCCGGGTTAGGAGGGGGAGGGGAGGAAAAAAAAAAAAACCGAAGAAAAACGAGGGAACGCAATAATATAAAGAAAAAAAGAAAGAAAAAAAAAAGAGAGAAAAAAGCTTGTACAAAAACGCAAGAATAATAAAAAAAAAAGAAAGAGAATAAAAAAAAAAAAAAAAAGTAGGCCGGTGTCGGGGGGGGGTCTGGGTGAGTGTGCGGGACTGTCAGTGCGCCCGTGTGATGAGTAGCGTGTCGTGGGCCATGGATTGGGCTGGGGGCGGGGGGGGTGTGTGAGGGTGGGTGTGTTAGCGTGCGTTGTGGGGGGCCGTGCCGGTGGGGGGCGTGCGTGGGGGCGTCTGTTCGTTCCAGCTCCGGAAGCATATAAAACTGCACAAAGCAGGAGACAAAGGTGAACAAAAGAGAAAAAAAAAGAAAAAAAAAAAAGAAAAAAAAAAAAAAAGGAAAAGGTAACAAAGGGGGGGGGGGTGTGGGGGTGAGGGTAATGTCCGCGGGCCATTCCCCGGCAGGGAGCCTTTAGGTGGCAGAGGCGTCCAGGTTGGACGGGAAGAGAAACCTAACGGGGAGTCTTTAAAAGAAATAGATGATAAAGAAAAGTATGCGAGAAATAGAAAAGAGTAGGAATCGTGTATAGATAAGAAATAGCTGGTAAGAGAAATGAATTGTGTTTTAAGGAAGTGAACAGGTTTGTATGAGGACGTTTAGAAGTTTTAAGATAAGAATTGGAATTTGTAGGAAGAAAACGGAATATAATAGAATTTAGTGGATTGGTTACGAGATAACTAAAGTGACAAATAGGTAAAAATGTTAGTTGACGTATTAAGGATAGAATTAATAGTGAATCTTAGATATGATTATGTAGAGGTAGGAAATGATAAATAGCTATAGAAGAAAAGGAAAAGAATTAGTGAAGTGAAATGAGAGTAGAGATAGAAAAAAGAAAGAAACAATTAGAATTGGTGTGATAGATGAATCATCGTTCGTTTGTGCCCCTGTTTAAAACTCATTGAGTTTGTTTTTTGAGTTTATTTTTTTTTTATATTAATTTCCCGTTTTGTTCTTATTCCTGTTCGTGTTTAAAAGGCCACTTTAGTTATCTTCAATCGCTATGAATTATTATAACTTGGATCATTTGTTGGGAATCCCACCCACCCCCACCAACCCCCTCCCCCACCCCCACCCCACCCCACACTCACACACTCCCGAGATGATTCAGTGAGGGTCCGGGATGCGCCGCCGTCGCTCAGGCACACGCCCATCGCTCAGGTCATGGTAATTTTTATTTTTTTTACATTACCGGACCTAAACTAACCTAACCATTAATGTTCCCAAACCGTTAATTGAGGAATAGAAAAAACGTTTACCATGACTTGAATGTCGGCGAGAGTGACGGCGGAGCGCTCTGTAGACCTTTGTCGAACGTTGTTTGTTTTATGTGTGTGGGGGGGGGGGGGAGATTCTACAATTCATTCTTTAACTCGCTTGTCGTTTGCGAGAATAAATACAAGGGGAACTCGACTTAGTACCGTGAGGAATGCTTGTTTTCTTAACTAGATCGTAAAATAGTTATGATATTGTTTTGCTAAACATTGTTCAAGTATGAAGGTCTTGTTTTTTATGTTTCTGTGCGTTGCAAGGAGTCTGTTCAAGGTGTAGTTTAACGTCTGTAGATTTACTACTAACCAGTCGACAAGATGAATTTTATTCGGGCTAACAGCAGGATCTTGTGGAAAAAAAATCTTGTTTCAACTAATTTTGTGACAAATAATCTTTCCTTACAAGGGACAAGGTACTCAGTTCGAAATTTAACAATAGCATGAATGTTAATATTGTTCTAATACTTAAATAATAATAAAAAATAATCAAACAATTCTAAGGATCCCCTTACTACTGAGTATAAGCAATGTTGAGATTTTGAAAAAAAAATAATTATAAATATTAATCTTTGATATTTCTAAATATATTAATGATATTTAAGGAAAAATAATCAATCAAATAATAAGAGATGATATAATCAAAACCACAGATTTTACAATGACCGTATAACAGAAATAACTAAGAAACTCGATCATTTCATGAATCGATACATACCAAAATTTCTTGAAGACATTGTAACACTGAAAGAAAGAGGTCTGTTCACATTCATGGGAGGAGACGTTGCGGGGTCAACCAACACCAATGGGCGCAGCATTGATCAGAATGTTTCGGTCATCAAGTGTCTAAAAAATGGTAACTGGCAAACTCTTCTGGTACACAATGGGATAAACCCTCATCGTACACTAACTTCTACCACTTCCCGCTAAACATTAAGATCAGGAAAAGATCTTCAGGGGACCATAAGGCCTACACTAAGCTGTTCCTTGTCCATTTCCTCCGTCAATTTAGAATATCATCGAACCACCCTCACTTTGACTTAGCGGACTTTGGGGTTCTACTGCATTTAACGGTAGACATTAGAATAGGGGAGACTGCAAGAGGCCATTAGGCCGACACTAGGCTGTTCCATGTTCTTTTCCATCTGTCTCCTACATCCATTAACGTTATCTAATCTTTTCTTAAAGCAGACAATTGTTTCAACGCTCCAATACATGGTTACTAAGTCTATTCAATTCGTTAACTACTCTAATTGGTTAAACTGGTCTTGCACTAATTGACTTCTTAACACTAAATCTGTCCAATCTATTACCCATTTTTATTACGAATCCTTAACTTGACTGTCGTATTATAATGGCCTTGCCTGCATCACCAGTGTTATAGCCCTTGGACCCATTTGATTTCCTCTTATTTAGATCACACCACACTCTTCGCCTTTTCCAGAGAGTGTTAGTTAGGCACTATTCACACTAGCGGTTTATACCGCTCGGGAAAGCACGGCGGCACCGCATAGTCACAGAAAAATCTTCGCGGTTGTGTGTGAAAAGCCTCCACTGAATTACACTGGAGCTGAAACCGTCGCGGTTTGTAAATGATAGTGTGAACGGGGACTTATGATCTCCTTCGTGAAAGACTTCACATCCTCTCAGGGGCAGTTGAGCGTTGGAGCATGTGCGTTACTGACTGGACGCCGCGCCGCGACGTGGGAAGCGTGGAAGATGGAGACCAGGACAGAAGGAAGGTTGATATATGAAAGGTTTGGAAGAGTGACGTGGCAGTAGGTTAATGCAATCGTGCAAGCTATGGGTATGGTATGAGAGATGCCTTTGTTCAGCTGCTGTGGACTAGAAAATGGGCTGGGTTCTGTATAGTCATAAACAACAGCGCCTGCTCCAATAAGGACCAAATGCCCCTCTCCTAGGAAAAACCCATAGTTTGTCATATTTTCACAAACACTCTTGAATTAATACACAATTATAAAGATGACTGCATGTCTGTGTGTGTGTGTTTGTGTGTGTGTTTGGTGGTGTGTGTGTGTTAGTGTGTGTGTGTGTTTGTTTGTGTGTGTGTGTGGTGTGTATGTGTGTGTGTGTGTGTGTCTGTGTGTGTGTGTGTGTGTATGTGTGTGTGTGTGTGTGTGTGTGTTGTGTTGTGTGTGTTGTGTGTGTGTGTGGGTGTGTGTGTGTGTGTGTGTGTGTGTGTGTGTGTGTTTGTGTGTCGTGTGCGCGCGCTGCGTGTGTCCAAGAGAACGCTACGTCTCACCTAGGGTACTTTATCGTTATCTGAGTGCCAACAATGGGGAAGGATGTTGATAAGAAGAAAGTGTGTGTCCCGCCTGGGAGGGGCAAGTGACGGGCGGGGGGATGGGGGGAGACAATGGCATTCCTTTTCGGGCGGAGTTCATGGGGGGGGAGAGGGGGGAGGAGGGGGAGAGGGTGGAGCGGGGGGAATGGGAGGATGTACGGAGGAGCGGTGGGACAGGGATGGGGGGGCAACTGTGGGATGGGGACGAGGGAGAGTGGGGGGCCGGGGGATGGGGGAGGGGGAAGGAGGAGGAGTGGGGGATAGGGGAGCTGGGGGGAGTAATGAGTGACTGGAAGTTCGTTTTCATGTTTTCAGGATTATGGTGTGGAACTCTCACCAGGGGGACCCTTCAGGTTCGTTGGAAACACTAGGGCAAGAAGGGCAAGTGGCAGTCTCCGGCATCCCTTGTGAATCAAAGGTTTTACTGTTGGTTCTTAACCTTTTTTGGCTGCGACCCCCAAAATTTTGCACAAATCAAGCGCATCGCGACCCAAGCCTACATTGATATTACGAATTTTCTTTATAAGTAATATGGTATTTATGATTTTAAAAAGCGGGTTTTATTTATTTTTTATTTAATCTTGGTGCTGCTTAGAATCCTAATACTAGGCTTCATGTATTTAAATTATTACTGTATATAATGATTATTAATTTTTATTGTGGGAAAATATATTATATTTCTGCATACCCTTAGCGACCCAATAAAATGGCTTGGCCGACCCAATTTTGGGGGGTCGCGACCCAGGGGTTATGATCCACTGGTCTCTAAAGCATCATATCATTACGAAAAAGGTAAGAAGAAGCGGAAGAAGATGACCTCGAGCCTAGTTCCGAAGTTCATTTCATTCCGGTTTCCGCTATTAGCTTCTTCAAAGTCCATCATTAAGTTGCGGGATGAAGAGATGCATTGGTAACTGTTCTCTAGAGTTGACTTTATATCGGAAATCATGAGATAATCTGGGTCCATTTTTGATTCGCACTACTAAACATTGAGACCAAAGATCTTCATACTTCCTTGTGGAAGTAGCCATGTTAAATGCTACAGCGACGGCCGAGTTTTGATTGTTTGAATTTACATTGCTGATGTCTGGCGGTTTGTTCCATTTTTTATGGGGGTGTGTGTGATGTGCTTCATTCTTTCTTTACCACGCGACTTTTATTTGTCATGATTACCTGTTCGACACGTCACCAATACCACATTATCACATTCATTTGTTTTTTGTTTTTTTTTTTTTGAGTGTTGAGAATGTTCTCACTAGTTACCAACGGATTTCTTCCAGGAAATCAAAAGTTCGTTTTTGTTAAACAATTAAATTACAAGGTTCACTTTCAAGTTTAAGATGCGTAAATGGTTTGATTAAATGTGCCGTTGCATAACTTCTATGTTCTCGGTAAGCGACGCGATTGTTACAATTTCGTTCGCCATCAACATTAAAACATAAGAATGAAGGAGACCTGCAAGAGTCCATAAGCGCCTTATTACTTGACTGTTCCATGTCAATTATTTCCACCTTTCTTCCCTAAAATATAGTTATTTTCTATCTTCTCTGAAAACAAACAGATTGTTTCAGCACTCACTACTACATGGTTTCTAAGTCTATTTCACATGCGTTAACCCCTCTGTTGGTAAACCAGTTCTTGCATATTTTCTCCCCAAACTTGAAAATTTTTTACAATCTAAATCCATTACTACGAGTCTTGCCCTGCTGTATTAATATGATGATCTTGCCGGTATCACCCTTGTTAAAGCCCTTGACCCATTTGAATACCTCCATTAGATCGCCCGCACTTGCACGTTTTTCCAAAGAGAGAATATTAAGGTACCTAAGCTGTAATGATAAGGTTTATTTCTAAAATCTTGTTTCTTTTTAATAATTTCTCATTTGTTAGTGATTCTATGTTTGTATTAATTTAGCCATTTCATAGAAAGGACGGCCCAGTACTGTTAAGCAATGTAATAGGAGGGTATGTGGTAACTAATACCAGATGGGTTTTAAACATCTACATGAGATTGTCCACACATGTTGGAAGCACTAATAAGGTACAGTTCCGTAGCAACCAATACAGAGGGCGTTATGTGTTTAGGAACAGGGATCTCCTCATTAACAGATAGGTCCATTTGATATGGGGCACATAACCAATAGCGAACATAAAAACATAGAAAGGATGAAGAGGTTAGAAGAAGAGGAAAGAAGAGGAAAAAGAATAGAAGTACAAGGAGAAAGAAAGAAAAAGATAAAGTGAAAGAAAAAGAGGGAGGAGGAGGAAGAAGAAGAGGTGGAGGAAGAGGAAGGAGGAGGGGGGAAAAAAAGGGGAAGGAATCACTATACTAAAGTCCAGCCCCTAGAGGTTGGCATTCAGTCAGTAGAAGGGGCCCAAGAGCTCCTAAAAAAAACCAAAAAAAAAAAAAAAAAACCCCCCCCCCCCCCCCCCCCCCCCCCCCCCCCCCCCCCCCCCCCCCCCCCCCCCCCCCCCAAAAAAACACACACCCCCAGAGCATTTCACTCCAACATTATAACGAAGAATTAAATTGATTTCCTCTGAATCTCAACACATGTAATGATATTAAGCGTACAAACTTCCGTCTGACGTCTTAAAACAGGTTGTTGAATAACAAAATCCGACACAGTTCGTAATTAAGTTCCCAGCATAAGAGTGTTATTCTTGGTAATGAAAACGCTGTCTAGAAGTTGAGATTCCGTTTTATTATGTTTGAAGGTACGAACTTTCAAAGTTACAAATGTCGTAAAATTACGATGTTACTAGTTACTAACCTCGTAATTTACATCCTCTTAAGTTACAGCTTTAGAAGTTACCAATATCGTTAGTTACTGCACTCATAAGTCTACGATCTCGTAAACTACAACTTCGTGAGCTACGACATCGCAGCTGTCTAAAGTACAATATCCATCGTTTTGCAAAGCCTCCAATGACTTTTGCAAGTTACAACACTCGTAAGAATTGACATCATAAAATATACAACTTCGTAAGCTACTTCATATACGTTACTATGTTGTATAGTTTACAACCTCGTTTATAACTATATCACCAGTTTTCAACGTCACAAGGTGTTGCCTAACATTGCATTAATCCGACGTTGTATGTCCCCATTGCAGTTTGCAAGTTACAACATCGGTGTTACAACCTCGCTAACTTACTACGTCTTAAGTTACAATTTTGTTAGATACAACCTCGCAAAGGCACAGCCTCGTTAGTGATAACCTCGTAAGTTATAGCATCGTAAACTTACAACACCGTATGTTTACAAACGTCTCAAAATTACAAACACTGCAATCTTCAACGCTGGAAAGCAACCAGTTGATAGTTATAGTTATTCACTTGTAAAGTTATTACTCTCGCCTTAAGTTACAACATACGTATAAGTTACAATGTTGTGAGCCCACATAGGATCGTTGCAATAATACAACTTCGCAATGTTGTAACACCGTAAGGTACAACCTCGTATCTTAAAACCTCGTAAGTTACCTCGAAATGTTACTGGCTTTTATGGTATCAATATTGTATGTTACAGACTCCTAAGTTTTCAACCTCCTGATTTACAACATCGTAAGTTACAAAATCACAAGATTACGTCACAAATCACAAACTCGTAACTTACATCACGATATACGAGGCGTCTCAAATCACAACCTCGTAATTCACATAACTTCACAATTTACAACGTATACTCTTGTTCTGGCCCCATATATAACGCATAAAAAACGAAAACACTTTGTTACCGAGTGTACAAGTGCCTGGTTACCTCCCCCACCCCATCATCCCCAACTCCACACCCAAGAATCCCCCCACCCCCCACCCCCCGTCCAGCCCCCCTACTACCCTATAGGTCTTACAATGAAGGATCAAAAACCTTGACGGATAAGGGGCTTCCCCAAGCACACCACAGCCCAGCCCTCCCCCAGCCACCAATCTACCAGGCCCCTTCCATTTGTTCCACGGTCTTTGGTATAAAAATAATGATAAAAAGGAATGTTTATTAAAAGATAAATAAGATAATTCATTCCTGCCGTCGTAGTTTTTCTTGTCTATCAAGAGGTTTCAGGGTCGAATTATTGTAGAAGGAGCTGTGGTTTTTTACCAGCGGTTCTAGCCTGGATGGACATTCTCCACGCTAACTTGTGTGAAGAAGGACGCTTGCGAGATGACTCTTGGACATGGGAAAGAAGAAGAAGAAGAAGAAGAAGAAGAAGAAGAAGAAGAAGAAGAATAGGATGAGGAGAGAACAAGGGGAAGAAGAAGAAAAAGAAGTAGAAAAAAGAATAGGATGAGGAAGAAGAAAAGGAAGATAAGGAGGAAGAGAAGAAGAAGAAGAAGAAGAAGAAGAAGAAGAAAGAAGGAATTGACGAAGAGGAAGGGGAAGAAGAAGAAGAAGGAAGATGAAGGACAAACAACAACAACAACAGCAACAACAGCAAGATTAAGGAAGAGGAAGAAAAAGGAAATTGAAAAAAGACGAGGGAGAAGAAGAAAATGAAGTTGACGAAGAAGAATAAGAAGAGATGAAATGTGGAAGAAGAAGAAGATAGAAGAAGAAGAAAGAGAAGAATAGAAGTAGAAAAAGAAAGATGAAAGAAGAAGAAACAATAGAAGAAGAAGAAAGAGAAAGAAGAAGAAGAGAAGAGGGAAGAAAAAGAAGAAGAGAGAAGAAGAAATAGAAGAAGATAGACCCAAGATTATTTTCTATGTTATTTTTGATCTTTTTCTCTCATCTCTATCTCTCTCTCTCTCTCTCTCTCTCTCTCTCTCACATGCTCTCTCTCTCTCATCTCTCTCTCTCTACCTATCTTATTTGCAAACAACGAACAATTTACCCGATTTCCTCCTTCTTCTTCCTTTCTCACTCCTTCTCTTGATCATTTCTGTTCCTCCTCATCGTCCTTATTCCTTTCTTCTGCTCCTCCTCCTGGTACCAGTTCCTCCTACCTCCTTTTCACTCCTCCTACTCCTATTCCGCATCCTCCTCCTCACCAGCTTGTGACACAGAAAACAGACCATCACACTGGAACACGGCAAAGTTTAAAAACCGTCCACTGCATTCCTTCCCAGAGAGAGATCTGTTGGAAGACCAAAGTAATGACGCTTGTTACTGGGAAAACTGTTGGTTTCCAGTGTGTGTTTATGTTGTACCATGGTAACACACACACACACACACAAACACAACACACACTCACACACATACACACACACACACACACACACAACACACAAACCACACACACATATATATAATAAAAAAATAATTATATATTATATATACACACATATACACCACACTCGATTGCGCAAGTGGTTAGAGTTCCCGGCTGCCACTACGGCGGTCCGGAATCGAATCCCGCCCAGGGGACTGAATGTAATTTCAGTATCGCTGCGATGTGGAACGGTTACTCCAACTGCTCTGGGCGGGTGACGTTCGGGAATGTGTGTGTGTGTGTGTGTGTGTGTAAAGGTCACAGTCATTACCCATCAGATTCGGTCATATATGAGCTCTGAGCTCTCTTCCGGGAGGGAAATAGCTGTCGATCACGAGTCCAACACGTGATTCAAGATCATGGTAAATAGCGCGCGCACACACACACACACACACGTAAAAGATGAAAGAAGAGGAGGTCCAAACAAAAAATATATATGAATAAAAGAAGAATGTTTAAAAGATGCTACGAAGTGTATTTTTGTTCATACAGATACATCAGCTTATGGAATACGTTAGAAGAAGTAATAATACAGGAAAACAATTTTAGCAAATTCAAGGCAACGTTTGGTAAATGGAAATATAGATACGGGACCCTACGAGCTTAGGTCCATCCTCGATTAATACCAGGGGGGCCCCAAAAACCACAATTAGGGTAAACACAGACACACAAACACATACACGAGAGCGAGAGAGGACAGAGAGAGAGGAGAGAGAGATGAGACGGGAGAGAGGGGAGAGAGGAGAGAAAGCGAGTGAGAGGAGGGAGGAGGAGAGAGAGAGACAGAACAGACAGAGAGAGACAGACAGGACAGACAGACACAGAGAGAGAGAGACAGACACAAAGTGAGAAAAGAGAGAGAGAGAGAGAGAGAGGAGAGAGATGGTGAGTGATGAGATGAGAAGAGAGACAGAGATGAGAGAAAGAGAGAGAGAGATAGAATAGAGAGACAGAGAGAGAAGAGAGAGAGAGAGGGGGGTGGGGAGGATGAGTGCTGATGGAGAGAGAGAGAGAGTGGGACGGCGAGAGAGAGAAGAGAGAGAGAGAGAGTAAGAGAGAGAGATAGATAGATAGGAGACAGACAGAGAGAAGGAGAGAGAGAGAGAGAGAGGAGATGAGAGAGAGAGAGAAGTGCGAGAGAGAGACAGAGAGAGCCGAGTGGAGAGAGAGATTGAGTGAGAGAGAGAGAGTGAGAGTGGGTGAGGGAGGGAGAAGGGGAGATAATACCATGAAGTTATAAATGCCTGTTGGCTTATAAGCCATTTAGGTATTTACACACGAAGGCGTAACAAACTAAATTCAATTCACGTTGATGATTATCCTGTTTGCACCAGGATTCTCGAATTTGCAGGATTGAATTGATGTATTGATGTGTGACGTTTAGCCCCTAGGTTTGTTCTCTCCTTCTCCTCCCCTCCTCTTCCTCCTCCTCCTCGCTCCTCCTCCTCCCTCCTCTTCTTCTTCTTCTTCTTCTTCTTCTTCTTCTTCTTCTTCTTCTTCCTTCTTCTTCATTTCTTCTCGCCTTCTTCTTCTTCTTTTTATCTCCTCCTCTTGCCTCCTTCTGACTTCTTTCTCTTCTTTTTATACTTCCTTCTTCCTCTTCTTTTTCCTTGCTGTCTTTGTTTTCTGCTTTCTTATTTTTCTTCTTACTTCTTCATTCTTATTCTTCTTAGTCTTCTTCTTCTTCTTTTTACTTTTCTTCTTGTTCTTCTTTTCTTATTCTTTTCATTTTTCTTCTTCTACTTTCTTTTCTTTAGTATTCTTCTACTTCTTTTCTTCTTCTTCTTCTTCTTCTTCTTCCTTCTTTCTTTTTTGCTCCTCCTTCAGTTCCTACTCTTTTTCTTTTTCCTATTTTGGATCAATTGTAGAAACCCCCACCCCCCCCACACACCTTAATGGATCAAATGACGAATATCCATTCCAACTAACATAGGTTAGGTTTGGTTATGGCTTGGCTAGGCCTTAGTTAGGTTAGGTTAGGGTTAGGGTTAGGTCAGGTTTAGGTCAGGTTAGGTTAAGTTAGGTCAAATTAGGTTTATCACGAGGCCATGATCAACTGGCGGAACGTCCACCCCGTCTACACTCTTTTGCACAATCTCCACCCCAAGCTGAACGGGTTGAGCGTCTACTACTTGCGGCGGCAGGTCAAGGTTGACGTCGTTCGAAACTTGTTCGCCAGCGAGGTTGGACCAATGGGGGCACGCTTCTATCAAGGATTCCACGTTACAAAGTTTCTCTGTAAGGGGCACCCGTCCCATCCTCCTAATCAGGGGGAAGTTCGCGACAAGTAAAAACCGAATTCATCATCACATCTGGTCTTTTTATGCACCAAAACGTTTATGTGCTTATCACGACAGACGTCCACTTGATAACAGGAAACGTTATTTTAAAAACGAAGGAAATCCCTGAGACAACTGAAGTGTAGCTGAAGCGAGACTCGTCGTTTCAGATCCTTGTTAGTGACTAATGACGAAGCAAATACAGAGAGAGCAGAGAGAGAGAGAGGAGGAAGAGAGAGGAGAGAGAGAGAGAGAGAGAGAGAGAGTGAGAGAGAACAGAGAGGAGAGAGAGAAGAGAGAGAGAGAGAGATAGAGAGAGAGGGCTGAGTCGATTCTGTTAAATATATGTTTTCGAAATTATCTATGTCTCACATTTAATTATACTAAACAATAAAACAAAATAATTGAAAAACAGAACAAATAAAAATGTCAATAATAACAAAAATTAAAAACAATATCATAGCAATCAACTGTTGTTACAAAAGGATTACAAGAGGATTACAAATGGCGGAGCAGGCACGACAGGAGACCTTTTGATCCATATTCTAGGTCGGATGCAAAAAAAAAAAAAAATAACTTCTTATTAATAATTATTAAAATAAATAAAAAACCTATGAAAATGTTATCGGTCAATTAATAAGCACCAATCATTATCATATTTTTTGTCATCAATTATCAACATCACACCATATCGTTATTATAAACATCACACCATATCGTTATTATCACCATCATCATCGATCATTATTATCATCATCTTCATTATCCATATTTATTATCATTATCACCATTATTATGATTATCCTCAGTTAACATCATTATGGCATATCATCACCATCATTATTCATCCAATCAATCTTCCATTATTATCATTATCCACATTATTATCATTATCGTTATTATCTATTATCACCATTATTATGATTATCTTCGTTAACGTCATTATCCATATCATTATCATTTATCGTTATTACCATTATCGTCTACGTGTTCAAAAAATCAAAGGTGTATGAAAGATATGGGCGACATGCCTAAGGCCCAGGAGGCGCGAAAGTAGTTGCGGCCGAAGCCGTCACCTTTGTCCTATGTATATGTATTTTGTATATGTGCTTTAGAGATTGTTGGTGATGGTATCTACACAGTCACTGTGGGAGTCGGACGTAGGAGTTGCGGGATTCGAACCCACAACTAGGCGGATGCATGGACCAACTAAGCACATCTTCTTCTAATGACGCACCAGCGCACATAAATAGAATGAGTAAATTATGAGGAATACATGGAGAAGAAGAGAGAGAGAGAGAGAGAGAGAGAGAGATAGAGAGAGAGAGCGAGAAGAGAGAGTGGATTGGCCGGGAGTCAGTTGATGCGTTGGGAGTGAAGAGAGAGGAGAGAGAAGAAAGAGAACGAAAATGACCATGGAGGATGGTTAAAGTCGTGAGATGTGGACGATATAAACTGCGTTGGAGGACAAAATAAGTATCCTCACGAATAAGTGAAAGACGTGGAAAGCGTAATATAACACGTGAGTTAAACACACGACAAAGAATAGATTTTGAAAGTAGAAAAGTGATATTTATTTTTCTTTCTTTTTATTAAACGCTGGTCATCCAAACCCCTCATTGTCTAAGAAGATAAGATAAAGAAGACAAGGAAAATGCATTATAAAGCAAGACATTGTTATGTTTAAAAAAAAAAAAAAAAGTAATAAAATAAATAATGAAAGATAAAGGTAATGAAAAATAATGATAATAAAAATAAATAATAACTGATGATAATAATAACAATAATAATAATAATCAATAATAATAATAATATATAATATTAGAATAATAATAAGTAATAATAACATGAAAACTATTTGACACATTTAATTATGTAATATCACTGACAACCTTTAATTCAATTAAAAGAATTATTGATTATGACCTGGTTTATGATGATGATGGCAGTGGTGAGTGGTGATGGTGGTATTAGTGGTTGGTGATAGTGGTAGTGGTGGTGGGTTAGTGGTGGGTGTTAGTGGTGGTGGGTGTTAGTGGTGGTGGGTGTTAGTGGTGGTGGGTGTTAGTGGTGGTGGGTGTTAGTGATTACTAGTGTTGAAGTCATTAGCGGGTTATTTATTTTTGAGGTGGTTGCAGTGATGGTAGGTGGTGGTGGTGGTTGGTGGGTGGTTGGTGGTTAGGTGGTGGGTGAGAGTGGTCGGTGGCAGTGGTGAACGTGGAGATGCGGGGGCGGCGGGGGTCGGGCTGTGGAGCATTGAAGGGAATGCCAAATTAAGGAGTTGAAATAATCGAGGGGGGGGGAAGGGAGCTCCGGTCCACAACGAAAGACACACAGCACACATGATGCACATACGCACACACGCACACACCTAAACATGCACACTCACAAACACACACACACACTCACACACACACACACCACACCACATTGTATAATGAATTTGAGTCTAGATATGATAAATTGGTGCGTAGAAGATGGGACCCCAACGAACGTTGCTCCTTGCCTGTATACTACAATTAAGTAAACATATATATACACACAGCCACAAAGAGAATGAGAGAGAGAGAGAGAGAGAGAAAGGCCGAGAGGAGAGGAGTGAGGAAGGTGAGAGAGGAGAGAGAGAGAGAGAGAATGAGAGAAGAGAAAGCAGCGGAAAGAGAGGTGAGTTGGACAGGCACACACACACACAGCACACACACACACACTCCCTCACACACACAACACACACACACACACACACACACTACACACACAGAGACGAGTGAGAGAGAGAGGAGAGAGATAGAGTAGTTGAGTGAGAGAGAGAGATGAAGGAGGGGAGAGTGAGAGAGAGACGAGATGAGAGAGACGAGAGAGAGAGAGGAGAGAGGCAGACGAGGGAGAAACTCAGACAGTCAGACAGAGAGAGAGGAGAGAGATGCGAGAAGATGAGATGAAGGAGAGAGAGAAGAGACAGAGGAGAGAAGACGAGAGAGAGACGGAGAGGGAAGAGAGATGAGTAGAGAGGCAGACAAACACAAACACACACACAGAAACACAGAGAGAGGAGAAAGAGAGAGGGAGGAGAGAAGAGAGAAGAGAAGAGAAGAGAGAGTAGAGAGACAGAGAAGAGACGAGAGAGTGATGAAGACGAGAGAGAAGAGGGAGAGAGAGAGAGAGATGAGAAGAGAGAGAGAGCAGACAGATAGAAACTTCAGAACAGACCAGACAGAGAGAGAGAGAGAGAGAGAGAGAGAGAGAGAGAGAGAGAGAGAGAGACAGAGGGAGTGAAGACGAGAGAGTGGAGGACTGAGATGATGAGAGGAGAGAGAGAGAGAGAGGCAGACAGAGAGAAACAAAACAGACAGACAGACAGAGGAGAGAGATGAGAGAGAGGGAGGACGAGAAAGAAAAGGTAAAAGAGAGAGAGAGAGAGGAGTAGAGGAAGAGAAGCGATATGAGAGAGGAGGAGAGAGGAGAGAGGAGATAGAGAGAGAAAGAGGAGAGAGAGAGACGACGTAGAGAGGTGAATCGTGAGAGAGAGAAGAGAGAGACAGGCAGACAGAGAGAGACAAGCTTGGCAGAGAGAGAGACAGACAGACAGACAGAACACTCTACAGAGAAAGAGAATGAGATAGAGATAGACTAGAGAGAGAGAGTGAGACTCCTCTTTGAGAGCATGCCCAAGTCCCACGTCCGGTGGCCCTCGGCTCCAAGTAGCGGACTTGGCACTTGCAGGCAGTTCCTCCTCCTCCTCCTCCTCCTCCTCCTCCTCCTCCTCCTCGATGGGCCGTGTGGAGTGCAGTAGTGGAGTATGGAGTGGAGTGTTGTGTTCGGCGCTCGCATGTCACCTCTGGAATTTCCTTTCTAACCCACAACCGGGCGGAGGACTCCCCGATCTCGTCCGGACCGGTCTCCTGAAGCAGGAGGAAGAGGAGGAGGAGGAGGAGGAGGAGGAGGAGGAGGAGAGGGGAGGGGGAGGAGGAGGAGGAGGAAGAGGAGCAGAAGAGGGGGAGGAAGGAGAGAAGGAGATAGGGGAAGAGAAAGTAAAGGAGGAGGAGGAGGGGAGGAGGAAGAAAGGGAGGAAGAGGAAATGGTAATGGAAAATGGGAGGAGTGGGATAAGGAAGAGGAGGAGGAAGGGAGGAGAAGGAGGGGAGGAAGAGGAATAGAGAGAGTAGGAGCAGGAGTGGGAAGAGAAGGGGAAGCAGAGGAGGAGGTAGGAGGAGCAGGAGCAGGAGCTGGAGGAGGGAGGAGGAGGAGGAGCAGAGAGGAGGAGGAGGTGGAGGAGGAGCAGCGAGGAGGTGCGGAGGAGAGAGGCGAGGAGGCGACAGAAAAAGGCACCAGGTGTAGTGTAGTATGATAGGTATACTGGTTAAGAACACAGATTTGTTTCGCGAATTGCAGTTGAAAAGTAGAGAGGGATAGGGGTTGGAAGACAGTGGATTGAGCATGGAGTTTGACTCAGTAAAGACAAACGATATCAGAGAATCTAATGGTTTATGTTGGGCGGTGGTGCCGTAGGAGGCGGGAGTTATTGTAACAGTGGAGTTAAATGGACAGACGAAGAAGCAAGAGACCTGATTGGTCCTTGACATGGTTGTTTCGTGGTACCTAACCTTAATTAATACTACAATGATTGTGTGTTTTTCTAACTATTTACTGGAACAAATTATTGGTAATCGAGGATTTGTAGCTAAGTAAGGAGGAGAGGGAGAAGGAGGAAGAAAGAGGAGGTAGAGAGAGTGAGAAGAAGGAGGGAGGGAGAGAGAGAGGTGGAGGGTGGGAACATGGAGGAGGAGGAAGGGAAGGGGAGGAACATGAGGAAGGTGGATGAGGAAGGGGTGGGGGAGGAAGGACGAGATGGGGAGGCAGAGAGGAAGAAGAAGGAGGAGAAAGAAGGAGGAGGAGGAGAGAGGAGAAGGCTAGAAGAGAAGGAGGAGGAAGGAGAGGAGGAGTGAGGAGGAGAAGGAGAAGGGGAGGGAAGGAAGAGGAAAATTAGGAGTAGTAGCAGTGAGAAGGGGAGGAGGAGGAGGAGGAGGAGGTGGAGGAGAAGATGAAGGGGAGGAGGAAATGGAGGAGGAGGAGGCAACTTCGTAGTAGCCTTCTCCTTTTCGTCGTCCAAAGGGGAGTATGGAGGAGTAGAAGGGGAAGAGTAGGGGAAGCTTCTTTGTCTGCGTGGCTTCGACGCCGTTGCCCGCCCCAGTTTCCGCCCCTCCTACAGTGTCCCTTGACCGCTCCGGTGAAAAGAGAAGGTTTGTAGGGAAAGAGAAGGGGAAGGCGGGAAAGGAGGAAGGGGGGAAGGATGAACGTCCGGGAAGGTGGAGGAGAAGGCAAGGGATGGATAAGGGGTGAGAACAGACCGGGGAGGAGAAGGGGAGGAGGAGAAGGAAGGGGAAGGAGGATGGGGAGGAAAATGAGAAGGATGGGGAAGGGGCTGTAAGGAAGAATAGGAGGAAAGGGAGGAGGAGGAGGAGGAGGAGGAGGAGGAGGAGGAGGAGGAGGAGGAGGACGAGGAGGAGGAGGAGGAGGACTCCTTCAAGATCGCGTTACTCTCATTAATATCCAGTAATCCTCCTCCTCCTCCTCCTCCTCCTTCTTTATCTTCTTCATTTTCCTCTTCTTCTTCCTTCTAGTTAGGAGTAATTTAACAATCTGTCGGGGGTAATGGAGGGATAACAGAAACAAAATTAGGAATTCTGAAAATCAAGAAAACATTGCGGTTCCTGGCATTAGGATTAATGTTGACTTAGAATATAAAGTTATAAAGTAAACCTATTATGATTAAGTAGTAAAGTTAAACCGAATACCAGGGAACATCAAAAACTAATATACAGTATTAGAAAAGAAGAAATACGTATCTAAGTGTTCAAACGTTGCCAGGCTGTCACTTCCAACCACGAAGCCAAGAATTCCTCAACTAGTTTCATCAACCATGCAACTCCATCTATCCCACTGATGTTCTTGACATCTTTGGGAATAGCCATTAGATATGCATCATGTTCAAATGCAATAAATGGAAAAGTCTCTTAATGTTTTGATTTAGCCATATATATATACCAATGTTGACAGCATTTTGGGATAGGGCACGTTAAATTGGTAACAAACTGAAAAAAGTTTGAGAACTACTGTTCTATGACGTCTTTTGTCCTATGACGTCACAGCTTCATCAATGGCGTCACAGGATTGTCTTATACGGAAACAACTTCCTTCCAACAAAATGTCCGGACAACATTCCCCTCTCCGCTTTGGACAAAAAAGGCAGCCAATCACTGGGCATGGCGTGACGTCACCGATGACGTCAATGATGACGTCATCATGGTGTTCTGAGTCACGCCCGACTGGTGTGTGTGTGTGCCTATGCGTCCCGTTGCCATAGTGCCAAATTGCAATGCAGTTTGAAGGAGAAATGATCTCTAGATGATCCGATTTAATCGGTCCAAGGTTATAATACTTAGATGGAGAATCGTTGAAACGGTGGGTCTAAAAATAGCCTTCTCCTTCTCTATCTCCTCCTCCTCCTCCACCTTCTCCACCTCTACCACCGCCTCCTTCTCTTCCTATGCTTCTCCCTCCTCCTCCTCTTCCTCTACCTCCTCCTCTTTCTCTACCTCCTCCTCTTCTTTCTCTACCTCCTCCTCCTCCTCCTCCTCTTCCACCTCCTTTTCCACTTCCCCTTCTAGCATCTTGTTCGCCTTCACCTTAATTTTTCCTCTTCCTTCTTCTCCTCATTCTTGTTTTTCTTCACATTCCCTTTTCCCTTTTTCTTTTATCTGTTCCTTTTCATCTTCTCCTTTCCCTTCTTCTTCTTCTTCTTCTTCCTTTCCTCTTCTTTCTTTCTCTTTTCTCCTTCTCATTCCTCCGCTTCGCTTTCATCTCTTTCTTTCTTCATTTTCTTCCCTTTTCCTCTTCTTCCCTTCTTAATCTTTTTTTCTCCCTCTTCCCTTTCTTCTTTTACTTCCCTTTAACTTTCTACCTCTTCTTTATATCTTGTTTTCCTTCTCCTTTTTCCTTTTTACATTCGTCTTCATTAAACACCCCAAGCTTTCAAAATTCCCATTGCATTTTACCAAAAACATTCTAAACAGTACACAACTCCTCAAATAGACACAGTAATTTCACAGTGATGAGCTTTGAAAAAAAAATAAACAAAAATTAAAAAAGAAAGAAAAGAACAGATATATGATAAATTAATGAATAAACAAATAATAATAGCAATAATGATCGGAATTGCCTGACTGATAATACAACCACAGATTACAAGGCAAATCGATTAACTTCTTAGCATAAATGTTCTTGTTGTTGTCTTCGTGGTCACCCATTTTCTTTTTCTTTTCTTTTTTATTATTATCAATCCCCTCGTGGAATCCTTGGCCTCTGATTTCCTCTTAGGAAGTTCAAAGAAAGCAATCAAATAAACAAACACGCAAATAATAAAAATTGGGAGAAACACCTTAAACTAGAGGTACTTTATACATTAGTTCTAAACGCCTAACTTAACCTGACCTGACCTAACCCAACCTAACTTAACCTGACTCAACGTGTCTTATCCTAACCTAACCTTAAGACACAAAGGTACCTCTGTCAATTGACAACTCATTTAGACTTCATTCACGACCAATAATAATGTGATGATTAATAATAATAATGATAACAATAATAACAATAGTAATAACAATAGTAATGATAATGATAATAATAATAATAATAATAATAATAATAATAATAATAATAATATAACAATAATAATAATGACAACAATGACAATACTAATGATATCAATAATAGTAATAACAATAATAATAATAATGATGATAATAATAATGATAATAATAATGATAATAATAATAATAATAATAATAATAATAATAATAATAATAATATAATAGTAATAATAATAATAATAATAATTATTAATCATTATAATTATAATTTTTATTATTACTATTAATATTATAATTTTTATCATTATTATTATTATTACTATTATTATTATTATTACTATTATTATTATTATTATTATTATTATTATTATTATTATTATTATTATTATTATTATTATTATTATTAATTATTATTATTATTATCATTTTTTATTAAATATTAATAATATAAATTATATTGATGATTATAATGATAATGACAATAAAACAATAATAGTAATGAAAATATAAATACTAATAATGATGATAATGATAATAAAATAATAATAATAATAATAATAATAATAATAATGATAATAATAATAATAATAATAATAATAATAATAATAATGATAATAGTAATAGTAATAATAATACTAATAATAATAATAATGATAATAATAATGATAATAATAATAATAATAATAATGATAATAATAATGATAATGATAAATAATAATAATGATAAATAATATAATAATAATAATAATAATAATAATAATGATAATAATAATAATAATAATAATGATAATAATAACAATAATAGTAATAATAATACCAACAACGATAGCTGAAAGTCGACCTTTCTTTGAATGTCTGAAATAAGTGAGCATCAGGGCGGAATGTGTCGACGAAATCCGACAGCGCGAGAGAGAGAGAAAAAAAAAAAAAAAACATGATTTGCTTTTCCCCGTCTATCTATGAGTTTATCAAAACTTTCATTTTTTTTCTTGCATTCAGCAAACATGAGTAATTTGTAAATCACTCTCTCTCTCACCCTCCCTCCCTCACTCACTCTTCCATGATCTTTCACTCGTCACGTGTAGAAATAAACATGTAAACATGACATGCATGCACACAGACGTACACACACGTGCACACACACATACGCACACACACACACACACACACACACACACACACACACACACACACACACACACACACACACACACATGTATATATAACGAGTTGACGTCGGGGAATGCACCGGATTACATAATGTACATATATATATATATATATATATATATATATATATATTTATATATACATATATATATATATATATATATATGTATATATATATAATATACATATATGTATATATATGATATACATATATATGTGTATGATATATATATATATATATATATATATATGTGTGTGTGTGTGTGTGTGTGTGTGTGTGTGTGTGTGTGTGTGTGTGTGGGTTAGTGTGTGTGTGTGTGTGTGTGTGTGTGTGTGTGTGTGAGTGTGTGAGTGTGTGTGAGTGTGTGTGTGTGTGTTTGGATGGGTGTGTGCGTACACACAATGCACGTTTTGTAAGCACAAAAGAGTGCCCACAGCAAGGCCACGATGGTGTTGACGACAAACAAGAAAACAAGAGTGCTGCACCTATTGGGGTCATTTGCAGCCGCAGAGGTGCCTCCTGGCGGCCGCCGCATTTCAGACCCAAAAACAAAAGCCAAATAACCAACCTTGACATCAACTTCGTTCCTTCACCAAAATTACCTTTACCAAGTTGAATAAAATCACCTGACGACCGCTAGATTAAAGTGTGGTATAGTATGGTATGGTTATGGTATACGTTATGGTATGGTGAAAATATGTTTATTATTCTTTTAATCAGATTTCTATATTTTTATTTTTGTTATCTTCTTGTCGACCCCACGGAGTCAAACAATGACTTCTCCTTACTTTTGTCTCACATAAGAACATAAGAACATAAGAATGAAGGAGAATGCAAGAGACCATAGGGTATGTACCAGACAGTTCAATGTCCCTTACCACCTGTCGTCTCTATCCATAAAGTTATTTCAACTTCTCTTAAAACAACCAATTGTATCAGCGCTCACTAATACATGGTTATTACTATGTCTATTCCATTTGTTAACCACTGTATTGGTAAACCAGTTCTTGCCTACTTCCTTTTAATCCTAAATTTGTCTTGCCCTGCTGTCTTAATATGGTGACCATACCTGCATCACCCTTGTTAAAGCCCTTGGCCCACTTGAATACCTCTATTAGATCGGATTTCGTCCTCTTGTCGACCGGCAGAGTCGAACAATGTCTTTTTGTTTTTCTCGTCGCCACATAATTTTGCAACATTCTTTGCTTTAACCAGAATATTAATAACTTTATTCTGGTTTCCACCGGCTGTGGTCATGGACTTATAGCCCGGTCAAGTGGCAATCACCAACAGCCTTTAGAGGCAAGAGACTTCGAACTCACGAAGTATGAGAGAGGGAGAGAGGGAGAGAGACAGACAGACAGAGAGAGAGAGAGAGAGAGAGAGAGAGAGAGAGAGAGAGAGAGAGAGAGAGAGAGAGAGAGAGAGAGAGAGAGAGAGAGAGAGAGAACCTGCCGGCGTTAAAATCGTAAAAGGATAGCTTGTGGAAGGACGCCCCTCCTCCCTCCCCCCCTCCTCCTATCAACACATTCACACGATCAGGAACACCTCAAGGTGGGTGGGGCAGGGAGAGAGAGGGGGGTTGGTTAGTAGGGGGGTAAGGTCGTGCCTTCCCATAGACGAGTTCCTTAATGATGACCTTCCTATAGACGGCCTTCCTATGGAAGAACTTCCTGTCGATAAATGCACTTACATACACAGGCATTTATATATATATATATATATATTATATAACAGGGTGCGGCAGGTATTTGAGAAACAAAGGAGATTGTTTGTAATAAGGTTTATTAAACGTTTTAGTATATATTCAAATTAGCATTTATTGTATTCTATACATTAACACAAAGCAAAATGCACTGTTTCACTCTATGGAACCTCCATCCTTGTCAATGATATCTTCCAAGCGACGTCTAAAATCGTTGGCAACCACCACTGAGCTGACTCTTGGATATGTTAGCCATTGCAGCGACAATGGCTTCTTGGAGAGATGCTATAGTGTTGTGAGGTTTACGATTAGACTCCCTCTCAAACTACGCCCCAAACATAATAGTCCAAAGCATTGACATCAGGGGAGCTAGGGGGCCACTTGTTGGGGGTTACGTGGTCATGAAAATTGGTGGCCATCCATTCTTGGGTTGTGTGAGCTGTATGGGATGGAGCAGAGTCTTGCTGGAAGACGTACGGCCTGCCACGTGCTACA
>NC_134796.1:42706760-42711760 GCF_046742065.1 Oratosquilla oratoria
AGTTTAGGCTGTCAGCACAAATACACGGACACTCATATATGAGCTCTGAGCTCTCTTCCGGGAGGGAAATAGCTGTCGATCACGAGTCAAATACGTGATCCAAGACGCACACCTGTCACTATTAACATACAACCTACCGAACTCCCTTTCCCCTTGGTAAGAGGATAGCCGAACCAAAGTACACACCCACATAAAAAAAAAAAAAAAAAATCTCCGTTGGAGCGTCTTGGGGATGAGGGGACACCCCATACTTCCGCCACATCCCTCGTTCGATCCAGAAACCCAAGTGAGATATTTGTCCTAAAACCAGAATGTTTTACTCGTTTAAGGATTCCCGTCGTAGTAATGGGCTTTAAGTATCTTAAGTTATCTTAAGGTATCTTTTGCTTGATTATCATTATCATTATCCAACCACAGTTAATGGCAAGCGACGCGCATCCTACTACCTGGCATCATGCTTGGAGAAGCGCAGTAGTCGGTTCGGTTAGAATGATCGGCTTCGTACTTTGCACCTCGAAGCAAAACAGCCCCATCATTCAAAAAAAAAAAAAAAAAAAAAAAAAAAAAAAAATATTAGTGCTCTAGACAATCGTTGGACGATCATCACATGAACGATCATCGTTGGACGATAATCGCACCGAGCGGAACGCACCTTTAGGAGAACTTGTTATGGTTGTATCAAAGGGGAGATCATAACTGAAGAAAACGTAACAACACAAGGAAGTAAATGTCTTAAGAAATTTACGAGGAACTTTGTTCCTTAGGGGGGAAGGGATAGAGGGATGGGGGAGGGGGGAGAGAGGGTGATGGGGGGGGGGGAGTATTTCGACCGTGGGGTGTCGCTGGGGGAGGAAAGTGTCGAGGTTGGTCGGGTATTAGGAAAGTAAAGTGAACAAAAAAATAAACAAACAGTAAAGGCGTTTAGCCGAAGACTTCAATGAGAGCATTATCTCGTATATCATTTAGAGTTCCTTCGCTACCATACAGTAAGTATAGACATATGTATATATATACATATATATATATACATATATATATATATATATATATATATATATATGAGAGAGAGAGAGAGAGAGAGAGAGAGAGAGAGAGAGAGAGAGAGAGAGAGAGAGAGAGAGAGAGAGAGAGAGAGAGAGAGAGAGAAAGAGAAAGAAAGAGAAAGATAGAGAGATCACTGTTGTCCAGTGTAGAGGAGCAAAAGACCTAATAAGGTTGAAAGTAGGCCTGGGAGATCTCCCGAGCACAGAAGAACAAGGCAGAACACAAACAAGATTTCTGCAAGTTCTGAGAACCTACGGAGCTGCAGAGGTCCGCAGTGGGTCAGCAGGGCAGGGAGGGAGGGGGGAGGGGAGGCAGGGAAGGGAAGGGTTGGAGGGAAGGAAGGGGAAGAAAAGGAGGGGAGGAAGAGGGCAAAGGGAAGGGGAAGGAAGGGGGAAGGGAGAGAGGCAAGGGAGGGAAGGGGAAGGGAGGGAGGGAAGGGGAAGAAAGGGAAGAGAGGAGAGAGGAGGGGAAGGAAGGGAGGGGAAGGAAGGGAGGGAGGGAAAGAAAGGAAGGGAAGGGAGTGATAGGGAGGGAAGAGAAGGAAAGGAGAGAGAGGAGGGAAGGGAAGGAGAGGGAGGTGATGAGAGGGAAGGTAGGAAGGGAGGAGAGGGGAGAGATGGAGGAGAGGGTATGAGAAGAGTGGAGAGGGTAGGAGAGGAGAGGAGAGGAGAGGAGAGGGGAGGGGAGGGGAGGGGAGGGGAGGGGAGGGGAGGAGAGGGGAGTGGAGGGGAGGAGGAGGGGAGAGGAAGCAAGCAGGTGGCAAGGTGGGTGCGTCCACGTTTCCCCCCCTCCCCCCCCCACCACCACAGCCAGAGTCGATGCAGTTTCTACCACCGCAGCGTGATCGTGGATGCTGTGGACGAACCTCTCTGTACATCTGTCACTCTCTTTCTCCTCTCTCTCCTTCCTCCTCCTCCTCTCTCCTCCTCTCTTCCTTGTCCCTCTTCTTTATCTGTCACCTTTCTTCTTTCCCTTCTCTTCTTCCTCTTTTCTTTTTTCGTCTTGTTTGTCTTTTCTTTTATTCTTCTTTCTCTTCTCCTTCTTCATCTCTTCCTTTTCCATTCTCTTCATCTTTGGTTTTCTTCCTTTTATATTCCTTTCGTTTCTTCCTTCTTTTATCACCTCTTTATCTTTCCTCTTCTTCCTCTCATAGTCCTTCAATTTCTCCATCTCTCTTTTCTTCTTCTGCCTCTTCTTCTATCTCCTCTGTTTCTCTCTTTTTCATATATCTTTCTCCATCTTCTCTTTAGTCCATTCTTCACCTGCCTCTTCTTTCATCTCTTTTGATTCTCTCTTTCCCACATTACTTTCTCCACCTTCTTTTTACACCCTTTCTTCATCTGCCTCCTCTTTTATCTACTTTGTTTCACATTTTCCGATCCATCTTCTTCATACTCTTTTTTCTTCCTCTTCTTTTACCTCATTTGCTTCTCTCCTTCTCACATGTCTTCCTCCATCTTCTTACTCTTTTTTCTCTTCTTTTTCCTCATTTGTCCTCAATCTTCTTACTCTTTTTCTCTTCTTTTTCTTCATTTGTCCTCCATCTTTTCCTTACTCTTTTCTTCCTCTTCTTTTACTTAATTTGCTTCTCTCCTTCTCACACTTCTTCCTCCTTCTTCTCCTCTTTTTTCTCTTCTTTTTCTTCATTTGTCCTCTATCTTCTCCTTACTCTTTTCTTCCTCTTCTTTTACTTAATTTGCTTCTCTCCTTCTCACACTTCTTCCTCCTTCTTCTCCTCTTTTTTCTCTTCTTTTTCTTCATTTGTCCTCTATCTTCTCCTTACTCTTTTCTTCCTCTTCTTTTACTTCATTTGCTTTTCTCCTCACAGTTCTTCCTCCATCTCCTCTTTTTTCTCTTTTTTTCTTCATTTGTCTTCCATCTCCTCCTTACTCTTTTCTTCCTCTTCTTTTTCTTCATTTGCTTCTCTCCTTCTCACATTTCTTCCTCCTCCTTCTTCCTCTCTTCCTCCTTGCCCCTGTTGCCCTCAAGGGCACGGGCACTTCACCCAAATCAAGGTTGAGGAGAAAGTTCTCGCTGAGGAACGAGAGTGCAGCGATCAACTCCAGACTGCTCCTAGGAAGACTTAAACCAGAGTGAGTCTCGAACTTTTTTCACTCCTCTCACGAATTCTCAGCCTTCGTGTGGCTACCCTTCATTTTTCTCCCAAAGTCCAACCCCACCAAAAAGGTAGAAAAAATATAATAAATAATAATAATGATAATAATAATAATAATAATAATATTAATAATGATAATAATAATAATAATAATAATAATAATATGATAATAATAATGATAATGATAATAATAATAGTAATAGAAATAGTAATAATAATAGTAATAATAATAATGATAATAATGATAATAATAATAATAATAGTAATAATAATAATGATAATGATAATAATAATAGTAATGATAATGATAATGATAATGATAATAATGATAATAATAATAATGATAATAATAATAATAATAATAATAATAATAATAATAATAACGATAATAATAACAATAATAATAATAATAACAACAATAATAATAAAAATAAAATGTTGATGGAAAGAAACCCTTTGCTTTATTACAATGTTAACGATCACAATTACCTTATATTTCTTCTGCCAGGACAGTGATGAACTTTTTTCTTTTATATTCAGATTCCTCAAATTATACTTATAGAAATGTATAATTTGTAACAGCAGTCCATAAACCCGCACTAAATTCCTGCCATGGCTCCCCTGGGGGGGGGGTCCCCATGCCCCCCCCCCCTGATTGAAAATTACTGGGTTAGGGAGAGATCAGCGTGTTGGTCCCATGAGGGGAAAGGGGAGGGGAGGGAGTGGGAGTGGGAGGGGAAAGGGGAGGGGAGGTGGAGTGGGAGGGGGAGGAAAGGGGGAGGAAGCAGGGGGAGAAGTAGGGGGAGGGGGAGCAGGAGTCGGAGGGGGAAGGAGAGGGGTAGGTGGAGTGGAAGGGGAAGGAAAGGGGGGGAAGGAAAGGGGGAGGAAGGAGGGGGAGAGGTAGGGGAGGAGGGAGGAGGAGAGGTAGGGGAAGGAAGGAGGTGGAGTGGGAGGGAGGTGAGGGGGACGGGAGAGGAGAGAGGGGAAGGGAAGGGGAAGGATGGAGGGAGGAGGTAGGGGGAGGGAGGGGAGATAGTAAGATCACAATAGCGATGTCGACACGTCAGACAAATGTCAAGCCCCAAGCGTATCTCTGGCTTTGTATGTTTGTGTATGCCCCGACGCGCGTACTTGTAATTAGGAGGAGGAGGAGGAGGAGGAGGGGAAGAAGGTTGGGAGGAGGAGGGGAAGCAGTAGGAAGAGGAGGAGGGGAAGGAGAATGGGAGGAGGGGAGGAGGAGGATTAGGAGGGGAAGGAGGTGGGGAGGAGGCTAAGGATGGGGAGAAAGAGGAGGAGAATGGGGAAGTGGAGTAGGAGGAGGAGGAGGAGTAAGAGGTGGAGGAGGAGAAGGATGGGGAGGGGGAGGAGGAGGGGAGGATGTGGAGGGGAGGAGGAGGGGAAGGATGTGGAGGGGGAGGAGGAGGGGAGGATGTGGAGGGGAGAAGGGGGAGAAGGTGGAGGGGAGGAGGTGGAGGAGGAGGAGGAGGAAGATGGGGGTAGAGTGAGGAGGAGGTGGTTGTGGAGGAGAGGGAGGGGGATGTGGAGGTGAGAGATGGAGAAATGGGAGTAGATGGAGAAGGTAGTGAGGGAGGAGGAGGAGGAGAAGGAGCAGTGGTGGTGATTGTGGTGGTGGTGGTGGTGGTGGCGGTGGTAGTAGTGGTGATGGTGGTAGTTCCATACCTTACTACTACCGCTACCGGAAACTCCTGGAGACCTCGACTCTGCCGTAGCACTAAGGGCAAAGGTTGAGGCTGTGGATGCAGTTAAACGCCTCCTACGTAATCTTAGCTAGTCCAAATACCGCTTGAAATTTTAATCTATATGTTGGAGTTTCTATGTT
>NC_134796.1:42721760-42724260 GCF_046742065.1 Oratosquilla oratoria
TTATAGAAAATATAACAAGGTAGAATAAAAATAAAAGATAAAGTAAAATAAAATAAAATGGAATTGAAATGATATACAATAAATCTTAGCCCGGCCCTAGCTGTGGGCTCGCACATACGTAGAAGTACTGTAGTGTGACCGTCTGTAATTGTAGGTGTGTGTGTGTGTGTGTGTGTGTGTGTGTGTGTGTGTGTGTGTGTGTGTGTGTGTGTGTGTGTGTGTGTGTGTGTGTGTGTGTGTGTGTGTGTATGTGTGTGTGTGTATGTGTGTGTGTGTGTATGTGTGTGTATGTGTATGTGTGTATGTGTGTGTGTGTGTGTGTGTGTGTGTGTGTGTTCGTGCGTGCGTGTGTGTGTGTGTGTGTGTGTGTGTGCGTGCGTGTATGTGTGTATATGTATGCGTGTATGTATGTATGTATGTATGTATGTATGTATGTATGTATGTATGTATGTATGTATGTATGTGTATGTGTGTATGGATGAATGGATGGATGATGTATATTTGTATGTACGTGTGTGTGTGTGTGTGTGTGTGTGTGTGTGTGTGTGTGTGTGTGTGTGTGTGTGTGTGTGTGTGTGTGTGAGAGAGAGAGAGAGAGAGAGAGAGAGAGAGAGAGAGAGAGAGAGAGAGAGAGAGAGAGATAGTATTTGCTATATTTGATATCAATAATCAAATGTGTTTGTCATCGACAAAATTAATCCCCACATTTTTTTTCTTTCAAATCAGAGGTCTATCCGAGAGTTTAAGAAAATCTAAGTATATAGAAATGGTCCCCTATTTTGATTAATAATTTTTTATTGACCGTTTACTTTCAAACAAAAAATGACAAAACAAATATTCAAATCCGCGTCGACATGACGTCACGATTTCAAACTAAATGGATTTTTTTCATATTTTAAATAATTTCAAGAATAATTGTATCGAAATTATTGAATATACTTGTAAAAAATTGACGATTGATTTAATAGGTACCCCATTGATCAAAACATTGAATAAGGAAACAAATAAAAAAATTCATTTTTAATGATAGGAAGCATTTGCTTAAGTAGAAACATTAGATTTGTATATGTCGATATTACACACTACTAATTTTATAAAATTTTGAACTTTTTCACAAAACACCACAGAAACCTGAAACGATACAACAATATTACATACGATTTTCCCCCATATTTTTCCTAAATATAAAAAGAAATTTGTTAAAATGCACTTAAAACAATCTATAATACATATAAACAAATGCATAATTGAATAAATAAATAAATAAATAGATAAACAAATTAAATAATAAATTGACTATGGTAAATAGGGAGATTGTGGACAATACATAAAAAAATAAAATAGAAAAATCATAATTAGAATTCAGTAGTGAGTATCACATTGCGCTGTTTATGTAATAAACATTAAACCATATAACATGAAAGAAGTTAAGATAACTAACGAGAGTCAATGGAACGCTTAGTTTGAAAATTCAAACTTAACCGATATTTTTAACGGATTTAACCGTTTTTTCAGGGGATTACTAAGGTATGTTTTATATATAGCTCTTTTCGTAGCAATTTCAACAATTAAAAAATCTAGCGTTTAAAAATAATAACGGTTGAAAAATCAAATTGTTCAAAATATTGGCTTAAAAATCTTAAATGATGAAATTGTAGGAGGTCGAAAATGTCAAAAACCGTTAAATTCAACGGTTAAAGCTGTTTACGGTTGAAATCATTAACGACCCAAAATTTCAGCGGACGGAAATCTTAACGGTTGAATATTTTAACGGATCCTGTGATGGTCTCCTGATTTCATGGCCGAGTGCACTTCATTCGGCGGTTCACGTAACAGAGAGAGAAAAAGAAAATGACAGAGAGAGAGAGAGAGAGAAAGAGAGAGAGAGAAAGAGAGAGAGAAAGAGAGAGAGAGAGAGTGAAAGAGAGAGAGAGAGAGAGAGAGAGGAGAGAAAGAGAGAGAGAGAGAGAGAGAGAAAGAGAGAGAGAGAGAGAGAGAGAGAGAGAGAGAGAGAGAGAGAGAGAGAGAGAGAGAGAGAGAGAGAGAGAGAGAGAGAGAGAGAGAGAGAGAGAGAGAGAGGAGGGGAGGGGGATAGAGAGAGAGAAGAGAGACAGGCAGAGAGAGAGGGAGACAAAGAGAAACAGAAAAACTGAGAGAGGAAAAAATTGATGTATGAATGACAATGCACATACCTTCTTTCTTTCTTTCTTTCTTTGCAAGGCATAACCGGACTGCCCAAACGGAGTCCAGGGTGGAATTTTATCATTATCATCATTATTATTAATATTAGTTTATTATTATTATTATTATTATTATTATTATTATTATTATCATTATTATTATTATTATTATCATCATTATTATTACTACTATCATTATTATTATCATTACCATTATCATTATCATCATTATCATTATCACCATTTTTATTATTATTATCATTATTATTATCATTATTATTACCATCACTATTATCATCACTACTAATATTATCTTAATT
>NC_134796.1:42726760-42744260 GCF_046742065.1 Oratosquilla oratoria
CCCTCACTGACCGCCATTAGCCCTGGCTACCTAAGTACGTATGGCAAAGGTGACTGGTTAGCTTAGACGAGGTTAATGGAGATGAGCTAAACCTCTTAGTATAAATTAGATAACTTTATGGATGGGGATGACAGATGGTAATGGCTATAAAACTGCCTAGTGTAGGCCTTATGGTCTCTTGCAGTCTCCTCCAATGACCAGCGTTTCCATCCTTGGGGACAATATTGAGCAGAAGAGCTGGAGTCATAGATGAGGTAAATTCGATTTTCGAGTAAAATAAGAGAAACTAGAAATAGCCAATTAGACTTAATAGGTTGTTATCAGAAATCAAAGACAATACTTAGCCCAAACCGACCACAGCAAAATAATCAAATGAATTATTACTTAGTTGAAAGATAACTGAATTAGCTGATAAATAATGATATATATATATGAATAATATATACAGACATACACAAGTATAGATGCGAGGACACGTGTGAAAATAATTAAGTAATTGAATAAAATAACACAAATAATTGAACAACTGAACGAATACATATATAAAAGATCAATAAATAGATGAATATCGATATAGACTGATAAATGAAAAAATAAAAAAAATTAGTAAACTATAAATAATAACTAAATGATGACATGAAATATATGAAATAATAGATAATAAACAACAATAAATATTTAAAAATAAATGAATAAATAAACAAGAAATGAATAGATGTATGAATAGAAAATAAAACACAAATAAACAAGAGGAGTGATTCAACAAACACCTGCGTCACTCTTAAAATGACCTTTCCACACACCCCTCTCCATCCCACAGAGGGGCGAGGGGGAGAAAGTGGGGGTGAAGGGGAAGGTGGAGAGAGGGAAGGGGGAAAAATGGGGAGAAGGTGGAGGAGAAAGAGGGGAAAGGTAGGGAGAAGGTAGGAGGTGGGGGGAGGGAGGTGGAAGGTGGGGGAAAGGTGGGGAGGTGGAAAGAGGGAGGGGAAAGGTGGGGGAGAGGGAGGGATAAGGTGGGGAGAGGGAGGGAGAAGGTGGGGAGAGGGAGGGAGAAGGTGAGGAAAGGTGGGGGATAGGGAGGGAGAAGGTGGGGGAGAGGGAGGGAGAAGGTGGGGAGAGGGAGGGAGAAGGTGGGGAGAGGGAGGGGAGAGGGAGGGATAATTTAAGAAAGAAGGAGGGAGAAGGTGGCGAAAGGTGGGGGATAGGGAGGGAGAAGGTGGGGAGAGGGAGGGAGAATGTGGGGGAGAGGGAGGGGAGAGGGAGGGATAATTTAGGAAAGAAGGAGGGAGAAGGTGGGGAAAGGTGGAAGATAGGGAGGGAGGTGGGGAGAAGGTGGAGGAGAGGGAGGAGGAAGGTAGAGAGGTGGGGGGAAAGGGAGGGAGAAGGTGGGAGAAAAGTAGGGAGAAGGTGGGAGAGGAGGAGGGGGAAGGTGGGGGAAAGGTAGGGAGAAGGTGGGGAGAGGGAGGGGGAAGGCGGGGAAAAGGTGGGGGAGAAGGAAGGGGAGAGGGAGAGGGAAGGTGGGGAAAAGGTGGGGAGAAGGAAGGGGAGAGGGAGGGGGAAGGTGGGGAAAAGGTGGGGGAGAAGGAAGGGGGAGGGAAGGGGAAGGTGGGGAAAAGGTTGGGAGATGGAAAGGGAAGGGGGAGAGGAAGGGGGAAGTTGGGGGAAAGGTAGGGAGAAGGTGGGGAGAGCGAGGGAGAAGGTGGGGGAAAGGTAGGGGAGAAGGAAGGGGGAGAGGGAGGGGGAAGGTGGGGAAAAGGTGGGGGAGAAGGAAGGGGAGAGGGAGGGGGAAGGTGGGGAAAAGGTGGGGGAGAAGGAAGGGGGAGAGGGAAGGGGAAGGTGGGGAGAAGGTTGGGAGATGGAAAGGGAAGGGGGAGAGGGAGGGTGAAGGTGGGGGAAAGGTAGGGAGAAGGTGGGGAGAGCGAGGGGGAAGGTGGTGAAAAGGTAAGGGAGAAGGAAGGGGGAGAGGGAGAGGGAAGGTGGGGAAAAGGTGGGGGAGAAGGAAGGGGAGAGGGAGGGAGAAGGTGGGGAAAAGATGGGGGAGAAGGAAGGGGGAGAAGGAAGGGGGAGAGGGAAGGGGAAGGTGGGGAGAAGGTTGAGAGATGGAAAGGGAAGGGGGAGAGGGAGGGGAAGAGGTGTGGGAGAAGGTGTGGGGAAGAGGGAGGGGAGAGGGAGGGGAGAAGGAGTGGGAACATGGGGAAGAGATGGGAAGAGGGTGGGAGAAGGTGAGAAGAGGGAGGAGGAAGGTGGGGCAGAGGGATGGGGAAGGTGGGGGAGAGGGAGGGAGAAGGTGGGAAAGAGGGAGGGAGAAGGTGGGGAAGAGGGAGGGAGAAGGTGGGGAAGAGGGAGGGAGAAGGTGGGGGAGAGGGAGGGGGAAGGTGGGGCAGTGGGAGGGGGAAGGTAGGTAGAGGAAGGGGGAAGGTGGGGGAGGAGGTAGGGGAGAGGGAGTGAGAAGGTGAGTGAGAGGGAGGGAGAAGGTGGGGAAAAGGGAGGGAGAAGGTGGGGGAGAGGGAGGGAGAAGGTGGGGCAGTGGGAGGGGGAAGGTGGGCAGAGGGAAGGGGAAGGTGGGGGAGAGGGAAGGGGAAGGTGGGGGAGAGGGAGTGAGAAGGTGGGGGAAAAGGAGGAAGAAGGTGGGGGAGAGGGAGGGAGAAGGTGGGGCAGTGGGAGGGGGAAGGTGGGCAGAGGGAAGGGGAAGGTGGGGAAGAGGGAAGGGGAAGGTGGGGAGAAGGTGGAGGAGAGGGAGTGAGAAGGTGGGGAGAGGGAGGGGGAGGTGGAGGAGAGGGAGCGGGAAGGTATGGTGAAGAGGGAGGGAGAAGGTGGGGGAGAGGAAAGGAAGGGAGAAGGTGGGTGAGAGGGAGGGAGAAGGTGGGGGAGAGGGAGGGAGAAGGTAGGGGAGAGGGAGGGAGAAGGTGGGGAGAGGGAGGAAGAAGGTAGGGGAGAGGGAGGGGGAAGGTGGGGGAGAGGGATGGGGAAGGTGTTGGAAATGGAGGACAGGAGGGGAGAGGGAGGGGAGGAGAGGAGGTGGGGAGAAGGAGGGGACAAGGAGGAGAGAAGATGGGGGAGAGGGAGGGAAAAGGTGGAGGGAGAGGGAGGGGGAAGGTGGTGGGAGGGGAGGAAACAACATGTATCAAGGTATTGAACTTTTCTCTCGAGTGAAAATAACTTTCATTTCATCTCGTCTTGTTTCACTTTTATTTATTTTTTTTATGATCATTTTCTATTTTGACAAAGTAATTTACTTTTTTTGTCTAAATTGATTTCATTAATCTTATTGGTTTCGATCTACTTCGCTTTTATTTGTTTATATTTTGTTCATTTTTGTTTGTTTTCTCGAATCAATCCATTTTGCTTTTTTCTAATTTTGTTTCATTTTGTATCATTCAATTTCACTGTTCTTGGTTTCTCTTCAATATGCTCCATTACATTTAGATTTAATTTTATTCTATTCCATTCTTATTATATTTGTCTTTACTCTATTTCATTTTATTTGATTTAAAATCTACCTTTGTGGGTTGCCATCTACTTACTAACGAGTGCATAAAAATGAAGGAGACAGCAAGAGACCATAGGGTCTACACTGGGCAGTTCTGCCATGCATAAACCAATCTGGCAGTAGTATTTTCATTTCGGCTTCCTCATAAGAACCTAAGAGCACGTAAGAATGCAGGAGACTGCAAGAGACCATAAAGCCTACACTAGGCAGTTCCATGTCCCTTACCACCTCTCATTCCAATCCATAAAGTTATCTCATCTTCTCTTATAACAACCAATTGTTTCAGGGTTCATTTTTAAGAGTATTGTCATTTTATTCAGCTTTGATGAAGATGTCATAAAAAAAACTCACCATCCCATTCCCAAGTAGTGGGAAATGATGAACCTTTGGTACGACAAAACCTTGTCAGTTACGACGAGTCGTGTTTTTTTTTTTTTTTTTTTTTTTTTTTTTTTTTTTTTTTTTTTTTTTATTGCTGATGTTGGGTCGCCTCCCCGCCTGGCCAGGGCTGTTGGGTACCACCGCGACATAGCCCGCATTTGGTCCCGGGATTCGAACTCACGACCACCTGCTCATGAGCTCGACACGGTATCCACTGGGTTACCGCGTGTCATCAAAAGAAACAATTATACTCTGAGAGGTTTTTCGTCTCTTAAAGAGTTATCACAGTGGGCTTAAACACGGGCTTCACCAGCAACGACCGTTGAGAGTTCGTTTGAGTAAAAACGACTTCGGTTACAATATTTGAATTTTCAAATCTCCAAATATCAAATTATCTTTCCGTCATAGCAAATTTGAATGATGAACAAACAGATTGTAAATCTACACGAATGTTAGACACCCTATTGAAATGTTCTTAGAGAAGTCTAGATTTCTTTAAGCGAAGTCATGTTCTATTTATTCAAATGGAGGCTGGAGGTAGGACGTCGAAGGAAAATTAGCCCAGTGTGATAGCTCCTTTTAGCCAGCGTGGCCAACTAGTGTTTTCCAGTTCCCATGAATCTTCCAACTCTGCCACGCCTTACATGGGGAGGTTCTGGAAGTCTTCTCATCTCTTAGTCATCATGAAAATCTATTTTAGTGTTACCGGTTACAAAAAGATTTCTAAGTACAGTAGTTTTGAACGCCATAGTTTAGTTTAGTTGGCCAAACTATAGTAGACTACTTGATCCATTATACAACTTAGATAATATGGTCCAGTCCACAAGCTATATCGTGCATCGCTTTTTGAATATAGAAACCTTCTATAAGTTACAGTATCTATATATTATATATGCATCTTCCTTGCAGATATTGTTACATGTCTATAGTAAAAAAAGAGACACATGGGGAGGTGCGATTATCGTTCAACTATGATCGTTCATGCGATGATCGTCCAACGATGATCTAGAGCACTAATTCTTTGTGTATGACTGGGGCTGTTTTGCTTCGAACTGCAAAGTATGATACTAATTAAAATGCACGTCACCCGCCATTGGTTGTGCTAGGCTGATAATTAATCTCAAAACGTACATTAGATTCTCCTAATCTCTTAGTCATCACGGCAGGCTTGCCCAAGGACAACCCATCTTCTCCGTTACTTCCCTTAGTTAGCGAGACTTACTCGGAATGAATCCCAATGGCGTTGCTTTCAAAGGCATCAGACCTCCTTGACGCGTGCATAGACTCAAACACTAAGCTACTTTCTTCTAACTAACGTCAAGTAATATTAGTTAACTCACAGAAACCTCTTAACTTCTAAGGGTTAACATCTACTTTACTAAACCCTTTCAGGCCAAGATACTAGTTTAACAATTTTCCTAGTTAGCGTCTCAGGTTTAACAATGAAATAGACAAGAACTGGTTTACCAAATGACTGGTTAATGAATGTAATAGACTTAGTAACCATTTAGTAAGCGCTGAAATAATTAGTTGTTTTAAGAAAAGCTGAGATAACTTTATGTACAGGGATGACAGGTGGTAAGGGACATGGAACTGCCTAGTATAGGTCTCATGGTCTCTTACAATCTATTTCATTCTTATGTTCTTCTGCGATGGTCTTAAAAGAAGACAAGATTTATGGATGAGGATAAGAGCTGCTAAGGGACATGGAACTGCCTAGTGTAGGGCTTATGGTCTCTAACAGTCTCCTCCATTCTTCTGTTCTTATACTTGACCTCTGCGTCTTCAAGGTCTACAGGCAATTACTCCTGAACGACTGCGTGATTGCGTCAGAATGCCTCAGAATACGACCTAAACGAAACTGCATTCTTCGGGTTTCTTCACACACACACACACACACACACACACACACACACACACACACACACACACACACACACACACACACACACACACACACACACACACACACATACACGCACACACACACATATGCACACACGCAGGCGCACACGCGCACACACACACACACACACACACACACACACACACACACACACACACGCACAAACACACAGGGTAGATTCAGGATCCCATAATGATTACTATTACTTGCCCTGTCTGTCTGAGCACTTAAGGCAAAGGTGACTCCTTCACCCGCAGCTCAGCGCCTCTTGGGGTAAGACGCATTACCTGTATCCAGTCTCCCTCTCAACACGTAATCTAAGGATTTTATTCTGGCTAAAACAGGTGCTAGTGGCGTCATCGGAAGTGTATTGGTCTCGCATTCGCTTAGTTGTGGGTTCGAATCCCGCACTCCTCCCCGATTTCCAAAAGCAGTAACCGTTTATTATCTTCCCCAAAGCGGATGGAAAACAGATAACTTTTTTATTTGATTATTAATCTATGTTTTTACTACTTCATACTTTTAATTATTTATATATTAACTAATTCATTTACTCATCTATTTATCTATATTACTAATTGATAAGTAAATAATATAATAGATAAACAAGAAAATAAATCTATACATAAATGAGTACATAGAGAAACAGATACATGATAATATCACAAGTAAAGATAAATAAGCAAATTAAACAAATTAAAAAATAAGTAAACAACCAAAGAATGAATAAGCGAAAAAAGAAATAAATAAAACAAATCGAAACTAGGAATCAAGGAAAAAAAAAAAAAAAAAAGTATTCATGGGAATGCTGGCATTCCAGAGGGAAACGACAAGACACGAAACCCGATCCAACGTAGAGTCTCTACACTCCCTCGACACTCCTCTCTATGGGTCGGGAAGGGGGTGGCGGGAGACAGGGATGGGTCAGAGTGATGGTGTTATCAATGACATCATCATGAAGTGGTTTCAGATCGATAGTATGGGACGAAATTCATCAATGTCCATTGTCCGACAGAGTTCTTCTGAAAAAAATAAAAATTCTTCTTTCTCTTCTTCTCCTCTTCATGATTCACTAGAATCAGTACAGAGGAGAATGACCAAAATAGGCTTAGAAATTTACCTTACGTCTCTGGAAAGACGTAGAGTGCGGGGTGATTTAATAGAGGTGTTCAAGTGGGTCAAGGGTTTTAACAAAGGTGATACAGGCAAGCTCATCAGACCGATTGTCTGGGTCGAAATATGTCAATGTCCAACACCATTGTTGTTGTTGCTGTTCTTTTTGTCCTTCTTCTTCTTCGTCTTCTTTTCCTTCTTCTTCTTTGTCTTTTTTTCTTCCTCCTCCTCCTCCTCTTCTTCTTCTTCTTCTTCTTCTTCTTCTTCTTCTTCTTCTTCTTCTTCTTCTTCTTCTTCTTCTTCTTCTTCTTCTTCTTCTTCTTCTTCTTCTTCTTCTTCGTCTTTTTTTCCTTCTTCTTTTTCTTCGTCTTTTTCCCTTCTCCTCTTCTTCTTCTTCTTCTTCTTCTTCTTCTTCTTCTTCTTCTTCTTCTTCTTCTTCTTCTTCTTCTTCTTCTTCTTTCTTCTTCTTCTTCGTCGTCGTCTTCTTTTCCTTCTTCTTCTTCGTCTTTTTTCCTCCTCCTCCTCTTCTTCTTCTTCTTCGTCGTCGTCTTCTTTTCCTTCTTCTTCTTCGTCTTTTTTCCTCCTCCTCCTCTTCTTCTTCTTCTTCTTCTTCTTCTTCTTCTCCCTCTTTTTCTTCTTCTTCTCTCTCTTCTTCTTCTCTTACTCGTCTGTTTGAATCTTTTAATAATGAATTTCTGGGTTTGGTTGTTTGAATCCGCGCGTCAATTCAGATTAACTAGTAATCTGGAAATGGAATTCTATTAAAAAAAATACACAAAGACCTTTTTATTCATAACGAGGCTGGAAGAACACACAAATGAACAAATAAACAAGTAAACAAACAAAACGCAATAAATAAAGACAAATAGGAACGTAAACATGAAATGAACAAATAAACTACTAACAAATAGGGAAAAGAAATGAAAAATAAAAACAAATAAACTACGAACTAACAAGGAACTAAAAGATACTAAATATTAAAATAAAACAAAATGAAATACAATGAAATAGGGTAAACAAATAAGATACAAACCAATAGGGAATAAAAAATACAAAAAACAAATAAACAAATAAATAAACAAAGAACAAACAGGGAATTAAAGTAGACTAAAAAGATTAGAATAAAAGAAATACGGAATTGAAAAATAAAAATAACAAAACAAAACAAAATAAAATAATACCAAACAAACCAAACACACAAACAAACTAACTACGAACAAATACGGAATTGAAAAGTTATAAACCAACAAATTAGATAAAACAAAACAAAAAACAATAATAAAATAAAATAAAATAAAACCCTTCAGGTTGCGTTCTCTAGAAACAATTGATTTTTCTTAAACTCACATCCGTGACAGTTTTTTTTTTCTACATCCGGGTTTTTGTCACCAACACCTGTCAGCACTTGTACTGTCCTCATCCAAACTGACAAGGAATCCGACGGCATAATTCCAATGTTTCAGATTATCTTAAATTGCCTTAACCCACTCAACCACTCTCCCTACCTCCCTCTCAGCCCCCCCTCTGTCTCTCTATCTCTCTCTCTCTCTATCTATCTATCTATCTATCTATCTACAATATCTCTCTCTCTTCTCACACAGACACACATTACCGTAAGATATGTATGCGACAAAACCACAGGAGAAATGATAACGAAATGGCAGTGGGATCTTTCGTATATTACATTTATAGACAAAATACAATATATATATATATCCCTTCTTTTTCCTTCCTTCTTCCTTCACTCTTTCCTCCCCCTCCCTCTCTCCCCTCCCCTCCCAATCTCTCTCCCCCCTCCATCTCTTCCCCCCTCTCTCTCTATCCCTTCTCTCCAGCACCAATACACCTGCATATATCACTTCACGTAAGACACGCTGGTACAACCCATGACGATATTATTGATCCCATAACGACTAAGCTAAGGCACCTCTCTCGCTCCCTCCTACAGCAAACCCATGAACGAAGAATTCCGACAAGATGACGAAGCATTGAGGGAACTACAGGGAACCCACGAGCGAATGATTTAGGGACGCGAACGAAATATTAAGGGAACGAAGGTCTTCGCGTTCAGCAAGACCGGTTCTTACCTCGAGGTCGGTTTGCGTGGGCAGGTAGGCAAGCTCACCTCCTTTTAACAAAACCTAAAAAAAAAAAAATAATAAATATATAAAAAACACCCTCAGCGTCATCCCCCATGGGCCAAAAGGTCGCCTCAAAGCTACACGACGCTCTTGCCTACCCTAGGAACGAATTACGAAGAGAGGGAGTAAAAGGAAAGTGAAAATTGTTTTTGATTTCGGCGACCGAAGGGAAAAAGTCTTTGGCATCGACGACGACGACGCCGCCGCCGCCGCCGCTTGGCGACTCTTGCGAGCAGATACCGTTAGGTTGGCAAGGTGCGCGCGGGCACATTTCTGTATGCGCGCGCTAGTTTGTGTGTTAGTATGTACAGGCATCTGTTACTTTACACATACACATTATATATATATATGTGTGTGTGTGTGTGTGTGTGTGTGTGTGTGTGTGTGTGTGTGTGTGTGTGTGTGTGTGTGTGTGTGTGTGTGTGTGTGTGCGTGTGAGTTTGTGTATGTGTGTGTATGTGCGTGCGTGCGATCCTTTTTTACTTCAATGCCGTCATGCTTTCAATTCTTGGTATTCTTTGTTGTCATCTTGTCTGTACAAAAAAACAAAACAAAACAAAAAAACGGACGGTTATTTGAACTCGGCTTCCATCTCGCTTCAGGTTTGAACTCAATGGGTACGGTAATAGCCTTCCTAGTATCCGAACCCATGGGGCAAAGGTGACTACTTCGGCCGCAGGTAAGCTTCGCCAAAGATCTCAGAGATCCTTCACCTTATAATAAAAAAAAAAAAAAAAAAAAAAAAAAATCCCGCTCCCATTCAGTGGGAAACAGGGGAATGAGAAACCTCTGGTAGGGCTAATCCCTGTCAGTTCCAGCTAATCTTTTATTTATATTATTTATATTTATTTATTTATTCATTTATTTATCTACTTATTTATCTATTTATTTATTCATTTATTTATTTATTTGTTTATTTTTATTTATTCATTTATTTATTTTTGAGGGGGCCCGATGTTGGGTCGCCTCCCCGCCTGGCCAGGGCTGTCGGTAACCAACGTGATATACCCCGCAGCGTGCCCCAGGAATCGAACTTTCGACCACCTACTCATGAGTTCGACACAGTAGCCACTGGGCAAACGCGCGGCCTTCACATTGAAAATAAAAATCTATTTGTATCTTTGAAGTTCCTCCAAAGATCTCAGGGACAGCTGAGATCCTGGGCCCATACCGGAGAGCGAGCACCGACCCCTGGGGTACCATCCCAAATGTAAACAAAGATGAAGGAGCTTCCTCAAGGACGCTTATATTACCACCTGTTGAACTATAGGTTTAACAGGGAAATAGACAAGAACTGGTTTACCAACAGAGTGGTTAACATATGGAATAGACTTAGTAACCATGTAGTGAGCGCTGAAACTACTGATTGTTTTAAGAGATGAGATCAATCTAAGATTAGGAATGACAGATGAAAAGGGACATGGAACTGCCTTGTGTAGGCCTCATGGTCTCTTCCAGTCTCCTCCATCCTTAGGTTCTTATGTTAACGAATGGAATAGAATTAGTAACCATCGAGTAAGCTATGAAACAATTGTTTTAAGAGAAGATGAGATAAATTTATGTACAGGGATGACAGGTGGTGAGGGATATGAAACTGCATAGCGTAGGCCTTATGGTCTCCTGCAGTCTCCTCCATTCTTATTTTCTTCTGTAGTAGCACCACGCAGAGGCGCCTCCTGGTGCCTCACCTCGAGTGAGAGCAACGGAATCACATGAAACTACACAGTGTAGGCCTTATGGTCTCTTACGAAGGATTACAAGGGAGGACCATGCCTACAGGAGAGGAGACCTTTTGGTCCATAACTAGGTCGGATGCGGAAAATTTTTAATAATGATAAATAGATAAATGAATAAATGTTATAATAATATAAATAATAAATAAAATAAATAAATAGGTAAAGTTAAATAATAAACAAACAAGTAAATAGCAAATAATAAGGAACAGACAAATAATTACAAACAAATAAACAAATAATATAAATGGCAGGCATTACAGCATACTGGTTAGGTGTTTATCTAAACAAATCTTAAAGCTTCGATCTGAACTACATTGCACTGCCTCTGCAGGAAGTTTATTCCATTCATTAACTACACGGTTGGAGAAGCTATTTCTACCCACTTTCATATTAAATCTATTTCTTGACAGTTTGAGATCATTATTTCTTGTCCGATTGTCATTTAGTGTGAAAATTTTGTCACTTTTAATATTGTCACTTCCCTTTAGAATCTTAAAGACCTGTATCAAGTCACCTCTGAGTCTACGCTTTTTTAGAGAAAACAGATTCACATGTTTTAGTCGATTTTCGTATGATTTATTTTTGATATTTGGAATCGGTTTTGTGGCTCGTCGTTGTACTTTTTTCTATTCTGTCTCCACCAAGTAAATAGCAGAGGCGCCTCTGGGTGTCTCCTCCTGAGGGAGAAGAACGGGATCTTGGGGGGTCACAGTAACGACTCTGGAGTTCGGTGACGAAGAAGGCAATCACTCGACCGGCGCGACGGTGAGGTCGCGTTTGGACAGCCGCAGACAGTAGTGAACTTTCCCACGCGCGTACGGTAATGTGAAATAACATGGAGGAAGCAAAACAGCAGTACCTCTGGCCCGTAACGAGGCCGGATATATGTATGAATATATATAGATATATATCAACAAAATACTACCACTGAGACTCGAACCCTTGAATGTGCAAATGCTTACCACAAAACAGGGACGTTACCGTTGTACCACACTTGGTAGTATTAAAAGGAACGATCTTAATCTTCATCTGACCATCCCAGAGCGTTCCTTGTATACGATTATGCGTGGTAAAACGACTGCGTCCTTGTTTTGCGGTAAGTAGTTGCACATCCAAGGGTTCGAATCCCAGTGATAGGATTTGTTTCATTTGCCATAAATTCTCTATACATACATACATACATACATACATACATAAATACATACATACGTATAATCAGGCCTGGCCGTCGCGAAGCTTTGAACTCGGGTCCCTCTGAACGTCAGTCCTAAATTCAAATCTTCGCAACGGTTCGGCTTCATTGTCTGAATTACATCGTTGCTATTAGCGATTTGTTCCATAACATGAATACATACATATGCATATACATACACATATCCATATATATCCATACATATAATGCATACATATACAATGTAAATTCATATGTACAATATACGTACATACACACCTATACACATACTTGAACACATATGTACATACATTTATGTTCCTGAAACGTGGCAGAAGTTTCTCTTTCAAGCACATTCTGTTAAAAACAACAGCAAACGAATTAGCAATAAATTTCTAAATTTCTTGTTTAAGCCTTTATATACACACATCCACAACAAGACACAAAATATAACACAAAAACAACAAACACATGCTTTTAAGAGTGTTTTGGTCAAATTGAGTTTTGAATTGTCCAAATGGAAACAACGAAAAGCAAAACAGGCGTCATTTTAGTCGATGAGAGCGTACAGTGTTACCGGCGTGATTGTTACAAATAAAAAAAAACCATATACATTCAGTGACCATAGAATGGTACGTTGTGCAGATACGTGTGTGCGTGGATGAGAGAACGCGTGTGTGAAAGTGTGAGAGTGTTTGGAGCTGTTGATGTATGGTTTCTTGTATGAGCGGTTCTGTGAAAGTGTATTTATGTATATACATATAGTTTTGTTGACAAGTGGCTTTTCCTTGACAACGTCCGTCTACACACACACACACACACACACACACACACACACATATATATATATATATATATATATATATATATATATATATATATATATACATACGTTAGTCTTTCTAGTTTACAGTATTTTTGTGGTTCTGTGAAAGTATATACATATATATCTATATTTCTGTTTGCCAACTGGATTTCTTGATAAAGCCCGACTACATATATACATATAAATATATCCGCTAGAGAAATGTAAAAGCCCATTTATAAATCACACAGAGAACCCACAGTCGAAGTGAAAAAAAATTGTGAGAACGTTAACTTCTATATTTCGGCTGCCAACTGCAGCCCTCTTCAGGAAAGTACAGGACAGGCGATGTGGCTAGAGAAATACGAATATATACTCCTCTGTCACCAGAGGGGGTATAAAAGGAACTTGGACAGGCTACATGACAGGCCGGTTGACCTGGATCAGGGGTCAGGCGTGGGGTCAGAAGGAAGATAACGACTCTAACAAGGAAACTCACCGCCAAACGTGAAACAATCTCCGAAGACCATTGTCCTTTGGAGATTTCAAAATTGGGACATTCTTCGATAAGGGTGTTTCCAGCTATCTTCCTCATGAAACTACAACTAGACTTAAACACATGATGACTAGCATGGTGGAATACAGCCGAAGTTTCTCCGTTATATTTGATGGATCTCTTGTGTTCGATCAGTCTGGTGTTCAAGTCTCCCAGTTTGGTTTAGGTACACCAGATTACAATCTTACCAGGGTAAGCTGTAAACCCCAGAAGAATTCGGCCCTCTAAATCTTTAGTGAACATTCACAATTTGCTTGTACACTGTGTTAGGATAGCGATAAGCAAATATGAAACGATCTTTAGGAATTAAACTGACAGAAGGTGTTGGTGTAAAGGATTTCTAAAACGTCTTTCTGAGCTGGATGTTGAGTAATAGGAGCTGAGGATTTAAAATGGTTGGCTCTAGCTTTGCTAGGATCCTGTATCAAGCCTTTGGAATCATTACCGAGAGACCGATACTTCAGCATCTCTTAGCTCTCTCTCTCTCTCTCTCTCTCTCTCTCTCTCTCTCTCTCTCTCTCTCTCTCTCTCTCTCTCTCTCTCTCTCTCTTCCTTCACCGGAGACTACCGGTTGGGCAATCAAGATGGAAGCCATTCCCTTTCACCTTTCTCTCCACTTCTTCGTTATATCACTCGTCCCCTCATCCCCCCCACCGTCCCTCCACACTCACTCCCTTATTCCTCCCACTCATCCCCCACACTCACCCCATCCTTCCTCCCACTCATCCCTACAATCCCCACAGACTAACCCCACCACAACCCCACACTCACCCCCTCCATCCTCCCACTCATCCCCACACACTCACTCCACCTCCACACTCACCCCTTCCATCCTCCTACTCATTCCCACCATCCTCACACACTCACCCCACCATCCCCACACACTTGCCCCCACCATCCCCACACACTCACCCCAACCATCCCCACACACTCACTCCAACCATCCCCACACACTCACCCCACCCCCACACACTCATCCCACCCCCACACACTCATCCAACCCCCACACTCACCCCCACCCCCACACTCACACCCCACCCCCACACTCACCCCCATCCACCACACTCATCCCCCGCTATCACCCCCCCCCCCCCGTCCCTTCGCCTTTGTCTCCCCTCAGAAGCCATCTTACTCATTTACTTCCGGTTCCTTGTGGGAATTTCAACTCCCCCCGTCCCCACCTCCATCCATCCACCGCAACCTTTGCGACCCCCTACCCCCCCCTTACCCCCTAACCTTTGCATCCTTCCTCCCAACTCCTTTCTCCCTCCCCCTCCTCCTCCTCCTCCTCCTCCTCTTCCTCCTCTTCACTCTGTCACCTCACCATACACGACTGCATTGGCGTCTCGGCAGATCCAAAATGGCGAAGGACACAAAATGACTCCAGATTCTAGAGGAAGGACGGGAAGGGGGAGAGGAAGAGGGGAGAAGGAAGAGAGGGAGAGGGGAAGGGGAGGGAACAGATCCAAGAGGAGGGATGGGAAGAGGAAAGGGGAAGGGGGGAGAGGGGAAGAGGGAGAGGGCAGAAGGAAGGGAGGGAGAGGGAGTGAAAGGGGAGGGGGAATGGAGAGGGAAGGGGAGGGGACAGATTAAGAGAAGGAATGGGAAGAGGGAAGAGGAAAGGGGGAGAGGGGGAAGGGGTTGGGAGAAGGGGGAGCGGGAGAAGGATGGGAAGGAGAGGGAAACGGAGGAGGAGAGAGGGGGAAGAGGAAAGCATCTCGGAAGATCCAAGATGAGGGATGGGAAGAGGGAAGAGAGGGGGAGGGGGAAGAGTGAGGGGGAGAGGGAGGGGAGGGGCGAGTGGGTAGAAGAGAGGGAGGGGAGAGGGGGCAATATGGAAAGGAAAAGTGAGGGGGAGATGGAGGAGGAGGGGGAAGAGAGAGGGGGAAGCGGATAGGGTGAGATGGAGGGGGAGGGGGAAGAGGGAGGGGGAAATCGGATAGGGGGAGACGTATGGGAGAGGGGGAGATATGGAAAGGGAAAGTGAGGGGGGAAATGGGGAGGGAGGGGGAAGGAGGGGGAGGGGATTTGGAGGAGGGGAGGAGGATGAGGGAGATCTCTCGGCAGATCCAAGAGAAGGAATGTGAAAGGGGAAGGGTGAGAGGGAGGGGGAGGGGGAAGGGTGAGGGAGAGGGGGGAAGGAGAGGAGAAGAGGGAAGTAGGAGAAGAGTAGAAGGATAAGAGGGAGTGGGAGAGGGAGGGGAAGGGGAAGGAGGGGGAAGGGGAGGAGAAGGAAGAGGGACAGATCCACCAGGAGGGATGGGAAAAGGGAAGAGGGAAAGGAGAAGGAAGGGATGAGGGAAAGGGAAGGGGGAAGGATAGGAAGAGGGGAGAGAGGGGGAGGAGGGAGTGGAAGGGGAGGAGGTGTGGGGGGGGGAGGTTGGACTGAGGGTACAGATGGCTCGAGCTCTTGGAAACCACCTTGGACGTCCAACGGGTCTTCTCAGTCCCAGAAGGTGAAACCCACCGAAGAGTTGGCTTCCCTTGCAAACTGCATTCTCCTTTTTTTTTTTTTTTTTTTTATGGGAGCTTTCCGGCCTCCCGTTCTTTTTTCTGGACGACCTAGTACGAGTACCTCGAGGACGATCTCGAACGTGTATCATTCGAGGACGACCTCGAACTAGTTCTTCGAGAATCTCGTGCTTGTACCTTGAGGACGATCTCGAACGTGTATCATTCGAGGACGACCTCGAACTCGTTCCTCGAGAATCTCGTGCTTGCACCTCTAGGACGACCTCGAATTTGTACTTCGAGGACGAAATCGAACGCGTCCTTCAAGAACCTTGAACGATTTCTTCCCGGACGACCTCGAACTCGCATTTCGAGGACGACCTCAAATTTGTATACCTCGATGACGAGACCTCGAACGCGTTCTTGGAGGACGACCTCTAACACGTCCTTCGAGAACCTCGAACGAATCCTTCGAAGACGACTCAAACGTGTACTTCGAGAACGACCTCGAACGGGCAATTCGAGGACGACCTCGAACATGTGAACGTTCTCTTCTGACCTCAAACTCTTGAAACCTTTCCTCACGAGGATCTGTTCTACTCGAGGAACAAGTCTCTCTATCGACCTAACTCGACCTCATCTTCCCTCTCGATGACCTTTTCTTTGAAGTCACGGAGGGCTTCTGTGACCTAAGACTTCACTTCCTTCAAAAGTCTCAACTCCTGAAGACTTCAACGCGTCCAATAGTCTTACTTCCCAGAAACCTTTAACTGTACATCGATGGTTTTAACTTTCAAAGACCCTAAATCAACGATAACCTCGTTCTACCCGTGTGTGTGTGTGTGTGTGTGTGTGTGTGTGTGTGTGTGTGTGTGTGTGTGTGTGTGTGTGTGTGTGTGTGTGTGTGTATGTATGTATGTATGTATGTATGTATGTATGTATGTACATTATCTTCTATTTACCCTGGACGAAGAATTTACTGTAAGATTTGCATCTCTTTTTAATTCTTTGCTCATATATCCTCTCTCTGTCTCTATCCGTCTCTTTCTTTTTCTGTATCTGTCTCTCTCTCTCTCTCTCTTTCTCTATCCGTCTCTTTCTTTTTCTGTATCTGTCTCTCTCTCTCTCTCTCTCTCTCTCTCTCTCTCTCTCTCTCTCTCTCTCTCTCTCTCTCTCTCTCTCTGGTGACCTCTCCAGTTCGTGATCTTTCGCATCCGGCACTCATACACGCGTTTTCCCAACCATTAGGCAGCCACAACCTCCTCCTCCTCCTCCTCCTCCTCCTCCTGAAACTCCCTCTTCCTCCTTCCCATTTCCTCCTCTTCCTTTGGCTCCCGGTCCGTTTCCTTCATCCGCTCTTCGCTATCATTATCGTGATTTCATCTCTATTATTTCATTACACTCATCATATTTTATCATAATTCAATAGCCTGCCATCTCCTTATTGCTCCTTATTATTTCTCCATTATTTCCAGTCTTCTGTGTTTTCTCATATATATTTTCCTCTTTCAGCTATTTTCCATTTCCTTGGTTTTCGTAAAAATATTTCAGGCATCTATCACCATATAATGTCATCCTCGGCTCTACAAAAATTCCAACACGATTTTTTTCAATTCTTTAGTTCTTCTCTATATCATTTAAAAACTCCCACATACACACACAAACGTACACAAAGGACACGTACACAGACACAGGCAAGTACATAAAGGTATGCATACACATATGCTCACAAGAAAAACTCATAACACAC
>NC_134796.1:42754260-42771760 GCF_046742065.1 Oratosquilla oratoria
AAATAGGCAAGAACTGGTTTACCAATAGAGTGGTTAACGAATGGAATACACTTTGCAACCATGTAGTGAACGCTATTTTAAGAAAAGATGAAATAACTTTATGGATGGGATCGATGATAATTGGAAAGAGACATGTAACTGTTTAATGTAGGCCTTATGGTCTTTTTCCAGTGCTTCTAAGAGGTGAGAAATCGAGCGGGACTTCTTCACGGCCTTGTGTTTGATCCCTGGCTACGTAAGGAATTGTTTCAGGGCTTTAAATTATTCTGGGTACCCGAACGCTCTATTGTCTGTAAGGACGATTTTGGCAACTTCAATACGATTTTAACACCTTTAAGAACGGAAGAACTTAAGAAGAGAGAAGACTCCATGAGCCTGTCTTCGTATCATAAATTCCTAAGCCATTGTATTGTTTTGCTTCTTCTAAAGCCAGACGATTATATATATATATATATATATATATATATATATATATATATATATATATATATACATATATATATATATATATATACATATATATATATATACATATATATATATATATATATATATATATTAAAGTTTAGTTTAGTTCATCTCAATACAGAGTCCATTGTTCTTTTATTTGTTTAATGTAGGAATAGGCAAACCCTGACACGTGTGCAAAACCTGGCACATTGACGATTTTTTCTCCGGCACGCAAAACACAGAGCTCACCTTAAAAAAGATGACTAATGAATTTCCAACTTCTTTTGTATGACCCTTGGTAAACGCATGCTGTGCTGGGTGGTGGATAGGGGCTCTGGGAGATGAAGGGAGGATGCCCATACTCGTATGTAGGTCCATCATTTATGTTACTCTGTTGACACGCGAGAAATTTTTGTATCAAAGATATGGCTGATTTTGGCACTCACACTTGAAAAGGTTGCCCACCCTTGGCTTACCGCCATATGTGCTGGTGGTGGCGTCATCGGAAGCGTGCTGGTCTCGCATTTACTTATTAAGAGTTCGAATCCCGCACTCCTCTCCGATTCCCAGCATTGACCTACCCCACCAACAGTCCCCAAAGTGCATCATAGGGCAAAGGGGACGGCTTCGGCCGCAGCTACTCCCCACCTCCTGGCGTAGGTTCCTTACCACCATACTGCACATGTTGAGTGATATGCATGTAAACAGCACTTGCATAAATACGTACATACATTATTTACAGGCCTACTGGTAGGTGAATACATAGAACACACGATGTGCGGACGTGCGCGCGCGCACACAAACACACAAACACACACACAAACTCGTACTCACGCACACACAAACACACGCACACGCGTATACACACGCGTACACAAAAACGCGCCCGCACAAAAACACGCCCGCACAAAAAACACACGCCCGCACACACACGCGCGCGCGCGCATACACACAATCCAGCGGTCCGATTTAGATTCCCGCCCAGGGCTGAAATAATTTCAGCATCACTGTACTACGAGCCGGCACTCCAACTCTCGCGGGCAAGGAGTTGTATGTGTTTGTGTGGTCACAACATTACCCATGCATCAGGCAATACATGAGCTCTCAGCTCTCATGCGGGAGGGTAATAGCTTTACAAAGGCTGAGCATGCCGACAGGAGACCTTTTGGTCCATAACTAGGTCGGATGTGAAAAAATTATAATATTGATAATTGAATTAATAAATTACTTTATCCATCTATTAATTAATAAAAAATCATAATAGTATAAATAACAATGAATAAAATAAATAGATGCATAGGTATAGTTAAAAAATAAACAAACAGGTAAATAGTAAATAATAATAAATCAACAGATAACTAATAATAAATGAAAATCAAGCAAATAACAAACAGACAAATAATAACAAATAAACAAACAAACACGTGATCCAAAACCGTGGTGGTGACTCACACACACACACACACACACACACACACACACACACACACACACACACACACACACACACACACACAAACAACGTCCCTACGCAACCTACCATGCAATACACTTGATTGTAGTATAATAGGGGTTAGGTCCTGACCACAAAGAACCAAATATCCAACAGAGCGAAGGGATTGTTCAGTCTCGCTTCACATGCATCGACTTTTCGCCGTGCGCCGTTCACGACACGACGTTATGCTCTCAAAAACACCTAGGTGTCTATGGACGCTTTCACACGTCACGACCACGAACCCGTGTGAAAGTGCCCGTAGACACCCATGGTTATTTGAGAGCACGACGTCGTGTCGTGAACGGCGCACGGCGAAAAGTCGTTACGTGTGAAAGGAGCCTGACCTGAAGTTCTCGACTGAACTACCGAGAGGGACAGATTTCATTTCCTCCTTACTTTCTCAATGGACTTCATTCTTTCTATAGTTTCAGTGCAGTTCCACCATTGATTCCTCTTATTTGTCTAAACAGGAACAAAAACCTTCAGTTACTCTCAAAATACGTCATCTGTGTTGGTTCATGAAGCTTCAAGGTATACTTAACACGTATCATTCTTTTGTTGATCTAACTTAACGTTTCAAAACCTTCTCCGACCCAATGGGCAACCCACGTAGTAGTCCGGTCTAGGTAATATAGCGCCCACTAAACTCTTGTTAACGTCTTATTACAAGAAAGTAAACTGAAGTATTGTTTGATTTATTTTGTTGGTACATCGAAACTAAAACTGCCATATTATTTCTTTTTTATAAAAGAAATAACAACACTCATGAAAAAAAGATAAGAACATGGAAGTGATATTTTTTCCGCCACTTCAGCACTTCAGCACTTCAGCACTTCCCAGGACCTAAATTTATTTCAGAAATGCCTCCCCACCCACCGGCAGAGATGCTGATACCCATTGGGATGCTGACTCTCACAGTGTAATATACTGTACTCTGATCTAAGTGATCCCCAAAGCTGAACTGACCTTATGACATACTCCGTCTAACTGTCTCTTTTAATTCTAGGATATGTTACCACCAGTCGCCTCCACGGAAACTTTTCTTCTTTCGGTTGATGGAGTCAAAAGTTCAGGATCTCTGGCGACACCTAACGGACCAGAGTCACGCAGCATTGGTTTATGATCGGAGACTAATCTTAAGAAATTGTGGTCACATCTAGTTTCTGCCATTCCTCTGGGGACACCAATGGCTCTCAACCTTTGTCACTCCATTATCTTTGCGTGGCTTCCCTTTCGTTTTTCTCCCAAATCCCACCACGCCTATAAAGGTCATATATTATTATTATTATTATTATTATTATTATTATTATTATTATTATTATTATTGTTGTTGTTGTTGTTGTTGTTGTTGTTGTTGTTGTTGTTGTTGTTGTTGTTGTTGTTGTTGTTGTTGTTGTTGTTGTTGTTGTTGTTGTTGTATCATTATTACTATCATTATTATTATTATTATGATTAATAATAATAATAATAATAATAATAATAATAATAATAATGATAATAATAATAATAATAATAATAATAATAATGATAATGAATAATAACAATTATTAATAAAAATAACAATAATAATAATAATAATAATAATAATAATAATAATAATAGTTGATAATACTAATATGTTGTAGAAAAGAAACACTTAGCTTTACTATAAAGTTGACAATCATAATTATCTTCTGCCAGGACAGAGTGATGCATTCCTATTTATAATCAGTTTACTCATATTATATGGCTACATATAATCCGTAACAGCAGGCCATGGGACCCCTAAATTTTTGTCATGGCTCCCTAAGGGGCCGCCATAACCCCCTAGGGGTCCCCCATGGCCCCCTATGGGTCCCCCACGGTCCCCAGCTGAAAACCACTATCCTAAACTGTTACCCACCATAAATCTGTTTCCTCGGCCATATTTACAATTCAACCTCTTTGATGCGATGTTGTCTCCAAAGACAAAAGCACCGCAGATCATCGATGAGATAGTATTACTATCTTTTTATTACTATTTTCCCCCTCAATTCTTCCTCCGGGCTCAACACCCTCCTACCCCTCCCCCTTCCCCCCCCCCAACTCCCTTTCGAAGAATCTGAATCCCATTCCGAGGATTAATCTTACCGTTGGATATCTCCTCCCTGCCACGGCCAACGGGTCTCACCTGAAAGACAGACGAAGACAACTGAGTCGCACAAAAAGTGTCGAGACAAGAGGAGGGTTCAAGAAAAATAAGTGGGAATGACAAGTAACGTTTCAACGGGTTTCAAGACGAAATCAAGTTTGATTTGTTCATCTCTGATGTTGTTGTTGTCATTATCATTATCATTGTCGTTGTTGTTGTTGTTGTTGTTGTTGTTGCTGCTGTTGCTGTTGTTGTGGTGGTGGTAGTGGTGGTAGTGGTGGTAGTGGTGGTGGTGGTGGTGGTGATGGTGGTGATGATGATGATAATGATGATGATGATGATGATGATGATGATGATGATGATGATGATGATGATGATGATGATGATGATGATGATGATGATGATGATGATGATGATGATGATGATGAGTGGTGATGAAGACTACGATGACTACAATGGTAATGCCGATGATCCAAGCACTCCACATTGATGTTCCCCCTACTTTAGCTGTTTGTTCTTCTTTGTCTTACTTCCACGTTCCCTCCCTTCCCCTTCCCTCCCACTCTACCCACTCTCTCCCTCCCCTCCCTTTCGTCTTCCCTCCCTATCCTATACTATCTCCCCTCCCCTACTTACATTCTCTCGCTCCCTCCCTCCCTCCCCTCCCCACCCTTTTCTCTCCCCCTCCCTCCCTCCTTTCCTTTACACTCTCTCCCCTTCCAGCCCCTCCCTCCCTCCCCTCCCTCTCTCCTTCCCCTTCTTTTCCTCTTCCCTCCCCTCCCTATACTTTCTCCCCTCCCCTCCCTACATTCTCTCCCTTCCTATCTCCCCTTACACTCCCTTTCCTTCCAGCCTACTCCCTCCCTCCCATCCCTTTCCTCTCTCCCTTCCCTCCCTACTTCTCACCCTCCCCTTACATTCTCTCCCCTTCCAGCCCCCTCCCTCCCTCCCTCCCCTCCCCCTCCACCCCCTCACCCGACAACTCCCCCTTCCCCCTCCCCCCCCCGTGCGCCCATCTGGTTCCCGTTACCGGGTCGGTCCCCCCCCCCACACACACACAGGTGACCTCGCGCCCAAACCAGGCGTCTTGGTCCTTGGAGATGACATACTATTGTGGGACAAAAGTAATTTTTTTCCCTCTGTCTCTTTTCCGGCCAGGACTAAATGCCAAGTCCCATAGTGTGACTTTTGGCACGACGAGAGGCATTATGTTACATATATACGCACAAACAGACGTACATACATACATACATACATAAATATAAACTTACATACCTACGTACAAACATATATACCTGCATACATACACACACACACACACACACACATATATATATAAATATATATATATACATACAAACATACATGCCTGCATACCTGTATACATACATACACACGTACATACAAATTTACATACTAACGTACAAACATATGTACCTGCGTTCATACATACATATATGCATACATGCGTACATACATACATGTATATTTATCATTATACATGAATACATATTAATATTCGTATATATATATATATATATATATATAATGAATGTATGTATATAAATGCTTTTATTTTAGAAATGCACTCACATACAATTGATACTTATCAACATGAGAATAAAAAGATTACACGCAATATATATATATATATATATATATATATATATATATATATATATTATATATATATATGTATATATACACGGCGTTTCTATTCATGGCCAATTGTTCTCATCATGTCTACAAAGTGTCTACAAGGGCCGTATTGAGACCCAAGGGGGTTAAGAACAAGGCCGCAGAGTTCCCTCAGATGCAGCGAAAGGATTTCTTCTTTGACTCACGGCCCGACCTCTTGAACTCGCACATGCTCTGCTCCGGCCGTAATGAGATATCTGTCGGTCCATCGCCACAACCAGTTTGGGAGAGAAAGGGAGGGAGTGAGGGAGGGAGGGAGGGAGGGAGGGAGGGAGGGAGTGAGGGAGGGAGGGAGGGAGGGAGGGAGGGAGGATGGGTGGGAGGGAAGGAGGGTGGAAGATGGGAGAGATTGAGAGAGAAGGAGAGAAAGGGAAGGAGACAAAAAGAAGGAAGGGAAGGGAGAGAGACGAAGATGGGGAGAGAGAGGAGAGGAGGAGAATAGGATAGAAAGGGAAAGTGGGGCAGGGAGAGGGGGATATAGAGTATATATATATATAGTATATATATATATATATATATATATATATATAGAGAGAGAGAGAGAGAGAGAGAGAGAGAGAAAGTGACTGGGATGTCATGGCATTTCCTTGTTATTGTTATTGTTATTGTTGTTGGTGACGGTGGGTGGGTGGGTGGGTGGGTAGTGCTGGTGTTACAATTCCTGCTGGTACTGGCGACGCTGTGACCGATTATATCATCATCATCAGCGGTCTTTTTGTTTTTCATAATGTTGTTGTTGTTGTTATTGTTGTTGTTGTTGTTGTTATTGTCGTCGTCGTTGTTCTTGTTGTTGTTGTTGTTGTTCTTCTTCTTCTTCTTCTTCTTCTTCTTCTTCTTCTTCTTCTTCTTCTTCTTCTTCTTCTTCTTCTTCTTCTTCTTCTTCATCTTTTTATTTTTTCTTCTTTTTCTTCTACTTCTTCTCTTCCTTTTTTTCCTCTACTTCTCCTTTTTCTTTTTCTTCTACTTCTCCTTTTCCTTCTTCTCCTTCTCCTCCTCGTCCTCCTCCTACTCCACTCTTCCTCCTTTTTCTCGCCTTTCTCTTCTTCTTCCTCCTCCACCTTCTTCTCCTCATTCTCCTCCCATCCCCCTCTTCTTTTTCCTCCTCCTCCCCATCTTCCTCCTCCTCCCCCTCTTCCTCCTCCTCCCCTCTTCCTCCTACTCCCCTTTTCTTCCTCCTCCCCTCTTCCTCCTCCTCCCCTTCTCCCATTTCCTCCTCCCCATCCTCCCCATCCTCTTCCTCCTCTTCCTACACCCCCTTCACCAGGAGACACTACATGGTGTGTATATGGACTCAAAGGCGTTGTCAAGGACAAAAGGCATTTGCGACAGAAGAAGGAGAAAGAAGAAGAGGAGGAGGACGACGAGGAGGAAAATTCTTACTTTTGTCGCTGACAACCAGCGCTTCTATCCTTGGAGACAACACTGCAGTCATAAATTAATAGATAAGTAGATAAATAGATGAATAAATAAATGGCGCGTGGCTCTGGTCCTTAGAGGTGACAGTCAACGCGTCATGCCAGGCTTCAAGGATGGTGAGGACGAGGTTGGGGAAAGAGGAAGACAAGGATAAAGGAGGAAGAGGAGGAGGAGGAGCGGAGGAGGAGGAGGAGGAGGAGGAGGAGGAGGGGAGGAGAAGGAGGAGGAAGAGGAGAAGGAAGAGTAGGAAGTCGAGGAACAGGAGGAAGAGGAGGAGGGCAAGAAGAAGAGGAGGAGGAGGAGGAGGAGGAGGAGGGGAGGAGGAGGAGGAGGAGGAAGAGGAGGAGGAGGAAGAGGAGAAGGAGGAGGAAGAGGAGAAGGATGAGTAGGAAGAAGAGTAGGAAGTCGAGGAACAGGAGGAAGAGGAGGAGGGCAAGAAGGAGAAGGAGGAGGAGGAGGAAGAGGAGAAGGAAGAGTAGGAAGTCGAGGAGCAGAAATGAGAGGAGGATGAAAAAGGAATAGAAAGACGAGGACAAGGAGGAAGAGGAGGAAGACGAAAAGTAGGAGCAAGAGGAAGAGGAGGAAAACGGTGTAAGAGGTGAAGGAGGAGAAGAGGAGAAAGGGCAGGATAAAGAGGGGAAATATGAGTAGGAGAAAGAGGAGGAGGAGGAGAAAGAGGAGTTAGAAGAAAAGGAGGAGGCGGGGAAAGAGAGGAGGAGGAGGAGGGTGATGAAGAATAAGAGGAGGGGAGGAGGAGGGGGTTGGAGGAGGAGGAGGAGGAGGGAGGAGGAGGAGGAGAAAGAGGAGGAGGAGGAGAAAGAGGAGGAGGGCATGGATGAGGAGGGGGTGGAGGAGGACGAGGAGGCGACTGAGGAAATATAGGAGGATGAGGGGGAGGAGGAGGATGGGAGGAAGAATAGGAGGAGGAGGAAGGGATGGAGGAGGAGGAAGGGATGGAGGAGGAGGAGGGTGATGAAAAATAGGAGGAGGGTGAGGAAGAATAGGAGGAGGAGGAGGAGGAGACGGAGGAGGAGGAGGGGACGGAGGAGGAGGAGGAGGGGAGGAGGAGGAGGAGGAGAAGGGGAGGAGGAGGAGGAGGAGGAGGAGGAGGAGGAGGAGGGAGGAGGAGGAGGGGAAAAAGGTCCAGCAAGCTGTAGCCGGGCTTGTAGCATCCCACCTATGCTTTCACTTCCTCCCTTTAATGATCTCTCGCACCATAGCCATCTCGAGTCCACCGCTGAACAAAGGACTCGCGAGACTGCGCCAACACATGTATAAGTATATGTATAAGTACATATATGTATCAATCAATGAATTAATCAATCAATCACTTGAAGTCCACCGCTGAACAAAGGTCTCGTACAACTGCACCAACACATGTATAAGTACATATATGTGTATAAGTACATGTTTGTATAAGTACATCTATGTATCAATCAATCAATTACTCAATCAATCATTTTGAGTCAAGTGCTGAAAAAAGAGTTCCCCCATACCAATCCTTGACGCACACGACTGCGCTAATCTCTGCCACATCACTCCTGCAAACTTCTCTACCTCGTCTCTCCACCTTCTGTCTGGTCTACCTCTTGCACGTTTCCCGTCCCGCGGCGTCCATTCAGTAACACACTTGCATCTCCGCCTCCTCCTTGCCTTCCTTCAACGTTATCTGATCTGTCCAACTCAACTTTCGATCCTTAATCAACTTTGCAATATAATTCAATCCGTTCCCTGGGTTGAAGTCCAGCAGGTATAACCCAGCAAACAAAAAATAATCAAAATAGTATAAAAGAAAATAAATTAAGATAAAATCAATAAAATAACAAATAAATATGTAAATATATAAGTAAATAAATGAGTATGTAAAGAAATGAATGAAATGAATGAAATGAATGAAATGAATGAAATGAATGAAATGAATGAAATGAATGAAATGAATGAAATGAATGAAATGAATGAAATGAATGAAATGAATAGAATAAATAAAATAAGATAAATTAAACAAATAAAAATAAATAAACAAATTAAATAAATAATATAAATACAATAAATAGAATAGAATAAAATAAAATAAATTAATAAAGAAAATAAATAAATACATAAACAAATAAATAAATTAATCAGTGAATAAATACTGTATATTCAGATAATTTGCCAAGTTGAAGTGGGTGAGAAGAGGAAAAACTGGAGTCTTAATCCAAGTTTCATTATTGACTAGTTTTGCTACTAGTTTTCTCAAGCACATTTGTAAATAATAATCACGAAGAACCCACAGTCGGAGTAAAAGGAGACTTTAGAAGAAAGTTTAACTTCTATATTTCGGCTAATAGGTATAGCCCTATATATATACATACATATATGTATATATATATATATATATATATATGCATATATATATATATATGATATATATATATATATATATATATATATATGAGTGGCAGGGTGGTGAGATAAACACCGAGAATCGGTGTTTATCTCACCACCCTGCCACTCATTTTGTCGACCATTCCTCAACATATATATATATATATATATATACATATACACACATGCGACACACTTTCCATCTTAGAAGTACAAATATATCGAAGAACATGTGTGAGCCTTGGCCTTAATTCGAGAGGGGAGCAAGTCAGGAGCCCCGAAGCAGGGGCGGCAGCAGTAGCAGGGGCAGCGGCAGCAGGAGCAGCAGCAGGAGTAGCGGCACATGGTGCGTTCGTCGCTCAAGGCCAATCTGCTTCCCCTGCTTCTGTAGTCACACTATTCAAAAAATCGTCAACTTTCTTATTTTAATTGAATTGAATTTTGTTTTGTTTTAACTTATTTTGTTTTTGTTCTGTTTTAATTTATCTATGCATTATCTTATTTTATCTTAATTTATTTGGTCTATTTTAATTTATTTGATTTATTTATTTTCCTAATTTTTTGGCTCTTCGTATCTATGGGGAATAAAGTGACTGGTTATGCAGTCACCAAGGCGTTACCTTTCACACTACTCAAAGAATCGTCATTTTTTTTTAATCTTGTTTTATTCTTTTGTTTTAATCTATTATATCTAATTATTTCATTTTGATTGATTCTTTGTTGAGATATTCTTACAAAATGAAGTGGGTAGGAAGAGGAAGGACTGGAATCTTAATCCGAGTTTTATTCTTGACTAGTTTCGCTACGATTTTTTTTTTTTAAATTAAAAGTGCTACAGGGCCGATTCTAGACCTGTAGCAGTATTCATTTGAAAAAGCTTGTACCGAAACTAGTCAAGAATAAAACTCGGATTAAGACTCCAGCTTTTCAATTTATCTTACATATATATTTTTTTATTTATTCATTTATCTATTTATACTCACGGGAAACATATTGAGGACATCAGCTCACAATGTTATTAACACATTTTAACAACTCCAACAGAGATTAACTTTTGTCCTAAGTGCAAATCTAACACCTTTGGTCCGGGGCTAAATTAAATTGCCTGGCACCACGAAAAAAAAAATAAAAGAAATCATCTTTTGAATGATGGCAACTGACAGCATCGATGAGAATCTAAGAACATAAGAATGGGGAAGACTGCTAAAGACCATGAGGCCTAAATTAGGAAGTTCCATGTCCATCACTGCCTGTCATCCCTGTCAACAAAGTTATCTCATCTTCTCTTTAAACAATCAATTGTTCCAACGCTCACTACTACATGGTTACTAAGTCTATTCCATTCGTTAACCACTCTCTTGATAACTTAAACCTAAATCTGTCCAATTTAAACCCATTACGACGAGTCCTGCCCTGCTGTCTTAATATGATGACCTTGTCTGCATGACCCTTGTTACAGCCCTTGACCCATTTGAACACCTCTATTATATTGCCCCGCACTCTACGTCTTTCCAGAGGGTAAATTAAGTTGCCTAAGCCTGTTTTCATAAGGCAGATTTTCTAGCCTCTGGCTATTCTAGTGAACTGATATCCATTCTATAGTACGAAAATAAAAAATGTACCGAAAAGTCAAGGATGGGTCTAACCAACGCCAGATAGTTAGATAATAACATATACATTTATTTTTGCAACCGTTCTAGCAATAAATCCTAAAAGTATATATATACATATATATATATATATATATACATATATATATATATATATATATTTTTTTTTTTTTTTTTTTTTTTTTTTTTTTAACAAAATTATTAGCTTCCTATCACAACCAACGGTGGGTGACGCGCATCCTACTACCTGGCATCCTCATTGGGTAAGCGCGTTGGTTGTAAGTTCGGTTAATAAAATGATCAGCGTCATACTTTGCAGCCCAAAGCAAACCAGCCCAATTCCAAAACAAAGAATTAGTGCTTTAGACAATCGTTGGACGATCATCACATGAACGATCATCGTTGTGTGATAATCGTTCAGATCAAAACGTGCCTTATGGCTCATGAAGTGGACGCGGTGGTGGAGTAAGGAGGAGGTGGATCAAGTGGAAGGATGCAAAGGACACCAGGAAGAGGAAAGACGAAAGTGAAAGTGAAGAGAAAGGGAAAGTCCACAAATGGGAAAAGAAATAAAAGACAATGATTTTTGAAAAACAGGATTAGAGAAAAAAGAGGAGACGATGACGAAGGAGAATAGAGAGAAAGGCACATGAGGTAGAGAGAGAGAGAGAGAGAGAGAGAGAGAGAGAGAGAGAGAGAGAGAGAGAGAGAGAGAGAGAGAGAGAGAGAGAGAGAGAGAGAGGAGAGAGAAAGAGAGAGAAAGAGAGAGGAGAGAGAGAGAGAGAGAGAGAGAGAGAGAGAGAGAGAGAGAGAGAGAATGGTCATGATGATGTGTCAAAATGTAGTTATCGAAAGAGAGAGAGAGAGAGAGAGAGAGAGAGAGAGAGCGAGAGAGAGAATGGTCATGATGATGTGTCAAAATGTAGTTATCAGGAAAAATGGTCAAGCATAAATGAGACACTTAAGTAAACATACCAAATGAAAACATCTAATACATATATACATACATACACACACACACACACACACACACACACACACACACACACACGAACGCACATACACACACACACACACACACGCATATATATATATATATATATATATATATATATATATATATATATATATATACATATGATATAGGTAAGGTCATCATATCAAGACAGTAGGGCAGGACTTGTAGTAATAGATTTAACTTGGACGAATTTGGGGTTTAAGAAGGAAATAGGGAAGAATTGATCCACCAACAGAGTGGTTAACGAATGGAATAGACCATGTAGTGAATGTAGTAACAACGGGTTGTTTTAAGAGATGATAACTTTATGGATAACAGGTGGTAAGGGACAAGGAACTGCCTAGTGTAGACTTTATGGTCTCTTTCAGTTTCCTCCGTTCTTATGTTCTTCTGTTCCTTCAAAAGTGTGACAACCTTTAAGAACTTTATTATGGCAGACTTCAGAGGATTCAGTTGAAGGGACTTTTCCTGTTTAGGGGAGTTTCCCTGTTGAAAAGTCTTCCTGTTGAAAGGAGTTGGCAAATCTTGTGAGCCATTGACACTCCCAGGTACTCACATGCATTTCCAGGTACTCCCACGCACTTCCAGGTACTCCCACACTCTCCCAGGCACTCCCACACACTCCCATCCACTCCCAGGTACTCCCATCCACTCCCAGGTACTTCCATACACTCCCAGGTACTAACATGCACTTCCAGGTACTCCCAGATACTTCCATGCATTTCCAGGTACTCCCACGCACTTCCAGGCACTCCCACACACTCCCATCCACTCCCAGGTACTCCCATCCACTCCCAGGTATTCCCATGCACTCCCTGTGACCAGTCTCTTCCATTCAGCTGTGGGCAAAGCGTACCCTACATGATCAATGACATTGCGCAATATTCTGCATTGTACAATATTATTGGCGGTGTAGGGATGGTATTGAAAGGGCACACGTGTTTGGCCTGTACATTTGATCTCTTCAATATATTGTGTCATTCTTCAATATTATCCCTACACCGTCGATAATATTGTACAATACGGGATATTGCGCCATAATATTGACAGTGTAGGGATGGTATTGAAGAGGCACAAGCACGTGTTTGGCCCGTACATTTGATGTCTTCAATATATTGTGTCATTCTTCAATATCACCCCTACACTGTCAATAATATTGTACAATACGGAATATTGCACAATAATATTGATCGTGTTGGGACCTAATAGGTCTCCTCGGAAACGGCGTCGCTAAGCAGAGGGTTTTCGGTTGCGAGCCCAGCGCTCTACCCACTCCGCCACCACGTCCCTCTGCGGACAGGAGGACGTGGGATGGTCAAACTGCGGCAAGCCGCAGCTCTGGACACGACCTCTTCCGCAGGAAGAGCCGCAGGAAGAGCCGCAGGCTGAGGCAGGAGCAAATGGGGGCATTCAACTACATTTTTTTTTTTCTTCTAAGAGTACCCCAGACTATCTTATTTCTTCGGAGAATGGGAAGGCTCTTCAATGGTAAAGATTCCTCTTAAATACAGTAAATAAATAAAATTAATAAATATCCCCTTGGATAAATACAGTGAATAAATGAATTAATAAATAAACACCGTATCAATTCCTATTCTAACACACACCAAATGATTGTGTTCAGATCACAGCATCTCAACATAATTTCCTCCACATGCTTTACTCTGGCTAAAGAAAGACGATTTAATTTGACTTAAAGGACGCCATTAAGGCTACGTCTCTCACATTCTAAGATAAACACAAAAACAGAATTTTCATTTTTCTTCCCATTTTTTTTATTTTATTACTATTTTTGTGTTTTTTCTTCTACTTTATTTTATCTTATTATATATATATATATCTATCTATTATTTTAGTAAGTGAGCTTCTGTATTCTAAAACCAGACTTCAACATAGCTAAGAACTTTTCAAAATACCGTCAACTTTTTTTTTAACTTATTCTATTTTTGTTATTTCTAATATATTCTCATTTAATTCATTTTATTTGTTTATTTATTATTTTCATTAGTTCTCTCATCATATTCATATTACTGTTATCATCATCATCATCATCATTATTATTATTATTATTATTATTATTATTATTATTATTATTATCATTATTATTATTACTATCATCATTATACTGCACCATACGTTAAAACATTGTATTTTTCCAACACACAATAATTACTCTAAGCGTAGCATGTAACTTCGTAAGCTTCTTATAGGAAGTCGCTCTCACTTTGCGTCACGTGATAATTGTGACGACGTGACGTCAGCGACGCCTCAATGGCTTTCTGCGAGACCGTGACGATCACCGTCATGTCCGCGACGCAGTTCTTGCCGATCACGACAAGAGAATGATCTCGAACACAAAATGTCAAATTTCAGAGACAATTAGTTGGAATGGTCGCAGGTACATTCCTAAACAGTGAACCAACGACTTGACGACGAGTTAGGAAAAATAAAATAAAATAAAATAAAATAATAAAATAAAACAAAATAAAAATGAAATAAAATAATAGAATAAAACGAAATAAAAGGGAGAATAAAACAAAATAAAATGAAATAAAACAAACCAAAATAAAAATAATACAAAATAAAATAGAAAACAAAACAAAAAATAAGATAAAATAAAGATAAATTTAGATTAGATTAAACTAAATTAAAACAAAATAGAATATAATTGGAATAAAATACAATACATCAAAATAAGTAAAGTATATTACAACAAAAATAAAACAAAATAGAATGAAACAAAAACAAAATAATATAGAAATGGAATAAAATACAATAGAAAATAAGAATTCAATAAAAAAATACTAAGATAATTAAGACAAAATAAGACACAAAACAAAATAGAAACCAAACAAGGATTAAACATGGATTAAATAAAATTGAATAAAATATAGTGATAAATAGATAACTTATAAAAATTGGATATCATTGTCAAATCAGAGAAAGTAGGTAGAGTACAGCTGAGTAAGGAAGGAGGTTTTCCATTATTCACACACACACGCATACACACACACACACACATACGTACGCATACACACACACACATACATACACACACGGCGGTCCGGGTTCGAATCCCATCCAGGGCTATAATTTCAGTATCGCTATGCTGCGAGTCGTTACTCCAACTCTCGTGGGCGGGGAGTTGGGTAGTGCGTGTAAAGGTCACAGCATTACCCATTGATCGGTCTTACATGAGCTCTCTTTCGGGAGGGAAATGGCTATCTATCACGAGTCCAACACGTGATCCAAGACCATGGCAGTGAGTCTCTCTCTCTCTCTCTCTCTTTCACACACACACACACACACACACACACACACACACACACACACACACACACACACACACACACACACACACACACACACACACACACACACACTGCTGTCATTGTCCGAAGCGTATAAATATCGATTTTTCATAATTTGCTTGTCACGTGTCCAGTGTCTGAAACCGTACGATTTTTTTTTTTTTCAAATCGAAGGAGATCTTTTTCTTTCAGAAATTGAGCATTGAAAGGAAGACATCCTAAGATGTGCTACGGTGATTGTCATGGAGGAAAAGATCTTCCACCACCGACGGAAAAGGTGTTATCAACACCATAACACATTAACTCTTACTGTCACTTTCTGTCACAAAATCTTGGTGTTCAAAAAATAAGTAAATAAAAAATAAATAAGATAAAATAAATAATTAACAAATAGAGATAAAATATATATAAGAAATAAAATAGAAATAAAACAAAACAAAAATAAAAATAAAACAACAAAAACGAATTGAATACATAATATAGTAAAACATTATATAATACAATAAGATGAAATCAAATGAATAAATAAATAATTAAGAAATCAAATTATAAAAACTGAAAATTAAAACATTCGAAGTCATAACATAATAAAATAGATAAATAAACAGATAATTGAATAAACAAAAAATAAGGAAATTCAGATAATGAAGACCTTATAATATCGAGACCTTATCGACCTTAGAATCTAAACTTTAAAAATCAATATTTAAAGAATCAAGGTCTCAAAGCCAATACTTTTAAAAGCAAGACCTTAAAAATTAAAGAGCACAAAATTCAAAACCATAATAAATCAAGACCTTAAAAATCTACCTCGAAAACTGGAATCAAAACCTAATATCTTAATATTTTAATACTTAAAAATCAAGACCTTAAAAATTAAAACTTTAAAAAATCAAGACGTTAGACATTAGCCAATATTTAAAAAATAAAGACAATTAAAAAAAAACACTAAAAACACATTAAAAATTAAAAATTAAAAATTAAAACTTTAAAATATTTAAAAAATAAAGACAATTTTAAAAAAACAACAACACTAAAAACATACATACATATACCAAGCCTTTTTGCCCCTTACAAGGGAGGTAGCCAAAAAGGAAAAGGTATAAAATAATTTCCACCCATTCCATCCCTGAATACACTCCACACCCCTCCACCCTCCCTCTTATCTTAGCACCTCCTGGATGACGGGTCATCCCTGCACGTTGTCCACTGCCCTGGGTCAGAAGCAGTGTCGCAAGACACAGCACATTCACAGCAAGGCCACTAAAAACAACACTTTAAAACCAATACTTTAAAAACAATACCTTAAATACCAATACTTTAAAAACAATACTTTAAAAAACAATACTTTAAAAACTAATACTTTAAGAACCCACACTTTAAAAGCAAACACTTTAAAAACCAACACTTAAAAAAACATTTGAAAATCAAGACGTTAAAACAAACAGTACTTAAGAACCCAAAAAACTTAAAAACCAATATTTAGAAAATCAACACTTTAAAACTTAAGACCTTAAAAAATCAAGACTTTAAACAGACTGGAGACCTTGTTCGGGGGTGCAATGGTGGTGGGACCTCTTCCTTAGGAGTCGTGAGTTGGTCTCAAGGACTTTTTCGCACACGAAACTCTTCTTTTTATTGCTCGTTAAACAACTCTTTAGCTCAAGACTTTTTATTTTTTTTTATCAAAAAGTCAGTATGTAAAAAAATAATGATAAATAAATCTGGAATATATATAAATAAATAAATAAATAAATAGATAAACAAATTAAATAATAATAATCATAATAACAATAATAATGTTAATAACTATAACAGCAATAACAATAATAATGATAATAATAATAATAATAATAATAATAATAATAATAATAATAATAATAACAATAATAATAATAATAATGATAATAATAACAATAATAATAGTAATAATAATAATAGTAATAATAATACTAATACTAATAATAATAATAATAATAATAATAATAATAATAATAATAATGATGATAATGATAATGATAATGA
>NC_134796.1:42774260-42789260 GCF_046742065.1 Oratosquilla oratoria
TGCTACGCAGAACGTCTAAAAGAGCCCTAACCAGATTAGCTGAAAAACTTCGCTTTTTATATATATATATATATATATATATATATATATATATATATATATATATATATATGGGAGAAAGTATACGCTGGACAGCGTATACTTTCTCCCATAAAAATGGTTCCTGGACTCCAGATAATTTACGAATATATATATATATATATATATTAATATATATATATATATATATATATATATATATATATATATATCAAATATCTTAACGCTTGCAGAAGTTTATAGACAAAGACGTAGTAAACAAACTCTCTCCTAGTCAACCAAATACGAACTTTTGCAAAATATTCCTGACATAATGGTTATGGGCTTGAAGCGTTGTACAATTCCACGTCCTTCATTTAAGAAAAGAAAGAAAAGAAAAGAAAGAGATTTTTTCATAATTTCAAAATTTCAAAATTTTGAGTCCAAGACAATATTTTGGAAATCTGGGGTAAAAGAAGCCTCTGCTGTGGAGCATTGGTTTTGGAGCTTGTCTCGAGGTTTCCAAAGCCTCAGATCGATCCCCAACGGTGATTGACCCTTGTTCTGACTTCCTGAGTACATAAGGCAAAGGTGACGGCTTCGTCCGAAGCTGTGCAGCATCTCCTGGTGTACACCCTTCAACTATGGCATTCGTAAACGATTACAGTCAGACCTAAACAGACAATAAACAAATATTATTTTTTTTATTTGTTTGTTATTATTCGTCTGTTTGCCTATTATTATTTCCGTGATTATCATTTATTATTATTTATGTCAATTTATTATTATTTACTATTTACTCGTTTGTTTATTATTTAACTTTACCTATCTATCTATTTACTTTATTTGGTATTATTTATATCATTATAATTTTTGTTTATTCATTTATCATTAGTATAATTTTTTTTGCATCCGAACTAAATTTAGTTATGGACCAAAAGGTTTCCTGTCGGCATGCTCCTCGTTTGTAATCCTTTGTAATCTTTTGAAAGTTTTGCTGGTGGGATATGGAAAGCTTAAGGCCATGTTCAAACCAGCGGCTTGAACCGTGGCGATTCAAATACAGTGTAAGTCAATGGAGACGTTCACACACAACCATGTAATTTTCCCTTGACTATGCGGTACCGCCGCGGTTTCCGCCAGTGTGAAGATTGATTAAATGTCATTTTCGTGTGAAGATTGATTAAATGTCATTTTCGGGACAATAGTGTTATCCCTATAGACCACGGTCACGCAGTGGCTTTCAAAACCGAGGGCTTATTAAAAAAATAGAAATAAAAATAAATTCATTGTACTTGAAAATACCTATATGTTCATCCAAAGACTGTGTACGTGAGTGTGCGGATGCGTATATGTGTATGCATAATACAGTATACATGTCATATACGAAAAAAGCTGGAATGCAGGAATCATTTTGGTAATAAGTAAAGCACACCGGACTCAGAAACAGGTACTTTTTTCCAGACGTTTCGAACCCTGTCCGGGGTTCATCATCAGGAGTTTACAGTGATGAGATTGTTTCGATCCTAACTTGAAATGGAAACAAGTGCTCCACTGGTAGTGGACCATGGGAACCCCGGGAAAGGGTCTGGTCTGGTCTCAAATGTCTCATCCCCCCAAAAAAAAAAAATTGGTGACAAAATATCACAGTCTGATAACAGAACCACCTAGTTCCTCAACTAATTTAGGTTTACAAAGGCGGATTACAAAGGCGGAGCATACCGACAGGAGACCTTTTGATCCATATCTAGGTCGGATTCGAAAAAAAAATCATATTAATAATAAAATAATAAATAAAAACTATGATAATGTAAATAACAAATAAAATACATAAATAAATGCATAGGTATAGTTAAATAATAAACAAACAGGTAAATAGTAAATAATAATAAATTGACATATAACTAATAATAAATAAAAATCAGACAGACAAATGATAACAAAACAAAAACAAATAACATAAGATAAATTATAATCATTACAGCATCTTACTTAGGTATCTATCTAAATGATTCTTAAAGCTTTGAACTGAACTACATTGCACTACCTGTGCAGGAAGTTTATTCCATTCATTAACTACACGGTTGGCAAAGTTGTTTCTACCTACTTCCAAATTGAATCTATTTCCGGACAGTTTGAGACCATTGTTTCTTGTCTGATTCTCATTCAATGTAAAAATTTGGTCACTTTTGATGTTGTCAATTCCCTTTAGAATTTTAAAGACCTGTATCAAGTCACCTCTGAGTCTACGCTTTTTTAGGGAAAACAGATTCATATGTTTTAGTCGATTTTCGTATGATTTATTTTTGATATTTGGAATCAGTTTTGTGGCTCGCCGTTGTACTCTTTCCAATCTGTCAATGTCTTTAATGAGATTCGGTGACCATACGGAAACAGCATATTCCAAATGTGGACGAACTAACGATTTATATAGCTTGTTAATGAGTGATGGACTTTTGAAATCAAAAGATCGCGCAATCAGTCCTAGAATCTTATTCGCTTTCTCAGAGGCTGAAATACACTGCTTGGATGATTTGAGGTCGTTACTGATAATTACGCCGAGATCTTTTTCACTATCCACTTTTGTTAACGAATTTCCAAATAACTTGTAATCGTACTTACTGTTATTTTTACCTATGTGCATTACCTTGCATTTACTTGTGTTAAATTTCATTAGCCACTTTTCAGACCATTGCTGTAATTTATCTAAATCTTCTTGAATATCTAATTGGTTTGAGTGATCATTTGCCACTCCGCACAGTTTTGTATCATCAGCAAATTTGGAAACAGTAGATTTTAGTCCATGGTCTATATCATTTATATATACTATGAATAGAAGTGGCCCAAGAACGGAACCCTGAGGAACTCCACTTGCAACACTTTTCCATTCAGAAGTTTTTCCATTTAAAACAACTCTCTGTTTTCGATCATTCAACCAATTACTAGTCCAACCTAATAGGCTACCACTTATTCCATGCAAAGCTAATTTAGTAAGTAGTCTTTCGTGTGGGACGGTATCAAAAGCTTTTGCAAAGTCTAGATATACTAAATCTACACTCTCCTTTGTCCCTCTGCAGATTGGGTAACATTAATTCCATTTTTCTGAAGTCTTGACTGCTGCCATTGCATGTCCGTATCCCTTCGCCCGTCCGGTTTCGAAATGTCGACAATTTGACCTGTGACGTCACGAGGCAGCACAGCCAGTTTCCGAAGTTTGTCAACAACTTTTCCCTTCACCTTCCCCGTTGGTGCCTAAATTCCTGCACATTTTGCTGTGTCGCAATTATGTTTGATAATTATTAGTAATAGATATTCCTTGATGATTAATTACTTTTGCGTCGATGTATTTCGAATATACAACAGAAATCTATTTGACGCAAAAACATTTGATAAGTGTTTAGTCCGAGTTCGAGTCTGGGCCGAATTTCGTCAAATTATGTGAATTTGAATAGCTAGAATAAGACTTTGCTTGTAGCATTCTAGATTTTCCTAAGAAAACTTCAACAATATATCTAACATTAGTAAAAGTGTAACTCCTCTTAGTTTCTCAATATAAGACGCAAAGGTAATTTGATATTTGAAGATCGGGGTAAAAAAACGATAGATTGTAACCAAAGTCGTTTCTACTCAAACGAACGCAGTCACAAGATTCGTTGGGGAACAGAAACCTTGCGAACAATGATAATAATAAAAAACAAAAAAAATGCGCAAAACCACACTTACCTGCGCACAACAAGCCAAATAGCCGTGGGAAACTGCGCAACCTAGGAAGCTCCTAGATGGAGCAGTAACTAGACCACGCAATTTAGTAACTTCTTAGACATACAAACTCTTCTGTTTTTCATCTCTTGTTTTACATTTCTTCTGTCACTTTCTCTCTTTTTATATTATCTTTAAGTCTAGTTTAACCACCATCTGTTTATTAACATGGAGGGAGGAAGGGGTGACGGGGAGGAGGGAAAGAGGGAAGGAGGGAGGGAAGAGGGGGAAGAGGGGAGAGGGGGTAGGGAAAGAAGGTGGGAAGGATGGAAGAGGGGTAAGGGGGAAGGAGGGAGAAAAGAGAAGGGGAGAGGGAAGAAGGAAAAGGGAGGGGAGGGGAGGAGTAGGAGGGAGGGAGGGAGGGGGAAGGGGGAAGGAGGGAGAATAGAGGAGAGGGGGAGAGGGAACAGGAAAAAGGGGGGGAGGAGTAGGAGGGAGGGAGGAGGAAGGGGGAGGGAAAGGAGGGAAAGAGGGAAATGGGAGGGGAGGAGTAGAGGGGGTAGATGGGAGGGGAGGAGTAGAGGGGGTAGGGGAAAGGGGCGAAGGAGGGAGAAGGTAGCGCGGGAAAGGGGGAAAGAGGGGCTGGGAGGGGAAAGAGGGATGGGAGGGGAAAGGGGGAAGGGAGGGGAAGGGGGAAGGTGGGAGAAAGGAGGTAGGGATGGAAGTGAAGAAGTGAGGAGGAAAGGAGGGAGGGAGGGAAGGAGGGGGGAGGGGGAAGGGGGAAGGGGGGAGGGGGAAGGGGGAAGGGGGAAGGGGGAGGAGATGACATCATGCATTTCTTGCCCTGTCCGGCCAGTTTCCATGTAAGTGTAATGTTGTGTCGATGATATGCTTTGCAAAATGTTTTTTTATGAAAAACCAATAACATAGAGAAGTGGAAATTCAGTTTAAAATGGCGTATAGAAAAGGGAGTTTCTTTCCTCTGTTCTTATACTGCATTTTTTTTTATTTAGTTACAAACACTCTAGATTGTATTTTTTTTATCTATGATTATACGTGATGCGGGCTTAGAAGAAACCTCGGTCGTGTATGACGAAGAAGAGGGGAGATGGAGCCGAGGGAATAAAAGAATCCCGGATGGAAACTACTAAGACAAGTGGCAGAAGGTATACAGGACAAACGACCACAAGGGAGATCCGGATACAGATAGGTGGGTGGAGTAAGGAAGGACAACTGGTACCAGGACTGCATTGGATAGAATTGACACGGGACAGAACCATCTGGAGAGGCATAATTAAAGTGGTGAGAGAGAGAGAGAGAGAGAGAGAGAGAGAGAGAGAGAGAGAGAGGGAAGAGGAAAAAGGGGGGGAGGAGGAAGAGGTGGGGAGGAGGAGGAGGAGGAGGAGGGTGAAGAGGACGAGGAGGAGGAGGAGGAGGAGGAGGAGGAAGAGGACGAGGAGGATGAAGAGGACGAGGAGAAGGAAGACGAGGAGCAAAAACAGCAACAGCAGGAGAAGGTGAAAGAGGAGGAGGAGGAAGAGGAAGAAGAGGAAGAGAAGGAGGAGGAAGAGGAAGAGAAAGGAGGACGGTAACACACAGATACAAAGGCAGTTATCGAAGACACGATTAAGCTGAAGGATTGCGCAATGGCAACAGGAAAGTAAATGCAATGAAAGACTGAAAGAGAGACAGACAGACAGAGAGAGAGAGAGGGGGGGAAGAGAGAGTGAAAGGGAGAAACAGAGAGAGAGAGAGAGAGAGAGAGAGAGAGAGAGAGAGAGAGAGAGAGAGAGAGAGAGAGAGAGAGAGAGAGAGAGAGAGAGAGAGAGAGAGTGGGTACATGATGAGGGTATAACTGAATTTAATTGGTAATTAGGCTACAATTATGATTACAAAATAGTTTGAGCAGGTCTATTATATATTATCCGAGCAGTTTAGAACGTTGATACTTGCAGCGGAGGTCAAGGTGACGGCAGTTCGAACCCTGCCACCGGCGAGTTCGACCAAGGGCATGGTTAATTAAATTCTACGCTATAGAGTCCTTTGTAAAGGAGCGTCCTAGCCTACTGATAGAGGAAGTTCGCGGCGTTAAACCGAATCACAACAATAATAATAGTAATAATAATAATGATGATGATGATGATGATGATGATGATGATGATGATGATGATGATGATGATGATGATGATGATGATGATGATGATGATGATGATGATGATGATGATGATGATGATGATGATAAATTATAATAATAATAATAACAATAATAATGATAATAGTGATAATGATAATGATAATAATGATAATAGTGATAATAGTGATAATAATGATATTAATAGTGATGATGATGATGATGACAGTAATGATAATAATGATGATGATAATGATAATAATAATAATAGTAATAATAATAATAATAATAATAATAATGATAATTATAATTATTTTTATTATTACTATTATTATTCTCATAGTAATAAAATTATAAAGATAATAATAATGATAATAATAATGATAATAATAATAATAATGATGATGATGATGATGATGATGATGATGATGATGATGATGATGATGATGATGATGATGATGATGATGATGATGATGATGATGATGATGATGATGATGATGATGATGATGATGATGATGATGATGATGATGATGATAAGAAGAAGAAGAAATTAGAAATAGATCAATAAAAATAAAAAATCGTTTTCTTATAATGGTACCTACGGGCTAGAGAATAACCACACATAAACCTTATTCAAAGAATTTCGTCACCGTAATTCGTCTCATTTAGTTTCTTAGTTTACATTCTCTACAAGGATGGCATTTTAAAACCTTACCCACTGGACGCCGCGAGGCGGAAAGCGTGCAATAAGGAAACCAGATAGAAGGTGAAGTTGAGAAGATAGAGAAGTCTTACTAGTGCGAGTCATCAATGCTATGAGAGGGGCCGTTGATCAACAGTTGGCTCAAAATGACTGAAAATGAATTTATTTGTTTATTATTTAATTTATTTATTTATCTATTTATTTATTTGTTTATCTGTTTATTTACTTATCTATTCTATTTATTCATCTATTTATTTATTTATTTGGATATAGTACTGCTTATTGTTAGAAAGCATTAAAGTGTACGACCTTATGCATTGTGTAAAGGGTTATATCTCGATAGTTTCTCTACAAAATAATAAATTGTAAGTTCAACAGAAAACTATTTGTGTTACTCTCCGTATAGCAGTTGTATCAGAAATTGACAACAGAAGAATCAAATGTTGAATAAAAGAAAAGAAAAATAATCTCCAATTCTTGTCACCACAGACGTGGAGTAAATGTCCTATTTTCTTACCTCTTATAATTCACTTTTTCAATATCACAAAAACGCAACAGAAAGCCATGGATTCCAGCAATTGCAGTGCATTAACCAAACTTTCTAAATACATTATATTCAGTTGATTGCTGTAACATTGTAGACACTATAAATATTCTAAATACGAGTATTTTGTTTTCTTAGGGGAGACTTCTTACCTGATGTGTAATCGTTTCAAAACTGGAACGTTCTTAATAGGGAAGACTGCAAAAGACCATAAGGCCTACACTAGGCAGTTCCATGTCTCCTACCACCTGTCATTCCTATCCATATCATCTTCTCAACCTATTGTTTCAGCGCTCACTACATGGTTACTAAGGCTATTCCTTTCGTTAACCACTCTGGTTCTTGACTATTTCCTTCTTAAACATAAAATTATCCAATTTAGATCCATTGTCACGAGTCTTGTCCTATACCTGACTCGTAGTAATGAATTTGAACTAACGGAAGAGGTCGCACTTCTGCCTCATGGGGTCTCGGTCGATTTAGAACCCTTTCAAGCCTGGGACCGCCCTACTTTCACTTCCTTTCCTATTCTCTCTCTCTCTCTCTCTCTCTCTCTCTCTCTCTCTCTCTCTCTCTCTCTCTCTCTCTCTCTCTCTCTCTCTCTCTCTCTCTCTTTCTTCTTCGTTTATTATGATCGGTCACAGAGACCCTCCCCTCCTCCTAGACTTTTCTGTCTTCGGTCATTTCCCATCTGTCTCCATCTCTCTCTCTCTCTCTCTCTCTCTTTCTCTCTTCTCTCTCTCTCTCTCTCTTGCTCTGTCTTCCCGTTTCCCATCTGGCGCTCACCTTCCTCTCACGGTCTCCTTTCCCATAACATAACCTTGAACTTTTGTCCGTTTCATTCCCAGCTGGTTCTTTTCCTGTCCGGCGTTGATATCTCCACGTCCTTTGCTCATTTCTTTTCCATCTGGCTTCTTTCTACCATCTGGCTTCCTTTACCCAGCTGGTTCCCTTTCCCGTCTGGCCCCCTTTCCCACATGGCTTTCTTTTCCATCTGGTTTTCCTTTCCCGTCTGGCTCCCTTTCCTATCCAGCTTTCTTTACCATCTGACTTCCTTTTCCCAGCTAGCTTCGTTTCTTATCTGGTTCCCTTCCCATCTGGCTTCCTTTCCCATCTGGCTCCCTTACCCCTCTGGTTCCATTTTCCCATGTGGCTTCCTTTTCCATCTGGTTTCCCGACTGGCCCCTTTCCCATCTGACTTTCTTTTCCATCTGGCTCCCTTTCCCATCTGATCCCTTACTCATCTGGCTTCCTTTCCCACCTGGCTTTCTTTTCCACCTGGTTCCTTTCCCATCTGGCCCCATTTCTCATTTGGCTTCCTTTTTCATCTGGCTTTCTTTCCCATCTGGTTTCCATTTTACCATTTGGCTTCTTTTTCCGTTTGGCTTCCTTTTCCATCTGGTTCCCTTTTCCATCTGGCTTTCTTTTCCCGTCTGGCTTACTTTTCCAAATGGCTTCATTTTCTACATGGCTTTCTTTCCCGCCTGACTTCCTTTTCCATCTGGCTTTCTTTCCCGTCTGGCTTCCTTTTCCATCTGGTTTCCCTTCCCATCTGGCTTCCTTTTCCGTCTGGCTTCCTTTTCCATCTGGTTTCTTTTTCGATCTGGCTTCCTTTCCCATCTGGCTTCCCTTCCCATCTGACTTTCTTTCCCATCACATCGTGACTTTTTCACCAGCTACCTGGTTCCACTTCCCTTATGTCTTCTTTTACCATCTGTCTTCCTTTTACCATCTAACTCTAAGTCTGTTCTTCTCCATCTCCCATCTGGCTTCACGTGTGTTGCTTCCTCTCTCATCTGGCTCTACGCCTGTTCTCCTTCCTCTCCCATCTGGCTCTACGTGTGTTGCATTCTTTCCCATCTGGCTTTGCTTGTGTTGCTTCATTTCCCGTCTGGCTCTACATCTGTTCTTCTTTCTTTCCCATCTGGCTTTACGTGTATTGCTTCCTTTCCCATCTGGCTCTACGTTTGTTCTCCTTCCTCTCCCATCTGGCTCTACGTTTGTTCTCCTTGCTCTTCCATCTGGTTCTACGTGCTGATTGCTTTCCCATCTGGCTTTACGTGTACTGCTTCCTTTCCCATCTGGCTCTACATCTGTTCTCCTTCCTTTCTCATCTGGCTCTACTTCTGTTCTCCTTCCTCTCCCATCTGGCTCTACGTCTGTTCTCCTTCCTCTTCCATCTGGCTCTATGTGTGTTACTTTCTTCCCCATCTGGCTCTACGTTTGGTCTCCTAATCTAACCAATCCTAACCTATCCCATATGAGGTCGACCTCACGGTGACCTCACGGTGACCTCGCTCCAAGACCTCCGACCTGACTTGAACTGACCTTAAGTCATTCCCACGACTTCACTTTGTTATTGGGATTTGTTTTATTTTATACTATTTATTTATTTTCGTTGTCTTTATTTAATCATTACTTATTTATTTATTTATTTATTCATTTTTTAATGTATTTATCTATTTATCTATTCGTTCATTTATTTATATTCTATGAGCTTAAATGGTTTCATCTTCTCGAAGCAAGGTCCCAGTACTATAAGGGTCAAAATGCTCCATCCGACGACCACATGACGACCCTATTCCATCGAGAGTCATCCCTTGAAACCAAAGAGTGATGTGATGTGACCTTGTTTCCGCCGCCGCCGCCGCCGCCGCCGAGCCGCCGCGCCTTAGGTCATCAACGTCCGCTTTCTCTTGCGCGGCTTTCGCCCGCGCGCCGGATCAAGATCGAGTACCGGAGCGGATCCGCGAATTCATCCGAAGGTGTCACACGCACGGGGACGCTTTACAAAATTTTACAAAGGAAGAAGAGCATAGCGAATGGAGACCTTTTGGTCCATAACTAGGTGGGATGCAAATAATAAATAGTTGAACAAAGAAACAAATACACAAGAGGACCAAACAATGGAGAGGCATTGGGAGGAGGGGAGGAAGAAGGGGGAGGAGGAAAGGGGTATGAGGGAGCAGGAAGCAGGAGGTGGGAGAGAATCCTACGGATGTATATGAGCTGATCCTAAGGGGAGAGATGGTCTTGGGATCCTGGAATTGGAAGGATATCCCCAGAAAGGGATCCTGGAAAGGGGGAAAGGGAGGATATTCTGGGATGGGGAGGATAGGAAAGGACCCTGAGAGGGGAGACATGGGGGGTAGTTATGGGAGAGGATCAGAGGGGGGAGGGGGAGGGGGAGATCTTGGAGAGGGAGGAGGGGTAGGGGGAGATCTTGAAGAGGGGGGAGCTTGGGAGGGGAGGAAGGGTGGGGAGAATCTTGAGCTTCGTCATTATCATAATTTATTATTATCATTATTATTATTGTTACTATTATTATCATTACTATTACTATTATTATTATTATTATTATTATTATTATTACTATTATTATTACTATTATTATTATTATCGTTATTATTATTATCATTATTAATTATCATTACTATTATTAATAATAATAATATTATTATTGTTACTATTATTATCATTACTATTACTATTATTATTACTATTATTATTACTATTATTATTACTATTATTATCATTATTATTATTATCATTATTAATTATTATTACTATTATTATTATTATTATTATTATCATTATTACTATTATTATTATTATTATTATTATTATTATTACTATTATTATTATGAGGAGGTTGATATGGGGTGCAAGCCAAAGGAAATTTGACATCTTCAGCACGGTAATACAATGATACATACATACATACATACATATATATATATATATATATATATATATATATATATATATATATATATATATATATATATATAAATGTTTTTTACGCAAGTGAGAGTAGGAGGTTCCCAAGCCTAAAGGAGTTTTAAATCGACCGAGATCCCATGAGGCAGGAGTTCGCCATTTTCCACTAAAGAAGAAGAAAAGGAAGAAAAAGAAGAGATGCAAGAAGAAGAAAAGAAGAAGAGGAAGAGAAAAAAAAAGAAGAAGAAGAAGAAGAAGAAGAAGAAGAAGAAGAAGAAGAAGAAGAAGAAGAAGAAGAAGAAGAAGAAGAAGAAGAAGAAGAAGAAGAAGAAGAAGAAGAAGAAGAAGAAGAGGAAAAGAAGAAGAAGAAGAAGAAGAAGAAGAAGAAGAAGAAGAAGAAGAAGAAGAAGAGGAAAAGAAGAAGAAGAAGAAAGAGAAGAACAAGAACAAGAAGAAAAAATAACATTAAAAACAAGAGCAAGAAGAAGAACAATAACAAAAACAGGAAAAATAACATCAACAACAATAATAAGAACAAAAACAAGCACAAGAACAAGAGGAACAAAAACAACAAGAATTACAAGGCCGTCACCTTTGCCCGCATGTCTTCTGTCCAGCCCCCCCCCCCAGGGGTCCTGACCCCGGTGGCCCTTTCTCCCCCCTCCCCTTCCCCCTCCACCTCCACCTCCCCCACTTCCCACTACCCCTTCACCTCTCCCTTTTCCTCTTCCACCTCTCCCCACTCCCTCCACCTCTCCCTCCTTCCTTCTCTTCATCCTCCACTCCCCTCCTTCCCCCTCTCCTCCTCCACCTCTCCCCACTCCCTCCACATCTCCCTCCTTCCTCCTCTTTATCCTCCTCTCCCCTCCTTCCCCCTCTCCCCCTCCCCTCTCCTCCACTCCTTCCCCCCTTTCCCTACTCCTCCTTCCCCCCTCCCTCCTCTTCTCCCACAAGAGACCCTTCCCGAGGGAGTCGCCTGTCACGCCCTCCTCGGGGGGTCCCGAAAGACCCCCCCCCCCGTGCCCCGGGGGACGCGTGGTCGCCCAGTGGGGGGGGAAGAGGACAACAAAGTGAGGGGAGAGAAGAGAAGGGGAAGGAGAGAAAACGGAAGGAGAAAGGGATAGATAGGAAGGGAAGGGAAGATCAAGGAAGGTAGGAGGGGAAGGGAAGGGAAGAGATGGGGAAGGATGGGATGGGAAGGGAAGGAAAGGGATGAGAAGGGAGGACAAGGGAGGGCACGAAAGGAAAGGAAGGGATGGGAAGGGAAAATAAGGGAAGGGAAGGAATGGGCAAGGGCAGACGGAAGACAAGGAAAGGAATGGGAAGGAATAAGGGAAAGGAAGGGAGAAAGGAAAGGAAGGGAGAAGTGAAAGGAAGGGAGAAGGGAAAGGAAGGAGAAGGAAACAGGTGGGAAAGGATGGGAAGGGACGGGTAAGGATGGGAAGGGAGAAAAGAAGGGATAGGAGGGGAGGAGAAGGTAGAAGGTGAGGGAAGGCAAGGGAAGGAAAGAGGAGGGGTGGGGGTGGGGATGGGGATGGGGATGGGGATGGGAAAGGATAAGGGAATGGGTAGGGAAAAGTGAAGGAAGAAGGGTGAAAGACGAGAGAGAGAAAGATAGAGTGAGAGAGAGAGAGAGAGAGAGAGAGAGAGAGAGAGAGAGAGAGAGAGAGAGAGAGAGAGAGAGAGAGAGAGAGAGAGAGAGAGAGAAAGAGAGAGAGAGAATGTGTAGGAGGGGTGACTAACAGGAAAGAATGGAGCAGAAGGCGGAACAAGAGGTCAGGGTGGTGGGGGAGGAAGTGGAGGAGAAAGAGGAGGAGGAGAAAGAGGAGGAAGAGGAGGAGAAGAAAATAATGGGTCGGTAAGAGACGTGGGAGACAAGAATATAAGGAGGAAAAGGAGGTGGAGGACAAGGAGGTGAAGGAGAAAGAGAAGGAGTAGGAGGAATAAGAGGAGGAAGAGGAGAACGAGCACCAGGGGGAGAAGGAGGAGGAGGAGGAGGAGAACGAGCACCAGGAGGAGGAGGAGGAGGAGGAGGAGGAAGAAAAGGACGAGGAGGAGAAGGGTAAGGAGGAAGAGGGGGAGGAGAAGGAGGAAAAAAAGAGGACGAGGAGAAGGAGGAGAAGGAGGAGAAGGAGGAGGAGGAGGAGAAAGAAAAGGACGAGGAGGAGAATGATAAGGAGGAGGAGGAGGATAAGGAAGATAAGGAGGAGAAAGAAAAGGAGGAGGAGGATAAGGAAGATAAGGAGGAGGAGGAGGAGGAGGAGGATAAGGAAGATAAGGAGGAGAAAGAAAAGGAGGAGGAGGATAAGGAAGATAAGGAGGAGGAGGAGGAGGAGGAAGAGGAGGAGAAACAAAAGGAGGTCAACGAGGGGGAGAAGGGAGAAAAGGAGGAAGAGGATAAGGAGGAAGAGGAGAAAGAAAAGGAGGAAGAAGAGGAGGAGGAGGATGGGTGAGAGGAGGATGAGGAGGACGAGCAGCAGCAGAAGAAGAATAACAAGAATACAGGAATCGTGTCGAGCGAGACTCCTGGAGAGAGAGAGAGAGAGAGACAAGGAAGGGCCGAGTTCGTCTGAGAGACAGACAGACAGACAGAGACAAGTGCCTGTGGAGAGAGAGGAGGTGAAGAGGAGGGGATAGGAGGGGAGGAGGAGGAGGGAGTGAAGGGGGAGAGGAGGAAGTGGAGGGGGAGAAGAGGTGAAGGAAGAAGAAGGGGAGGTGTGAGGAGGGGGTAGGAAAGGATGGGAGTGGAAGGGAGAGGAGGGGAGAGGAGGCGACAGGAGAGGAGGGGAGAGGAGGGGAAAGGAGGGGGATGGGACAGGAAGGGGGATAGGAGGGGGATAGGGGGGGAGGGAGGGGGAAAGGGGAAGAGAAATGGAAAGGGATGTGGGAATTATTTCGCCGGCGCTTCTACTCTACCCTTGGGGAACAAGATAGCACCGAAAAATGGAGCCGCTGAGGACGTGGTGAAGGAGGCATTTAAGGAGGAGGAGGAAGGAAGAGGAAAGAAGAGGAAGGAGGAAGTGGAGAGGAGGAGAAAGGAGGAGGAAGAGGAGGAAGAAGGAGGTGGAGGAAGGAGGATGAGGCGAGCGGGGAGGAGGAGGAGGTGGAGGGCAGGAGGAGGTGGAGGGCAGGAGGAGGAGAAGGAGGAAGAGGAGGAGGAGGTGGAGGGTAGGAGGAGGAGGAGGGAGGAAGAAGGGGAGGGGGAAGAGGAGTAGGAAAGGGTAAAGAATGAAGAGGAGGAGGAGGAGGAGGAGGGAGGAAGAGGGGGAGGAGGAAGAGGAGTAGGAAAGGGTAAAGAGTGAAGAGGAGGAGGAGGAGGAGGAGGAGGAGGAGGAGGAGGAGGAGGAGGAGGAGGAGGAGGAGGGGGAGGAGGAGGAGGAGAAGCAAGTGACAGAGGTGGTAAAAGAAGACAACTTAAAAATGCCCGGAACTTCTTTGCTCCCAGTCCGTAGGGAGGCTCCCAAAAGCTCCATAAACTAGTGACTGCAAGAAATATCTAGTCAATATCACACACGGGGCAGAGAGAAGGGGAGGGGAGGGGAGGGGAGGGGAGGGGAGAGAAGGTGAGGGGAGAGGAGGGGGAGTGGGAGATAATAAGGGGGCGAAAATTAGATAAAGATGAGAAAGCGAAAAAACGATAGAGAACAAAGAAAAAGGATAAATACGACAGGGAAGAAGAGGAGGACAAGGAGGAGGAGTAGGAAGGTGAGGGGGGTGAGGGGGTGAGGGGGGTGGAAGAGATCAAGTGACAGGGGGGGAGGAGGAGGAAGAAGAGGAGGAGGAGGGGGAGGAGGAGGAGGAAGGAGTAGATATAGGGGAAGAAATGGAAGAAGGGGAGGAGGAGGAAGAAGAGTAGATACACGGGGAGAAGGAGGAGAAGGGGAGGAGGAGGAGGAGGAGGAGGAGGAGGAAGAAGAGTAGATATAGGGGAGAAGGGGGAGGAGGAAGAGGAGGAAGAAGAGGAAGAAGAGTAGATATAAGGGAAGAAGGGGAGAAGGGAGAGGAGGAGGAGGAGGAGGAGAAGGAAGAGGAGGAGGAGGAGGAGGAGGAGGAGGAGGAGGAGGAGGAGGAGGAAGAGGAGGAGGAAGAGAAGGAGGAGGAAGAGAAGGAGGAGGAAGAGGAGGAGGAGGAAGAGAGGAGGAGGAGGAGGAAGAGGAGGAGGAGGAGGAAGAGGAGGAGGAGGAA
>NC_134796.1:42794260-42814260 GCF_046742065.1 Oratosquilla oratoria
TTCACACGCATCGACTTTTGGCCGTGCGTCGTCCAAGACACGACGTCGTGCTCTCAAATAATCATAGGTGACTATGGGCACTTTCACACGTGGCTGTGACGTGTGAAAGAGTCCCTAGACACCCACAGCTAGTTGACATCACGACGTCGTGTCGCAGACGGCGCACGGCGAAAAGTCGATAAGTGTGAAACTACTTTTACATGTAAAGGAGGAAGAACACTTACCGAAGAATCAAGAGCAGCTCTCGCTCATTGTTGAAAAATCACGCTTCCCTCACCTGTAAAGAGGACAAAGAAAAATATTAACTAATTGCATCTGCCAAGGTCTGTTGCCTCACTTGATCACAATCTCGGGACTACACCGATAAAAGTCATCGACACTAACCACTACTACAACAAACCGTGTGTGTGTATGTGTGTGTGTGTGTGTGTGTGTGTGTGTGTGTGTGTGTGTGTGTGTGTGTGTGTGTGTGTGTGTGTGTGTGTGTGTGTGTGTGTGTGTGTGTGTGTGTGTGTGTGTGTGTATGTGTGCGCGCGCGCGTGTGTACATTACAAAATGGAACTACATTATCGCTGTGACGCCCCGTAATGACGCAACGTCACTCGCTTGTTACAGATGACGTCACATGTGACGATTAACGCGCCAACTGTCCCGAAGAGAGAGTGTGACCTGCGAGAGGTGACGCTTTTAAAAACGTCGTCAACCGAAGCGGAGAAACGACAGTTTATCGTGAACAAGAATTCTATTTCATTTATTCATTTATTTTATTCGTTCATTGTATTATCAATTTATTCAATCAGCTATCAATTTACCTATTTTCATTTATCTTTTATTTATTTATTTATTTATTTATTTATTTATTTATTTTGTAAAAAAAAAAAAAAACAGTGGCTAGGTAAGGTTTTGAAAGATGATTCACAAGACATAAAACAACCCCAGAATGGCTACAAAAGAGCATAAAAGAGACATAGTCCATAAAAATATATTATGTCTTATTTTCTAAAGTTAACGAATAGAACAGATTTAGTAACCATCAATAAGCGCTGAAATGATTGATTAGGTGAGGGACATGGAACTGCCTAGTGTAGGCCTTATGGCCTCTTACAGTTTCCTGTATTCTTATGTTCCTACATTAGAGTACATCTTTAGTACATAATTGGTACATCTATGTACATGAAACATAAGAAGGCTATCATAGGCTACAGCATCACAAACATATGAATTTGGGAGTTCGAAAAATGTAAGAATGGACTGCTACAGATAGGTAATTAATCTATACAATATTTATTTATTCATTTACTAATTTACTTATTTATCTATTTATCTATGTAATTATATATTCATTCATTCATTTATCTATTCAATTATCTATATGTTTGCTTATTTTTGCAGACAGTAATGGCTAAAACAGTTTTGAAAGATGACTTACAAGACAAAAGAAATCCAATACGGTAACAGAAAAGTCTCGTTTACACGGGGCAAGTTGAGAGGCAAGTCAAGTGTGCAAGTTACTTGAACTGGAGAGAAAGGCGAACAAGTACATCTTCACAAAGGCCAAGTCAGAGACAAGTGGCCTTTGTGAACATGTACTTGCTCGCTTGACTTGCCTCTCAACTTGCACCGTGTAAACGAGTCTTTACTCATCTTTGTACGTGAAAAAGTCTGTAAATGGCCACAGCATCACAAACAGAGACATTTAGGAGTTATAAAAATATAAAGAACAGAAATGATACAGACAGATAAATGTTACCATATATGATCTAAACATCTAAAGCCTCATTGACATGGGGCTCGTTTAGTAGACACTAGTGCTACTTGCAAGTCAACTTACCAGGCAAGTAAGTGTTTACACTAGGATAATTTGGAGGCAAGTTGACTAACTTTCCGTTGACATTGGGCAAGCAGAGGGCTAGTTTACAAGTCGCTAGCACTAGAGGCTACTAAACTAGCCTCATGAATAATTTAAACGTTTAATCAAGAAATTATAAGAAATAATTGAATTATCTTCATAATAGTAATCACCCATATAGGTCGATCAAACTGTGCAAGATATCTGAAACGCTTCCGGATGGTGTGTAAGGTCCTGTCCACACTTGCGGTTTGAACCGCGCGGAAACCGCGGCAGTACCACATAGTCTAGAAAAACTGTGCGGTTGTGTGTGAACGCCTCCATTGACTTACACTGTAATTGGACTGCCGCGGTTAAAACCGCTAGTGTGAACAGGGCCTGTGTGTGTAGCCACAAGGTAACCTTTACCTAACCCAAGCAAGGACATAAGTAAGCGACCCACCGTACAGAGACATAGAAACAGAGACTACAAGAGACCCTAAGGCCTACATTAGGCAGTTCCATGTCCTCTCTCACTTGCCATCCCTGTCCATGAAGTTATCCAACCTTCCTTTAAAACAACCGATAGTTTCAGCGCTCACTACTACATGGTTACTAAATCTGTTCCATTTATTAACCACTCTGTTGGTAAACCAGTTCTTGCCTATTTCCTTTCTTAAACCTCAATTTGTCCAATTTAAACCTTTATTAGAAGGAAAAGGCTACATGTTCTTTGCATGTACGAAGCTGAGGTGAGGTCTGTACGTTCAAGTGACGCTGGTGTGGATTCCTATCAAGACTTGGAGAACAGAAGGGAGAGGGGGCGACACTGTGTCAGGCAGAGGAGGAGGGGAGAGGTGGGAGGTGGTAGGGAGGAGGGAAGGAGGAGGGGGAGGAGGGAAGGGGGAATGAGGAGGGAGGGGAGGGAGGGGAGGGAGGAGAGAGGGGAGGAAGGAGGGCAGGAGGGAAGGGGGTTGGGGAGAGGAAGGAGGTGAAAGGAGGAGAAGTAGGAAAGAGGGGAGATGAGAGGATGGAGGGAGGAGGGAGGGAGGAGGGAGGGAGGAGGGAAGGAGGAGGGAAGGAGGAGGGGAAGGAGGGAGGGGAGGGAAGAAAGAGGGGAGGAAGGAGGGGAGGAAGGAGGGGAGGAGGGAAGGGGGTAGGAGGGAGGAAGGAGGAGGAGGGAGGGAGAAGGGGAGTAGGGGAAGGAGGGAGGAGAGAGTGGGGAAGGACAGAAGATGACACTGCGTATGTTATGAGGTGCTGTCTATGATTAATTAATATCATAATGTAAAAAGATAAAATAAATATAAAAACAAAACAAAGACAACGCCAAAATAGATAAATAGATAAATCATTGAATAAGAGAAATTAAAATAAAAACAATTTAACAAATAGATAAGAATGGGTAAGAAAATAAGGAATAACGATATAGAAAATAAATTAATAAACAAATAAATCAATGAACATGAATTTTATCTCATTGCTGGATTCAACGAAGATCTGGGAAATTTCTCTTTCTCTCTCTCTCTCTTTCCTTCAGTCATCTGGTTACTCGTTTTCTTTCTCCATTTTCTTTTATTTATTCTATCTTTTACTTATCTACCTACTACATTTATTTATTAAATTTTTGTTTACTATTACTATTTATCTTATTTTAATCTAAATTTTATTTTGTTTATTCTTTATTTTTAATTGATGGGGTCTGAGACTTTGGACAGGAAAAGCCTCTTCGTGGGTCAAAACCTTTGATCGTGACTGTACGTGGAAGGATCCGATGGTTACAATTATGTCTACTTACAGCATCCTCCAGCTCTATCGATCCTCGCCACTCAGTAATGCATCAGTCTATGCTTAGCAAAGCACATGGGATGCTTAACCCATTAAACTCCGATGACAAGATGTCTTGTCATTTGGTCAAATTAAAAAAAAAAAATCATAAAACACCAAAATGTTTGATCAAACATTTTGGTGTTTTATGATTTTTTGTTTAATTTGACCAAATGACAAGACATCTTGTCATCGGAGTTTAATGGGTTAAGGAGTGGAAATTCTCTCAACCAATGGGGCGATACCAAAAATATTAACGATTCCGATTCGAGCCCCGATACTGCTCTAAAAATCCGATTCCGGTAATTGGTTAATAAATGTACTTTGTTTATAATTTGCTTCACAAACTGGGGCCTGAAAACAATAACGAATTGTAATCACTGCAGGTATCGGAATCGGAATCGTATCGGAATCGGAAGTTTTGAGAAGTATCGGAATCGTTGGTATCGTCCCATCATTAGTTCTGTCGACATTGGAATGTCCTGTCTGAGAGTTGGAAGGGCAGTCAGGAGTTGCATGACGTTGTTGTTAATAATAATAGTAATAATGAAAATGAAAATTGATGATGATGATGATGATGATGATGATGATGATGATGATGATGATGATGATGATGATGATGATGATGATGATGATGATGATGATGATGATGATGATGATGATGATGATGATGATGATGATAATGAGGATAATAATAATGATAATAATAATAATAATAATAATAATAATAATAATAATAATAATAATAATAATAATAATAATAATAATAATAATAATAATAATAATAATAACAATAATAATAATAATAATAATAATAATAATAACAATAATAATAACAATAATAATAATAAATAACAATAACAATAATGATAATAATAACTATAACAATCTGTCATTTTGAGTCCACTACTGAACAAAGGCCTCCCTCATACCATTCCATGACTCGCACTACTACGCTAACATCTACCACGCCACTCCTGCAAACTTCTCTATCTCGTCCCTCCATCTTCTGTCTGGTCTCCCTCTGGCACATTTCCCGTCTCTCTCTCTCTCTCTCTCTCTCTCTCTCTCTCTCTCTCTCTCTCTCTCTCTCTCTCTCTCTCTCTCTCTCTCTCTCTCTCTCTCTCTCTCTCTCTCTCCTGTCTGATTGCGCCATAGGCTTTCTCAAAAGGCCTATTCCGAAACCAGTCAGAGTTAAACCCGGATTAAGATGGCTGTCTCCATTTCCTACTTGCACCACACACACATACGCGCGCGCACACACACACACACACACACACACACACACACACACACACACACACACACACATACATAAACTAGATGTAGCGAGATACAAAGACGGGTCACCGCGAGCATAGCTCCCCTTCCCGTAGAATACAACTAGGTATGGACACACACACAAGAGTAAAACTGAAAAAGTATCATAAATAAATAAATGATTACACAGCAGTTTTAGTATCACAAAATACTATGTTCTTTTAAATCACTAAAATGCCCTAACTAAACCTGGAGCAATTTAACATGAGAAAGGGAGGAGACTGTAAGGGACCATAAGGCCTACACTAGGCAGTTCCATGTCCCTTACCACCTGTCATCCTAATCCATAAAGTTATCTCATCTTCTCTTAAAACAACCAATTGCTAAGTCTATTCCATTCGTTAACCACTCAGTTGGTAGACCAGTTCTTGCCTCTTTCCTTCTTAAACCTTAATCTATATTAATTTATACATTTACCTATCCATTTATTAATTCACCTATTTGTTCATTCATCTATTTATCTATTATTTATCTATCTATTATTTATTCATTCAAATTACTTACCTATTTGTTATTCGTTATCTAATTATTCATCTATTTACTTATTCATTTATTTAATCATCTGTCTATTAATTTTTCTGTTTAGCTACTTATTTATTTACCTATTTATTTATGTTTATTTATTTTTATATACTTATTCATTTGTTTGTTTATTTATTGTTTTCTTTTTATTTACTTATTTTATTTATTTATCATATTTATTTATTCATTTATTGTTATTATTCTTAAAGACTAAGTTTGTAATACATTCCTGTGATGATTTTTCCTTCGTCACGCAGCCCATCGTCTTATATAAACCTATCAAATGCCGTAACCCGAGAGCAAAGTGACGAAACCCCACGACGACAAAGGAACCAGAGCTTCCTGTTCTTCGCCATCCACGCACGCACGCACGCACGCATGCGCGCAGGGACCTGGAAAGTTGGGTCCCCACATTCGCTTCTGGTGACACGCTACCTTTTTTTCTGTTTTATCTTATATTATTTTATTTTATTTTATTCTATTCTATTTCATTTTATTCTATTTTGTTTTGTTTTGTTTTAATTATTTACTCATTGTTTCATATTTTTATATATTTATGATCGTTACTACAACTATGTACATACACACACACACACACATATATGTATATATATATATAATATATATATATATATATATATATATATATATACACAACAACTACAACTACATATACTGAGACAACAACCCCATTATTTATTTGTTTATAGTTAATATAATAACTATCAATACTGCCACTACTAGATTGCTACTGAGTATACAATCTTTAATATTTTTACATTTAATTCTTATTATTATGGTTAATATTGTAGTCATAATATTTCATCCCTACGTCTATACTTAGCGTGTTTAGTACAAAGAGTGGGGCTACAATTTAGTGTTGTTAGTGAAATAGTGGTAGTATTATTATTGGTACAAAGAGTAGTAGGAATAGCCACTTTACTATCACTGAAAGCATAAGGCATAAGTCTTATGAAATCAATGTGATCTAAAGGCGAGATTTCTATGTTCAACTTTTATCTAATTTTATTTTATTTTTCATTTTTTATTTTATTTTATTTTGTCTTATTTTATTTTATTTTATTTTATTTATTTTTATCTTATTTATTTTTATCGATAAACATATTCATTTCACCCTGCGAGTCAATTAAGTTTTTATTTCATTTAATTTTCTTCTATTTCATTACATTTCATTTCATTATTTTTATAATTTTATTTATTATCTATCTTATTTCATTTTATTGTATTTTATTCTATTCTATTTATCTATTCATTTATTTATTTTTACTTATTTATTTATTGATTTATTTATTTATTTTCGTTACACAACTTCATTCAATTCTGGGAGACAAGCCAATGAGAGAGAACCATTTTGCACACTGTCCGCGGCCTGGGATCGAACCGGAGGGACGTGCGGTACTGTGGCACTCATGGCAGCAGCGACAAGGCCAAGGCATCGCCCAACCGGGCCGTTGGACCCTGCAAGGGGTCAATTTTGCCTTTTGCATGTCTTCAACTTTCACTACCGCGCCACCAGTCTCCCTTAACCCCCCCAACCACTAACTCCTTAACGCCCCCCCCCACCCCAGTAACCCCCCAACCAGTCCCCCAACCCCCCACATCCCCCCTCCACCACGTGGTAATCTTTTTGTGAAGACCAGAGGAAAATTGGGAAGGGAACGGGGAAGGGCGAAGTCGAAGAGAAAACGGAGGTATTTGGTGAACGAACTCGACAGAGATCCTCTTGGGCAGACCGACATACCTCTGTATATGAGGCACTCTTTTCCTTCCCCTCCTCTTCTTCTTTTTCTTTCTCCTCCTTCCTCCTCCTCCTCCTCATACTTTTCCTCTTTCTGCTCCTTCTCCTCCTCCTTCTCCTCCTCCCCTTTCTCATTTTTCAGCTCCTCCTCCTCTTCTTCCTTTTCTTCCTCCTCGTCATCGCATTCCTCCTACTTCTCCTCCTCCTCCTCTTTTCATCTTTCAGCTCCTCCTCCTCCTCCTCCTCCTCTTAGACCTCCTATTCTTTATTCTCTTTCTCCTCCTTCCCCTCCTCTTCTTCCTTTTCTTCCTCCTTTCCCTACTCTTCTTCTTTTTCTTCCTTCTTCCTCCTTGTCATCGTTATCCTCGTACTTCTCCTCCTCCTCCTTCCTCCTCGTCATCGTCATCCTCCTACTTCTCCTCATCCTCCTCCTCTTCTACCTCCTACTCCTCTTTCTCTTTCTCCTCCTTTCCTACCTCCTCCTCTTTTTTTCCTTCCTCCTCGTCATCGTCCTCCTCCTCCTACTTCTCCTCTTCCACCTCCTACTCCTATTTCTCTTTCTCCTTTTATCCCACCTCCTCCTCTTTTTCTTCCTCCTTCCTCCTAGTCATCGTACTCCTCTCTTTCTCCTCATCTTTCTCGTCTTTCAGCTCTTTCTCCTCCTCATCCACCTCCTACTCCTCTTTCTTTTTCTCCTCCTCCTCTTCCTCCTCATCATCATCACCATCATCATCTTTCTCCTATTCCTCATTTTTTTCCTCCTCCTCATCATCATCTTTCTCCTCCTCATCATCATCTTTCTCCTCCTCCTCCTCCTCCTCTTCCTCCTCCTCCTCCTCTTCTCCTTCCCCCTCCTCCTCCTCCTCTTCTCCTTCCCCTTCCTCCTCCTCCTCCTCCTCTTCTTCTGCCTTCCTCCTCCTCCGCTTCCTCCTGCTCATCCTCATCATCACCTTTCTCCTCTTTCAGCTCCTCCTCCTCCTCTCCTCCTCCTCTTTCTACTACAACTCCTCTTCTCCTCCTTCCTTCTCACCCCCAGACGCTTCCATTCGCCCCAAAACGGCCCCTTTCCTCTAACGAAGTTAAGATAATCCATCTCGGTTAATCTAACTCACCTTCAGCCTCTGAACCCTAATCCTCAACTCTCAACCCCTTCATTCCTGGGTGACACCTTGGCTGCCGTTTGGGTCTGTCTGTTAAGCGTGCCCTACACGATCAATATTATTGCGCAATATTACGTATTGTACAATATCTTTGACGGTGTAAGAATGGTATTGAAGAGGCTTCAATACCATCCCTACACCGTCAATCATATTGTACAATACGGAATATTGCGCAATATATTGATCGTGTATTGACGGTATTAAAGAGGCACACGTGTTTGGCCTGTACATTTGATGTCTTCAGCATATGTCGTTCTTCAATTCCATCCCTACGCCGTCAATAATATTGTACAATACGGAATATTGCGCAATAATATTGAGAGGCCGTCTTAACTTTTTCATTACCGGGTGGTATTTCCGGTACCTTTTCCCCCTCGATAACATAAACAAAAAGAGACAGACAGATAGACAGAAAGACAGGCAGAATGTCCAGGAGACAGGAAATCAAATAGACAGATAGACAGGGACAGACGGGGTAGCAGGCAGACAGATAGTCAGGATGTCGTGAAGACAGGTAAGGAGAGAGACAGACATATAGACAGGAGACAGGTGAGGTAGCAGACAAAGGTAGACAGCGTGGATGTCCAAGAGGCAGATAGACAGGTAAACAAATAGACAGGCTGATAGACAGAGGGGCAGATAGGGTAACGGGCAGAGTGACAGAGAGACAGAAAATGACACAAAGGCAGGAAAACAAGCAACCAAAAAGACAGTCAGACAGACAAGAAAAATGGAAAAGGATACATTGACAGAAAGACATAGACAGGAGGACACGTGAGCACACAGGCAGACAGACAAACAGACAGAAAGGGATATAGAGACAGGTGGACAAGCAAGCTCACACACAGACAGATAGGCAGACAGACAGGCGGACAGACACAGGCAGTTCTACAGGCAGACAAACAAATATGCAGACAGACAAATATGCAGACAGACAGACAGATAGGCAGACAGGCGGACAGACAGACGGACAGATTGAGGTCATAAGGTTTGGCCAATGGGAGCAACGCTACCGTAGACAGGGTGACCACAGGTTGCCACTATGTTGGTAGACAAATACAGTATGTGTGCAAGTGTGTATATACTGTATATATATATATATATATATATATATATATATATATATATATATATATATATATATATGTGTGTGTGTGTGTGTGTGTGTGTGTGTGTGTGTGTATGTATTTGTGTATGATTGTATATGTGTATATATGTATTTTTGTGTATGAATATATGTGTACGTATGTATGTATATGTACATGTATATATATATATATACATATATATATATATATATACACAAAGAGGGGCAAATATAGAAACAGAGACAGAGATAGAGGTAGATGGATAGATAAATTGAGAGGGACAAATAGACAGACAGACAGAGAGAGAGAGAGAGAGAGAGAGAGAGAGAGAGAGAGAGAGAGAGAGAGAGAGAGAGAGAGAGAGAGAGAGAGAGAGAGAGAGAGAGAGAGAGAGAGAGAGAGAGAGAGAGAGAGAGAGAGAGAGAGAGAGAGAGAGAGAGAGAGAGAGAGAGAGAGAGAGAGAGAGAGAGAGACGAGCGGCGGACATGAGCGAGCGTGAAAGTGGGCAGCAACGGTGAAAGGAACATTCAAGGTGAGGGAGGGAGAGGGAGACGGGGAGGAGGCGGGAGGGGTAAGAAGAGGAGGAGCAGGAGAGGAGGAAGAGGGGAAGGAAGAAAGAGATTATGCATACAGTACAATAGTAACGCCGTAGTCTCCTTGTATATACTATATATATATATATATCAACAACCACAATGCACTTTAATTCTAAGCTATCAACATCGGGAGACCCAATGGAGGCCACAACCAGTAATTGAAATGTGGTACTGCCGAGGACTCGAACTCAGCCATCCTCGGCAGTACCACATTTCAATTTCTGGTTGTGGCCTTCATTGGGTCTCCCGATGTTGATGGCTTAGAATTAAAGTGCATTGTGGTTGCTAAAATGTATCTCTAATCACTGGGACCCATTCAGTGTTGTACATACTGTATGTATATATATATATAATGTGTGTGTGTGTGTGTGTGTGTGTGTGTGTGTGTGTGTGTGTGTGTGTGTGTGTGTGTGTGTGTGTGTGTGTGTGTGTGTGTGTGTGTGTGTGTGTGTGTGTGTGTGTGTGTGTGTGTGTGTGTGTGTGTGTGTGTGTGTGTGTGTGTGTGTGTGTGTGTGTGTGTGTGTGTGTGTGTCGGTCCTGGTGCTGTAGCAATTGGAATAGATTTAACTTTTAAACGGCCAACGGCCACTGAAGTAAAATATTTTAGCCTATTTCTAATAACGTTTGATTTAATAATGTCCACAAACGTTTGATCATTAAAAAAACGTTCGTTCTGCCTACGATCAACAAACGTAACCAAATAAATGTCTTTACTTTCTCCCTGATGGATGCTAAGATCACAGATAACAAAAAACTAGTTCGGTAGGGTTGGTAATTCTGTTTTTTTCCTCGTGCATTATATAACCTACATAATTTTATGCCATTTTTACTCGTGTTGGCCGGGTACAGTTAGTACCACTGTAATACATGCAATATTGCAATATATTCATGCGCATTCGGTAGGGTTGATAATACCGTTTTCCTTATGCATTATGTAATATACATAATCCTGTAATATATCATTCTAATTCCTTTCCGTCCAGTAGTGTTGGTACTACTGGTTGTGTGATACAATCTAATAAAATGCTTTAATGTATAATACAATATTAAACGAAGAATATTGATAAAAGATTTAAAAAAATCTTTATCACATTTGCAAGTGTGAGATTTTTACATTCCATTTAATTTTATTTTTTCTATCAATATTTATATATTCATTTGTTGATTTGATTCCTAACTTATTTATCTATCAGTCTCTTTGTGTGTTTGTTTATTAAGTAATCATCCCATCTAACATGGTATATACTTATTTATTTACTTTAATCTTCATCTATGTATTTATAAATTTTCATTGATTCACTTGTTCACCTTTGTATTAATTTGTTTATTTATACATTATTTATTCATTTATCTATCTATCTATATATACATATATATATATATATATATATTTATCATTTATCTATTCATTTATTTATCATTTTATTATCTTTATCTATTTCTTTACTTACTCATTTATTCACTTATCTATTTATCTATGTATTTATTTTTCATTTATCTACCATTTTATTACTCTTATATATCTATTTATGTTTGTTTGTATCTTTGCGGGGACCCCACATCCTGGTTCCCCTAGAAAGTGCCCAACCCGCGAGCTGCCCTGGCGACCTGAGACCTGTGACCTTTTGTCCGCTTGGGAGAAAAGGTCACCCCCTGAGACCAACACCGTCCCCCTCATGACGTCACTCTATAACGTCACGTCTGTGACGTCACGTCTACGATGTCACGTCTATGACGTCATTCTATGACGTCATGTATCTTGTGTCTATGACGTAATGTTTATGCACACACACAAATACACACGTACATGTACATGTACACACATGCACACACAGCCATTCGCTCAATTATTTATTTATTCATGTAAATATATATTTAATAATTTATCTATTTTTGTATTCAATATTCTAGTTAATGAATTACTTGTCTATTTATCGTCAGAGCAATTTCTCACTCGACAAAGATGAGCTCAAAATAATGCCGACGATATGACGTCATATTTTATGAGGTCACGATCGAATGACGTCATGTTCTGCGTGACGTCACGAGTGACGACACAACGCGGAAATTTACATCAGTGACCTGGAATTGTCTTCTTCTGGGACACGAAAGGAGGACAAAGATGAGGAAGTTGGGAAGTTGTCTTGGAAAACTAGATGACCATCCCATGTGGACATTCATGCACACACACATACACACACACAAACACACAAGCATGCACATACACGCACACACACACACACATGCACATATACAATCACACACACATCCACATATACAAGCACACATACACATATACTGTACAAGCACATACACCTGCACACATACACACACGCACACAACCACAACCACACCCACACACGCATACACACACAAAAACAAACTCCTGGGTAACAACTTGCAGAACTGTGATGCCTTTCATCCCTGAGCGGGGACCGTGTGTGTGTGTGTGTGTGTGTGTGTGTGTGTGTGTGTGTGTGTGTGTGTGTGTGTGTGTGTGTGTGTGTGTGTGTGTGTGTGTGTGTGTGTGTGTGTGTGTGTGTGTGTGTGTGTGTGTGTGTGTGTGTGTGTGTGTGTGTGTGTGTGTGTGGGTGTGTGTGTGGGTGTGTACGAGTGTGTGCGCGTGCGGCCACCCGGGCCACTTGGGCCGTACGTGAGCGAAAGTCATCCTCGCCTTTCGTTCCGTCCTTGTCCGTCACACATAAAGGTTGACCTCGAGCCACAGCAGGAGGAACCTATATGTATGTATGTATGTATGTATGTATGTATGTATGTATGTAGGTATATGTATGTATGTATGTGTGTGTATGTGTATGTATATGTATATGTCTCCATAAGTGTATGTGTGTGTGTATGTGCGTGTGTATTTATTTATGTATGTATGTACGAACGTATATATATATATATATATATATATATATATATATATATATATATATACATATATATACATAGGTGTTTGTGTGTAAGGTTACAGCATTACCCATATACCAGCCACTATATAACCTCTGACCTCTCATCCGGGAAGGTACTAGGTGTCGATCACGAGTCCAACAAGTTATCTAAGACCGTGATGTATCACACACACATCCCCCAGAGGGGAAAAAAAAGAAGAAAGAATGTGAATCGAGTTACATAAAAAAAAAAAAAAAAAAAAGTAGGGTCATTCCATGTAAAAGATTCTCGCTACTGTTACGTACGCAAGAACCAGTTTCAGTGGATGTCTTTGCCAATCCCTTTGGGAGAAAGCTACTCACTCTATTGATCTACTGATAAGTTGGTTTATTCAGCATAAGGTACTGGTCGTGATAAATAAACAAATAAATGATAGAAATACCCGAATAGATAAACAAGTAATAAAAATACTTAAATGAATAAATAACCAAATGAGAAAGACAAATAAATGAATAAATGAATAGATAATGAAGGTAAACAAACTAGTAAATAAATTAATAGATAAATACATAAGTAAAACAAACAAATAAATAGATAAATTAATAGATATTATAAATAAACGAGTAAAATAAATTAATGAATAGATAAATTCATAATCTAGTCACTGGCCTTCCTTTCCGCATCAATATCGACTGATGTCTCTTCTTCTTCTTCTTCTTCTTCTTCTTCTTCTTCTTCTTCTTCTTCTTCTTCTTCTTCTTCTTCTTCTTCTTCTTCTTCTTCTTCTTCTTCTTCTTCTTCTTCTTCTTCTTCTTCTTCTCCTTCTTCTCCTTCTTCTTCTTCTCCTTCTTCTTCTTCTCCTTCTTCTCCTTCTTCTTCTTCTCCTTCTTCTTCTTCTCCTTCTTCTTCTTCTCCTTCTTCTTCTTCTCCTTCTTCTTCTTCTTCTTCTTCTTCTCCTTCTTCTTCTTCTTCTTCTTCTCCTCCTTCTTCTTATTCTTCCCTATCCCCTTCCTCCTCCTCTTCTTTCTCTTCTCTCTTCTGCTCCTCCTCCTCTTCCTTCTCATTCTTCTTCCTCCCCCTCCTCTTCCTCCTCCACCTCTTCCCCTTCTTCTTCTTCTTCTTCTTCTTCTTTCTTTTCCTCCTCCTCTTCTTCTTCTTCTTCTTCTTCATCTTCCTCTTCTTCTTCTTCTTCTTCTTCTTCTTTCTTTTCCTCCTCCTCTTCTTCTTTCTCCCCTTCCTCGTTCCTCCTCCTCCTCCTCCTCCCCCTTCTCCCGTTCTTCTTTCTTTTTCTCCTCTTCTCTTCCTCTTCTTCCCTCCCCCCTTCCTCCTCCTCCTTCTCTTCTTTCTCCTTCTCCTCCTCTTCCTCCTCTTCTTTCTCACTCTACCCTTAATATTCCTCCTCCTCTTGTTCCGCCTCCTCTTGTTCTACCTCCTCCTCCTCCTCTTCCTCCTCCTCCTCCTCTTCCTCCTCTTGTTCCTCCTCCTCCTCCTTCTCCTCCTCCGTGACACCACTTTCTCCCGAGGGGCAGGATGCCACTTCGTTCAGATTTAGGACCTGACTTTGTTCAGGTGAGGAGAAAGACGAGGAGGAGGAGAAGGAGGAAGAGGAGGAGGTAGAGGATGAATAGGAACTGAAAGAGGAGGAGGAGAAAGACGAAGAGAAACAGAAAGAGGAGGAGGAAGAGAAGAAGGAGGGGGAAGAGTGGAAGAGGAGCAGGAGGAGGAGGGACAGGAAAAGGAGGAGGAGGAGGAGGAGGAACAGGAGGAGCAGGACGAAGAGGAGGAGGAACAGTAGGAGGAGGAACAGGAGGAACAGGAGGAGCAGGAGGAGCAGGAGGAGGAGGAGGGAGGAAGAGGAAGAGGAAGAGGAAGATGACGATGAGAAGTAGGAGGAGGAGAATGGATAGGGTAAATGTTTAGAAAAGGAAGAAAAAGTGATGATGGGTCTACGTCCGGAGGCGCTCAGGAGCTGCGGCCGACGCTGTCGTCACCTTTGCCCTATGTACTGTACATGCCCTTTGGGTGGCAGGTAATGGACTGTCACTGCTGGGTATCGGAGAGGAGTGCGGGATTCGAACCCGTGACTAAGCGGATACGAGACCAGCACGCTAAAGATTGCGCCACCAGGATGCAAATGAAAAATTTCCTCCTGACATTTTCCCTGGGCTTACTGTTTCCTCCAAGAATGAGAAGAAGAATATAAAAGAGGAGAAGAAGAAGAATGGGAAGAGGAAGAAGAATATAAAAGAGGAGAAGAAGAAGAAGAAGAATGACAACAAGAAGAAGAAATAGAAGAAGAAATAGTAGAAGAAGAAATAGAAGAAGAAATAGAAGAAGAATAACAAGAAGAAGAAGAACAACAACAACAACAGCAAGAATTAATGGTAGTGATAATAATGATATTAATAAATAATGATAATTATTATTATAATGATAATAACCATAATAATAATAATAATAATAAAATAATAATAATAATAATAATAATAATAGTCATAATAGTAATAATTATTATTACAACAAAAACAACAAAAATATCAATAATAATAATAGTAACAACAACAATAATAATAATAATAATAATAATAATAATAATAATAATAATAATGATAATAATAATAATAATAATAATAATAATAATAATAATAATAATAATAATAATAATAATAATAATAATGATAATAATAATAATAATAATAATAATAATAATTATTATTATGATAAATAACAATAACAACAATAATTACAACAATAACAATACTAATAACGACAATGGCGTAACGTTACAAATAAAATCTCACACACACACAGACAGACACAATGCCTCATGCATAGCGGTACAAGACCTAACGACGCCATAAACTCTCGAGTTGACATTTGACATCGCCTCTCCTTCTCAGACTTCATACTAATAAATTTTGTGAAAAAAATGTACAATTACCTTTCGCAAGAGGTTCTGGAACTCTCTTACCCATGATGTATTTTCGTTTGTCTATGTGTTGAATTCGTTTGGAATTTGGAATTAAAAAAAAATCTCTAAAACTGATTTTTGAAATTCAAAAAATTCCTCTCCAACGGAATTTTACTTCGAAGAGATCCTATGTGTATATTTTATTCTTATATATTTTCAGTTTATTCTGGTCCTTGAAATATATAGAGATATATAAATAATTTTAGAATTCTTGATGTTGTTTAAGCGTCGTTTCTATGAAGAAAGATTTGATGACGTCATCGCTATGTCGGTCACTTCGACATAACGTCATCGCCAAGTCGATTATTTTGGTATGACGTCATATCGTCCAGTTTCTTTGCGAAGATTTATTTACAAAAATGAACGATTTATTGGCCCTCAATGTTATACTTGTGTAATAAAAAATATTGATAACGCCATCATATACAATTGTCGTAATAAATTTAGAGAAATATTTTTTGTGACTTTCCGGAGGTGACATAGAGACATTTTCTAAACATATATAATAATAGTAATGATGATGATGATGATGATGATGATGATGATGATGATGATGATGATGATGATGAGAACAACAATAATAATAATAATAACAATATTGATAATGGAGGTACCAGCACATAGGGCAAAGTGTCTCCTGAAGAGTTTTCTCTTTTTCTCTCTCTTTCTCTATCTATTTATCTCTAATTCTTTCAGATCACTAGTTTGTGAAAGTCTTATTCAAACCCCAAAAACAGATTTTGTAAAAAAAATCATAATAAAAATAGATAAAAGAACAAATACATAGAAAAATGAGTAAATAGATATATAAAGAAATAAATAAATCAGGAAATAAGTAGATGAATAAGGAAATGAATAAATGAAAACATATGAATAAAAGACAAGTTATAAATAAATAAATAAATAAATTAAGAAATTAGTAAATTGATAATAAGAAAATAAATAGAAACGGAGACGTAATAACTGAGGTTGAGAACGCACCTTCCACCTCCTCCCCTCACCCTCCACCACCCTCAACTGAAAAAACCGTAAAATATTTATATAAAACAAAAAATTACATATAAAATGTGTGTCACTATAACACAAAGAAGCAACACGGAGAGAACCCCGCCAAGGTGAGGAGGAGAAAGAGGAGGAGGAGGAGGAGGGGAGGAGGAGGAAGACGAGGGCGAGGAGGAGGACGAGGAAGACGAGAAATAGTCGGAGGAGGAAGAGAACGAGAAGGAGGAGGAGGTGAGGAGGAGAAGGACCAAGAGGACGAGAAAGAGTTGGAGGAAGAAGAGGACGAGAAAGAGTTAAAGGAGGAGGAGGAGGGGAGGAAGAGGACAAGGAGGAGTTAGACGAGGGCGAGGAGGAGGACGAGGAGGACGAGAAATAGTCGGAGGAGGAAGAGAACGAGAAGGAGGGGGAGGTGAGGAGGAGAAGGACCAAGAGGACGAGAAAGAGTTGGAGGAAGAAGAGGACGAGAAAGAGTTAAAGGAGGAGGAGGAGGGGAGGAAGAGGACAAGGAGGAGTTAGAGGAGGAGGAGGAGGAGGAAGAGGACGAGGAGGAGAATGAAGAAGAGGGGGAAATGGGAGCAAGGAGAGAACTCTTCCAAGAGTTATCGTTGGATGTCCACGGAAAAAAAGAGGAGGAAAAGGAAGAAGAGGAGGAGGAGGAGGAGGAGGAGGAAGAGGAGGAGGAGGAGGAGGAGGATGAGGAGGAGGAAGAGGAGGAGGAGGAGGAGGAGGAGGAGGAGGAAGAGGAGGAGGAGGAGGAGGAGGAGGAGGAAGAGGAAAGGTGGGTCAGGACATCCGGCCCAGCTGCCGGAAGGCCCCGGATGGCTTGCGTCATCTGGTGTGAAAAGAGAGTAATAGTATAAATACAATGAAATAAAAAAATTAAGAAAAAAATTGGAACGCACGCACACACATTTGCTATTTACATTACATATATGTATATATATATGTATGTATATATATATATATTATACATATATATATATATACATATATATATATATACATATATATATATATATATATATATATATATATATATATATATATATATATATATATATATATACATATACCGTGCCGTACGCATAATCTTCAGTTATCAAGCTAACAATAAATCACAGGACAAAACAAGTTGATCATAAAAAAGTCTAAGCAAATTGATCTTGTCCTGTCAAGAAAAAAGAAACGAGACGAAACAAAATGACGTTGTCAAAAAAAAAAAAGGAGTCTGATATGTGATAGCGAGAGTCGCGGCCGTGGAAGCCGCCGACAGCCGAGGTGGCGGAAGTGGCGGCTGGAGGCGGCGGCGGCGGCGACAGCTGCCTTTCCGGAAACCCAAAGGTGGAGCGAGGGAGAGAGGGAGAGGCGGAAAGAGGGAGTGAGGGAGCCGATGGGAAAGGGGAGAGAAGGAGCTGAGGGAGCCGAGGGAGCGAGGGGGGGGGGGCAGAGAGAAGGAGATAGAGATAGAAAGAGAGAGAGAGAGAGAGAGAGAGAGAGAGAGAGAGAGAGAGAGAGAGAGAGAGAGAGAGAGAGGGAGAGAGAGAGGGAAAGAGAGAGAGAGAGAGAGAGAGAGAGAGAGAGAGAGAGAGAGAGAGAGAGAGAGAGAGAGAGAGAGAGAGAGAGAGAGAGAGAGAGAGAGGGGGCGCAACTGGTTGTTTTAAGAGAAAATAAGCTAACTTTATAGAATGGGCATGGCAGGTGGTAAGGGACATGCACCTGCCTGGTGAGCGACTCATTTTCTCTTGCAGTTTCCTCCATTCTTATATTCATACGTTAGCTTGGGGGCTTTGGTAGGAGACGGCTTGACTGGGGGCTATGGGAGGGGGCCAGGGGGCTGTGGGGGCTGTGGGAGGGGGCCAGGGGGCTGTGGGAGGGGGCTGGGGGGCTGTGGGGGGCTGTGGGAGGGGGCTGGCGCCAGCTACCTCGTCAAGCAACCGCGCCCTCTATCAAACTGTGTCCATTTTGTTCTTCCTACCGAGGCCACCTTTGTCTAGTTATTGATCTATTTATCTGTTTGTTTATTTGTTTGTTCATTTGTTTATGTACTGATTTACCTGTTGACTTGTTTATTTATATATTTGGTTATTTGTTTTTCTGTTTATTTGTTGTATTGATTTACATGTTGATTTGTCTGTTTGCCTATTTAATCATCTATTAATCATATTTATTTACTCATTTTGCAGATGTTTATCTATCTACTTATATATTTGGATTTATCTGTTCATTTATTAATTCATTTGTCTATTTATTTATTCATTTGCTTTTATTTACCGATTCACCCATGTTATTTTATTTCTTTATGTTTTTTCTGTTATGACTTAATATTCATTGTCAAATACGTTCCTTCGACGTTGCAATGACACGCTCTATCACACACACACACACACACACACACACACACACACACACACACACACACACACACACACACACACACACACACACACACACACACACACACACGACTCGATGACACAGTGGTTAGAGTTCCCGGCCATCACTGCGGTGGTCCGGGTTCGAATCCCGCCAAAGGCTGAAATCATTTCAGCATCGCTGCGCTGTGGGTCGTTACTCCAACTCTCGCGGACGGGGAGTTGGGAGTGTGTGTGCGTGTAAGGTCATAGCATTACCCATAGATCGATCATATATGAGCTCTGATCTCTCCTCCGGGAGGGAAATAGCTGTCGATCACGAGTCCAACACGTCAACCAAGACCATGGTGGAGAATCACACACACAGTTTGGCTTTAGAACTGGAAGATTTGATGTGCTGTAAGTTTCACTCAATTATCTATTAATCTATTTATCTATTTATTTACTTGTTTACTATTTTTATCTTTCATTTATTCTACTTTCGTGTGAGGAAACCGTTACTTCTATTATTGGGAACGACATGGCGTCAAAGTATTGAGTATCAGATGTGATATGGGAAACATTTAGCGAAAGTTATACATTAGAAGCTGTAAGTCATCTGCATTATTTCTTGAGTGGACATTCGTCTCCATTTATTAAAGAATTCTCCGTGTCTCTGGT
>NC_134796.1:42816760-42821760 GCF_046742065.1 Oratosquilla oratoria
TGCTAGACACTCACAGACCAAAAGGCCCATGATGACGTCACACTGCCCTACTCTCCCCCCTGCATTCCGTTTTCTGTTGCAGGCTCACGACTGAGGAGACAAAAGAATTGGCTGAGAAAATGAAAAGCGGTTCCTCCGCTGGGGCACAAGGCTGGTTCCAGCACGACATCCCTTCAATGTCTTTTGGTACCCGAAGACACTTTATGTCTTTCTTCTGGCTGGCGCCAAGCGTTTTTGTTCAGCTGAGACGCTGGGGGGCAAGAAGGCTTTAATAACTCTTAAATCGTCATTTCAAGATTCGAAAAAAAAGAAAAATAAAGATTGTAACCGAACTCGTTTCTACTCAAAACGGTGAAGTTTTGGTCTCCGTCCTATAGAATGGATATTAATTCACTAGATTCAATAAAGAGGAGAATGACCAAAATAATACATAGCGAGAGGAATTGACCATACGAAGAGAGGCTTAGAAGCCTTAACTTACACTCTCTGGAAAGACGTAGAGTGCAGGGTGATCTAATAGAGGTATTCAAATGGGTCAAAGGCTTTAACAAGGGTGATGCATACAAGGTCATCATATTAAGACAGCAGGGTAGAACTCATAGTAAAGGGTTTAAACTGGACAAGTTTAGGTTTAAGAAAGAAATAGGCATGAATTGGTTTAACAACAGAGTGGTTAACGAATGGAATAGACTTAGTAACCATGTAGTGAACGTTGAAACTATTGGTTGTATTAAGGTAAGATTAGATAGCTTTATGGATGGGTATGATAGATGGTGACGGGCATAGAACTACCTAGTGTAGGCTTCATGGTCTCTTGCAGTCTCCTCCATTGTTATGATCTTATGTTCAAAGGAATTCAAAAGTTGACGAAATATTTACATCTATTTCTATTCTACCCAGACTCGCCTGATACCTTAATCAGGCAGCACAGACCCAAACACAAAGGGTCTGGGTTATGGCAGGTTCCAACACCTCCACTCCTTGTGAAGGTGTTAATTAACCTTTAATACCAAGACGCATACCGTGGCCTGATACTTAAGAATTCAGACTATGCAGAGGTCAGCTCAGTTCACAGAGGGGGAGGAGGGTGGAGATAAAGGCAGGTCAAATGGGGTGAGGGAGGGTGAGGGAGGGTGAGGAAGTCTTGGCAAGGGTCATTGCCACCCAGGTAGTGTTGGCAAGGTAAGGCAAGATCTGGAAGGAAAGGGAAGGACGGGGAAGGAAGAAAGAAGGAAGGAGGGAGGAAGGGAGGGAAGGAAGGGCTGAGGGGAAAGGGGGGTGAGAGGGAGAGGAAGGGAGGGGGAGAGGAAGGGAGGGGGAGAGGAAGGGAGGGGGAGAGGAAGGGAGGGGGAGAGGAAGGGAAGGGAAGGGAAGGGAAGGGAAGGGGAGAGGAAGGGAGGGGGAGAGGAAGGGAGGGGAAGGGAAGGGAAAGGAGGGAAGGCCTGAAGGGAAAATGGGAGCGGGGGAGGAAAATGGAAGGGGAGAAGGGGGAAAAGGGGAAGAAAGGAAAGGAAGAAGGGAGGGAGGAGAGAGAAGAGAATGAAGGAGAGGCAAGGAGGAGGATGAAGGGAGGAGGAAGAAAGAGGGAAGGAAGGGAGGGGGAGGAAGGGAGGAGAGAGGGAGGGAGAGAGGGAGGGAGGAAGGGAGGAGGGAAGGGAAAGGAGGCAGTGCCCATATATTTACATGCTCTTCTTTGTTAGATCACTGCAACTAAGAGCCCGTTTTGACGTCATCACTGACGTCACTTCCCCTACGGAAATCAATGACGTCATAGGAGGCCTCTACCGAGTCCCGATGGCGTCTTCCAGCTGAATCAAATCGCCTGGGAGCTTCCATACTTACTCCTCCTCCCATCCTCTTCCTCCTCCTCCTCTTCACTTCCTCCTCTTCATCCCTTTTCCTCCTCCCTCTCCTCTTCCTCCTTCTCCTCCTCCTCTTCTTCCCCGTCTCCACCTCCTCTTCCACCCCTCCCCCTCCTCCTCCACTCCCCCTCCTCCTCCTCCTCCCCTTTTCCTCCCCTCCTCCTCTTCCTCCTCCTACTCTCCACTCCTCCTCCTCCCTTCTCTTTCTCCCCTTCTCTTCTTCCTCCTCCCCTCCTCCTCCTCTTCCTCCCCTCCTCCTCCTCCCCAACTCCTCCTCCTCCTCCCCCCTCCACTTTCTTTTCCTCGTGCTGGTCTCGCATTCGCTTAGTCGTGGGTTCGAATCCCGTACTCTTCTCCGATCTCCAGCTGGTTCGAGAACAGCAATGCATAAGAGTGTGGTATACGCAATGAAACAGGAGAATCTCTCCTTAGATGGGACTCAACGGGAGCGGAGTCCTGCAGGGGCCTCAGTGGGCATCTCAGGAAATCCCAGGGGAGTGGCGGTCACCTGCGAGGAGTGGGAGTGGGAGTGGGAGTGGGAGTGGGAGTGGGAGGAGGAAAAGAAAGAAGGAAAGGTGAGGAATCTACGACAGGAGGCGCTGAGTAGTTGTGGCCCAAGCCGCCACTTTTGCCCTATGTATATGCGCTTTGGGGACTGTTGGCGAGGCAGGTAACTACCAGTCACTGCAAATGAGAGACGGAGAGGAGTGCGGGATTCGAACCCACGACTACATGAATGCGAGACCAGCACGAGGAAATGGAGGTGGTTGAGGAGAAGGAGGGAGAGGAAGAATGGAAGATTTGGTAAGTGTGGAAGAAGGAGGAAGGGAAGGAGTAGGAGTAGGAAGAGGGGGAAGAGGAGGAGCAGGAACAAGGAATGGAATGATGACGATGACGACGATGATGATGATGATGATGATGATGATGATGATGAGGAGGAGGAGGAGGAGGAGGAGGAGGAGGAAGAAGAAGAAGAAGAAGAAGAAGAAGAAGAAGAAGAAGAAGAAGAAGAAGAAGAAGAAGAAGAAGAAGAAGAAGAAGAAGAAGAAGAAGAAGAAGAAGAAGAAGAAGAAGAAGAAGAAGAAGAAGAAGAAGAAGAAGAAGAAGAAGAAGAAGAAGAAGAAGAAGAAGAAGAAGAAGAAGAAGAAGAAGATCAGTAATAATAACAACTATTAATAATAAAGAAGATAATAAATATCCAGCATCAACTGTAGAGCTTCCTTTGAGAAGGAAGGTGAGAAAGAAGCAAAACAAACAAATGTCAGAATAAAAAATAAAATATATAATTTTACGATGGCGACGACATTGAACGCGAAGAAACTCAAGATCATAGTAGTTGTTTATGTGCTGCTGTCAATCATTATGTTTTTCATGTTGTTATTGATTTTGTAACCATTTATATTGTTGTTATTAATGTTTTGTTACTAATAATATTGTTATTATAGCTGTTGTTATTGGTAGGCCTACTGTTGCTGTTATTGGAAAAATATTGATGATGTTTTTGTTATTAATGCTTTAATTATTCATACTGCTGTTATTGATGCTCTTATTATGTTATCAATACTGTTATTATTTCTGCCGTTACTAACACTCTTTTTGTTATTGATGTTATTATATATGTATTGCATGTTGTTATTAACGCCGTAATTAAATGTTTATGATGTTCTTAATGATGTTATGTTCTTATCAATGCTGTTATTATTATGTTGTTATGTTGTTGATGTTATTTGTGTTGTTTTTATAGTCATTGATTCTCTAATAATTGATACTGTTGTTATGTTCTTGTTATGTTATTAATACCATTGTTATTGCTGTTGTTATAATGTTATTGATGCCGTATTTCTATGTCGTCATTGATGATGATGTTGTCAGTAATGCTGTTGTTGTTTATGTTGTTATTATTGATGTAGTTATCTATGTTGTTGTTATTGATGTTGATGGTACTATTGATACTGTTGCTGTTGTCGATAATGCTGCTAATAATATTTTTTTGTTCTTGGAGTTTCTGCTGTTGATGTTGATAATGATGTTGATGCTATTGATGATTATGCTGTTAAGGATTATACTGTCAATGATGATGATGATGATGATGATGATGATGATGATGATGATGATGATGATGATGATGATGATGATGATGATGATGATGATGATGATGATGATGATGATGATGATGATGCTCTTGATGCAAGAATTGTTGAAAAAAACGAAATAATCAGTTCATACTTAAAACAAAACACGTGCCATGTTGCCACATCTCTCCCATATGACACGGTCACACGCAGTGTTGCGGTGTACATAAACAAAGACAAAGAACATAAAAAGAAGACATCCTCTTCATTGCGCATTCACACACACACACACACACACACACACACACACACACACACACACACACACACACACACACACCAAATATATCAAAGTAACCACAGCACAAACTTAAAAATAAAACAATAACATCATTTTACGTAAAGATTAAAACTAAGGTATATGCGTGTGTGTATGTGTGTGGGTGTGTGTGTGTGTGTGTGTGTGTGTGTGTGTGTGTGTGTGTGTGTGTGTGTGTGTGTGTGTGTGTGTGTGTGTGACATGTTGTATAAGACAAGGCCGGCACGGAAGTGACGGGTTGTAACGGATACCTGTTGCAACAGCAGCAGCAGCCCCCCCCCTTAACCAGGGGCCCCGGTGGTGGGGAGGGGGAGGGTGAAACCCCTAAAAGGAGGGAGGGGAAGGGTCACGGAGGAACCCTTTAGTGGCAGGAAGAGGAGGAGGAGGAGGAGGAGCAGTGGGAGTTAGGGGTGCATGAGGAGGACATAAGGAGGAGGAAGAGGAGAAAGAGGAGGAGGAGGATGAGGAGGATGAGGAGGACGAGGAGGAATAGGAGGAGGAAGAGGAGGAGGGGAGGAAGAGGAGGAGGAGGAGGAGGAGGAGCACTGGGAGTTAGAGGTCCATGAGAAGGAGATAAAGAGGAGGAGATAAGGAGGAGAAGGAAGACAGGAAAGAGGATAGGGGGCGAGGACAGAGAAGATGATAGGGGGCGAGGACAGGGAAGAGGATAGGAGGAGGAGTATAAGGAGGAAGAAGAGAAGTCGGAGGGGGAGGAGGAGGAGGAGGAGGAGGAGGAGGAGGAGGAGG
>NC_134796.1:42831760-42839260 GCF_046742065.1 Oratosquilla oratoria
TACGAAAATCGACTAAAACATATGAATCTGTTTTCCCTAAAAAAGCGTAGACTCAGAGGTGACTTGATACAGGTCTTTAAGATTTTAAAGGGAATTGACAACATCAAAAGTGACCAAATTTTCACATTGAATGAGAATCAGACAAGAAACAATGGTCTCAAACTGTCCGGAAATAGATTCAATTTGGAAGTAGGTAGAAACAACTTTGCCAACCGTGTAGTTAATGAATGGAATAAACTTCCTGCACAGGTAGTGCAATGTAGTTCAGTTCGAAGCTTTAAGAATCATTTAGATAAATACCTAAGTAAGATGCTGTAATGATTATAATTTATCTTATATTATTTGTTTTTGTTTTGTTATCATTTGTCTGTCTGATTTTCATTTATTATTAGTTATATGTCAATTTATTATTTACTATTTACCTGTTTGTTAATTATTTTAACTATACCTATGCATTTATTTACGTATTTTATTTGTTATTTACATTATTATAGTTTTTATTATTTTATTATTTTATTATTTTTGGATCCGACCTAGATATGGATCAAAAGGTCTCCTGTCGGCATGCTCCGCCTTTGTAAACCTTTGTAAACCTTTGATGTGTGGGTAATGCTGTGACCTTACACGCACACACACACACCCAACTCCCCGTCCACGAGAGTTGGAGTAACGACCCGCAGCGGAGTGATACTGAAATTATTTCGGCTCTGGGCGGGGTTCGAACCCAGACCACCGTAGTGACAGCCAGGAATACTACCATTGCGCCACGAGTCGTGTGCACGTGTGTGTGTGTGTGTGTGTGTGTGTGTGTGTGTGTGTGTGTGTGTGTGTGTGTGTGTGTGTGTGTGTGTGTGTGTGTGTGTGTGTGTGTGTGTGTGTGTGTGTGTGTGTGTGTGTGCGTGTGTGTGTGTGTGTGTGTGTGTGTGTGTGTGTGTGTGTGTGTGTATGTATGTGTGTGTATGTGTATGTGTGTGTGTGTGTGTGTGTGTGTGTGTGTGTGTGTGTGTGTGTGTGTGTGTGTGTGTGTACAATGAACATTAACTTTTACCGCAACTGAACAGTATTTGGATCTGGTATAACCTAAATTGACGAGTACATGCAAATGTGTGTGTGTGTGTGTGTGTGTGTGTGTGTGTGAGAGAGAGAGAGAGAGAGAGAGAGAGAGAGAGAGAGAGAGAGAGAGAGAGAGAGAGAGAGAGAGAGAGAGAGAGAGAGAGAGAGAGAGAGGTACAAATGTAGGAACCACTGGACGTCCACAAAATCCACAAATTGTCCACTTCCTTTGTTTATTTCTCTTAAACAAAAGCAACAAATGAAACAAACAAATATATAAAGTCATAAAAAGCATTAATTACCCGTGACGTCACGTCATGTGAGTGATTGTTTGTGTCATGTCACTTCTCCCCCTCGACCACGTGACGCACCAAACTACATCATTCCATTAAATTTCAACCAATTGCTGCCGCGACATTTTTTCGATTTTTCTTTTTTTTCGAATTTTCTTTTTTTTCAATTTTTCTTTTTTTCGAGTTTTCTTGGCTTCAAATGTTTTTTCAGACCAGAGGAGAACATCCATATATCATATATGGTTTACCTTTCATATATATACATATATATATATATGTATATATATATATATATATTATATATTATATATATATATATATATACACATATATATATACTTCTTTAGTGACATTTTTTGTTTCTCTTTTTATTTTTATCTTTCATTTATCATTTTTCTTTGTCTTTGTTACATTATTTTATTCTTATTTCATCATTATTCTATCATTTGATTTTATTACATATGATATGATTTTGTTTCCATATTATTCCATTATCTTATCCTATTAATTGTATCTTTATTTAATTTTATTTTATTCTATTTAATTTATTTTTGTGTTCTCATGACATTCGGAAACAATGCAGCTGTATTGTAATCTAAATGTGTAGCGAGTTCCGCCGTCTACTATCTTTGGATAAATGTCCTTATATATTTCTATTTTTATCATTTTCCTCCAACCGTCATTAGTCCAATGTTGAGGGTACAAAACATCATTAAGTGCTATATACGTCCACATCTACCATGTATGTGTCTTGGTAGCATAATAAAAAAAGTTCTGGTCTCGCATTCGTTGTGGGTTCGAATCCCGCACTCCCCTCCGATTCCCACCAGTGACTGTAAGTTACCTGTACCCTCAACAGTCCCCTAAGGGCAAAGATGACGGCTTCGGCCGCAGCTACTCAGCATCTCCTGGTGTAGGCACATCACCTTCAAACATCTAAAGGCTCTTTCCCCCTTATAAGGGGGGTAGCCGGGCCGAGGTACACACCCACATCAAACACAATTAAAACTCATTTAGTCATGAGGTAATTATGTTTAAATCATTTCGCCCTTCCTTTAGTTCAACTACAGGGCGTGCCAAAAACTCTTGAACAATATGTCTCCCTTCTCTGTGTGTAACATAATTCTTTCATTTCATACTCAACCAACGGTGATGCAGACAAGGTCATCATATTAAGGCAGCAGGGCAGGACTCGTAATAATTGGCTTAAATTGGACATATTTACCTTTAAGAAGGAAAGAGGCAAGAACTGGTTTACCAATAGAGTGGTTAACGAATGGAATAGACTTGGTAACCATGTAGTAGTGAGCGCTGAAACTATTGGTCGTTTTAAGAGGTTAGGTAACTTTATCAATGGGGATGATAGGTGGTAAGGGACATGCAAGTTCCTAGTGTAGGCCTTATGGTCTCTTAGTCTCCCGTTCTTCAGCTCTAAAGGCTTAAATTTGACAACAGAACACCGAAGAGAACCGTTTCTCATATACACAAAACTTAGGAGCGTTTCCTATAATAATCTGCCAAATAGGATGTTTCTATGTGGATACAGAGTTTTGGGACACACTGTACTTCTAACTCCAACCTACAATAGACCTTGATTTTTTTTTTTTTTTTTTTTTTTTTTTTTTTTTTCCTTCTTCTCCGCCGCGCGTCCCGAAAAGCCTTATATTCATTCTGGCTGCCGCCAGACGATTTTATTCGGTTTAGGAAGACCCCGTTCACATCCTTTCCGTTTCTTCATCACCAGTTCATGGGCCATGGCCGAACCTCCACATGACCCAATCAGCCCCGCCCTCTGGCTTCGTGAAAGGTTAGGGCGACAGAGAGATGACAGTGGGATTTTACTCTATTTTATTTTATCTTGTTTTACCATTTTTCGTTTTATTTTATTTTATCTTATTCTATTTTATCTTATTTTATCTTATTTCGTTTTCCTTGTGATTTTTATATTTTCTTTTTCTTTTCTTTTTTTTTCAATAAAGGAACTGGGCGGTTCCACAGCGGAGTGCCGGATAAACGAGTGAGAGTCCGGAGAGTGTCGGATAAACAAGTGAGAGTTCGGGGAGTGCCGGATATTCGAGTGAAAATGCCGGATAAACGAGTGAGAGTCCGGAGAGTACCGGATATTCGAGTGAGAGTTCGGGGAGTGCCGGATATTCGAGTGAAAATGCCGGATAAACGAGTGAGAGTCCGGAGAATACCGGATAATCGTGTGAGAATGTCGGAGAGTGCCGAATAAGCAAATAATATCCCGGAAAGAGGGAATAAGATTCCGGTGAAAGAGCGCCGGGGAAGCGAGCGAGAATGCCGGAAAGTTCCGGACAAGAGAAAAAGTGTCCGGGAATTGCCAGCGAGTTATGAAAGTGCTGAATAAGCGAGTGATAATACCGGATAAACAAGATTAAGTTATGCTTTCACCCTATTGCCTCTCGTGTGAAAAAAAATTCCAGGATTTTTTTTTTTTTTTATCATTACTGCAGATCTTTAGACTGATTATGAATATGAAACAAAATCCACAATGCCAGAAACGGCTCTCTCTCTTTTTTTTTTTTTTTTTACCACTTCTGCAGGCCTTGTACGGAAGATGAGACAAAGAGCAGCTCGCGCACACAGTCGCATCACCCACTGCTAACTGGCACAGCCTTGATGGCGAACATGTAAATTCTTCATAGATATATGGGGGTACCATCTTAACCCTAGAACCACATCGCTGTTTTTGACGAACGTGAACCACATCGCCGGGAGAATTTTACCCTTTTTTTGGAAAAAAAAAAAAACATGCTTAACTTCAAAACAGGTTTATTATAAAATAAACATTGAAAGAGTAACTCTACTTTAGATTGATGATATGTAAACTTAATTAGCACTTTATGTTAACCCTGTACGTGATTTAATGCAAAGTAAGGTATAATCACTAAGCGAAAAGTGTGTGCATGCGCGCGGGAGAAAATCTCCCTGCGATGTGGTTATAGGGTTCATGACGGCGTGGAATATTGAGTACCGTCATAATGAAGGGACTGAAATTAATTAACTATAGGAGTAAACTTATGACAAAGACCAAATATCTGATACTACACATATTATATCTTCCACAAGAGAACTTGAGTTTTATCGCATCCAATGCACGAACTGTGGACGCCATTTTGTATTGAACAAAATGGCGAATGTAGAGTTCCAAAGAATAAGTTAACCAAAGAGCCAAATACTTTACAAACACTGCAAATCACGTATCTCCCTAAGGCAAATGAATAACAAAGAATAAATAAGTAAACAAATAAAAGAAACAGACTGATATGTAGATAGATAAAATAAACACAGAGATGAAAAACAAATTGAAATTCACCCACAACCAGTGCAGGAGCTGAGAGCACCATTTGGCCACAAAATGGTGGATGTTGGTTTCGGAATGAAAGCTAAATCCACTAATCCTGTTACACACGCCCGCGCGCGCGCACGCGCGTGGCTTCTCATGGCTCAGCAAGCAGAGAACCCCCAATTCACTTATTAAGAGATCCAAATTGAGGCGACGCCCAGTGACCCCCACCCTCCATCCCAGTGAAGCAGACACTGGGATGATGATCATGGAGATGGCTGTTCATGTCGTAATGATAAATGATGATAATAGTGATGATGGTAACTGTAGTGACTGTAATAAAGATTAAGGTGGAGGTGAAGATGATAGTTATGATGGTGGAATGATGATGATGGTGGGATGATAATGAAAATGATAGTGATCATGGTGGGATGATGATGATGATGATGATGATGATGATGATGATGATGATGATGATGATGATGATGATGATGATGATGATGATGATGATGATGTAACTGGTTAGTTGTTGTTGTTGTTTTAGTTATAATCATCATCATCATCATCATGACGATGAAGATGATGATTATAACTAAAAAACAACAACTAACCAGTACAAACTTTTTTAAGAGCGCCACTCCATACCAAAGAGTTTAACCAAACCACTCTTAACCCCCTTTCAGACTAACCAAGTTATCTGGCGCTACCTATATCTCCAAATATCTCCAAACACGTTTAGCAAAGGGTTGACACTCATTTAATCTAATTCTATCACAAATACCCACAACCTATAAGCTTATTCTGACTGCCTCCAGGTGATTTTATTCAGCTCAAAATATTCCAACAATTCACATCACAATCTTACCCTTACACGACGGAGATACAGAACTACACCAGGAGATGCTTAGCTGCGACCGAAATCGCCACCTTTGCCCTTTGTGTTCGGACAGCTGGTTGTTGGGGGATCGAGCACAGGATGACGCGATTAGGAATAACTCGTCCTTCTTACCTGAAAAGGGACAAAGAAATATAAGTAAATTATTAAGTAAACAAACAATCGAATGAACAAATAAAAACAAACCAATAAATAAAATAATTAATAAAAACATAAATATATAAAATAAGTAAAATATGTAAATATATAAGAATAAAATAAATGCATAAATAAATACATAAATAAATAAATAATGAATTAATAAATATATAAACAAATACATGGATCATTAAATGAATAACAAAATTAATCGATAAATCAATATCTATTTACTTTTTTATTTTTGCTATATTTATTATTTTGCTTGTTATTATTCAAATTATCATTATGTTACTTTCTTATAATGTTATTGTTATATTTGTTGTTTTGTTTTTGTTGCTGTTTGAACAAGTAGATAGATAAATTGGTAAATAAAGAAATACATAAAAACATAACGATGAACATTGAGCTGCTTGATGCTTCACGAAGCTGTACGGAGAGGTTGGAAAAAAGCGAGATCAACCGCGAAGGAACGAGGTAATCCTCGGCCGAGATATACAGTGTATAACGTATTGATATTTCCGTAATTTTATGTACTCTGAAGAGGTCCTGTTGAGGACGAAACATCAGTAATAAACCTCCAACAGTTCCTTGTTTACCTCACCAACCTACCGTTCACAAATAAGAAACGAGATCAACCGCAGAGGAACGAGGTAATCTTCGGCTGAGATATACAGTGTATAAGGTGTTGATATTTTCATGATTTTATATACTCTGCAGAAGTCCTTTTGAGGACGAAACATCAGTAATAAATTTCCAACAATGATAAAGTAAATAATAGACAAACAAGTGAACATATAACTGAATGTACAGATAAATGAAGAAACAAATAAATTTATCAACAAATAACAATGACACGTCATCGTGACTACGCTTTCGTAAATAACAATAAGTCACAAATTACATCAATAACGAAGATAAAGATGAGTTATACAATTGCTTCTTAATTATCTCCCTCTCCACAGATTTTCTATATACTTTCACTTATTTCTATTATTTATACATTTATTTAGTTATCAAGTTATTTGTCAAGTTATTGATTTGTGTATTTACTGATTTATTAATTTATTAATGTATTCGTCGCTTAATTCGCTTATTTATTGATTTATTTTTTCATTTAACAATTTAGTAATTGAATTGATGGTAAGAACCATTACACCACTTACATAAACCCGTTGCTAATTCTATTCATGTACATACATATACACATAAATATATACATACATTACATACATACATACACGCACATATATACATGCATGCATACATACACAACACACTCACACACACACACATACACACACACACACACACACACACACACACACGTACGTATATATATATATATTATATATATATATATGTATATATATATATTATATATATATATATGTATATATATAATATACACATGTGATTAATATGACATCCATGATAGTCATGCAGCAAATGATCCCGTGCCTGACTACCCTTCTATCATTCGCCATTGTCATCCTTTGCATAATGATGCAATTGTCCATCAAAGTCAAGGACAAGTCTTCCACAAAAAGGAGGATAATTTCAATACAAAGGCCCCAATGATCATTATCCTCTGAATAAAGACTTCATTTCCTTGATCCCAAGCTGAACAAAACAGTCTGGCGTCAACCAGAATTAAATATATAAAGTGCTTCGCCTTATGCTGGAAATAGATGCGGGCCCACTCTGTATAAAGGTCCCGGCACACTAGGCGTTTCCCGCTAGCATGCTACTCGGTTTTTTGGTGCTTGGTTTGAGTAGAAACGACTTGGAGTCACATTACTCTAGACCTA
>NC_134796.1:42844260-42879260 GCF_046742065.1 Oratosquilla oratoria
TATATGAATGATTACATGCGCACAAGCAAAAACATATGCATGTGTGCAGGCCTGTGTATGGTTGTGGATGTGTGCATATATGTGTGTGTATGTGTATGTGCATGTGTGTGCGCATGTATGTACGTGTGTATGTGTGTATGTACGTGCATGTGTATGTATATACATGTACATAAACGTATATATATTCACGCACATGCATCTATATGCACCCGTGTGTATTCATGTGCACATATGTACGTACATGTGTGCGCGGTGGCTACTGGGTCGGAAGCCTCTGGGTCGGCAACAGACCGGCGACATTCTCCCCCGGCGACATTCTCCCCCGGTGACATCCCCCCCCCACCCCGGTCTGCCCCCGGGGGCACAAAGGCGGGTTTTTTCCCATCTGTGGACGTCCTTAGTAACCCAAGCATCAAGTGGTCGCACTAAATCACCCGTGGAAAACAATGGTGGAGTAGTCCATGCATCATTTGTTCCAGATCAGGGGAATTTTACTTATATACTACATGTGCATATGTCCCCATGCTATTTTCTTCGTAATTATGAAAAAAAATGCAAAAACAAATAAGATAATTAAATAATCAAATGAATGATAAATCAAATCCATATATAAATACTAAAATAAATAACGAACCAACACTAGATAATAGATAAATAAATAAAACATAAATTAATAAACAAATACATATCTAAATACAGAATAATAAACTACTGAACAACTAAATGAATAATATAATAGATAACAAATTGAAATAAGATAAATAAACGAATAACAAATAAACAGTTAAATAATCAAAAACAAATATCCAAATAAATACATACACGAATAACAAATAAACAATTAAATCAACAAAAACAAATATCTAAATAAATATATGAATAAATATACGAGGTCAAGTTCTTGCAATTACGACCCAATCAGCTGTTGCTATGCGCTTCAACGGAGTGCCAGGTGCGAAGTAGGTCAAGGGTCACAGTGCCAAAGGTCAGGGCTGACCAAAGACCAAACAACACCGACAGGCAAAAATAAAAGACAAAAAAAATGCATTTCAGCAAAGAAAAAAAATCTATCTACCCTTTGTCCGGAAGGAGGAAGAATACATACACAAAACACACACACACACACACACACACACACACACACACACACACACACATACGTACACACACGTACACACACACGCACGCAGACATACACATGCACACACACATATATGTGAGTACGATTAAGTGTATGAGGCTGTGCTTGAGCGTGCGTGTGTGTGTGTGTGTGTGTGTGTGTGTGTGTGTGTGTGTGTGTGTGTGTGTGTGTGTGTGTGTGTGTGTGTGTGTGTGTGTGTGGATCACGTGTTGGACTCGTGATCGACAGCTATTTCCCTCCCGGAAGAGAGCTCAGAGCTCATATATGACCGATCTATGGGTAATGCTGTGACCTTACACGCACACCCAACTCCCCGCCCACGAGAGTTGGAGTAACGACTCGCAGCGCAGCGATACTGAAATTATTTCAGCCCTGGGTGGGATTCGAACCCGGACCGCTGTAGTGGTAGGCGGGAACTCTACCATTGCACCACGAGTCGTGTGTGTGTGTGTGTGTGTGTGTGTGTGTGTGTGTGTGTGTGTGTGTGTGTGTGTAAAGTACGTTCATATGTTAAAAAACACGAACATTCTGGGAAAGCATGTGAGAAAAAAAATCCCTCTACAATGCAGCCAAGGTCATCATATTAAGACAGCAGGGCAGGACTCGTAGTCTTGGATTCATATTGGACAAATTTAAATTTAAGAAGGAAATAGAGTAGGTTGAACTGGTTTACCAAAAGATTGGTTTACGAAAAGAAAAAACAAGATGAGATAAATTTACTGAGGGAGATGAAAGGTGGTAAGGGACATGAAACTGACTAGTGTGCGTCTTATGGTCTCTTGCAGTCTCCTCTATTATTATGTTATTATTTCGATCGGCTTTTGTTCGCCCACCTGAACCTTGTACTTGCCTTGAAGTCCTAACACATTGGGCAAAGGTGGGATCCAAGTGAGCAGTTGTCCTAGGGGTAAGTGTCCTGGGCAGTTGTCAGAGGGCGATTGTCCGGGCGTAGTTGTCAGAGGACGATTGTCCAGGGGACCGTTATCGGGAGGTGGGCGATTGTCTGGGGGGGCAGTTGTCCGGGGACGGGGGGGGCGATTGTCCAGGGGCAATTGTCCGGGTAGCAACTGTCTAGAGGTTAGTTGTCCGGGATCCAGTTTTCCTGCTACCCATCCCCTAACCTTTCGCATATATATTTTGTCGTCTTCCGGGTAGAACAGTTCCAACTCCCCACCCCCTCCCCCCACCCCTACACGACCTAACCCCCCTCCCCCCCTGATCACCTCACGCACAGTAGTGCAAATGTCCACAGTCACACGGACGGCTCTGCGAGAGGTCGAAAAAAATCTCACCCGTAACTGAGACGTGTGTGATTTTGTCCGGTGCGCGAGTGTATGCTCTGAGGTTCGAGTCTTGAGCAACCGGCGTTTGGTCACGTTCACTTTCAAGTGCAAGTGCAGATCTGCACGCACACGCACGTACAAACATACGCACACGCACACACATACACACACACACACTCGACAGCACAGTTGGTAGAGTTCCCGGCTGCCACTACGGCGGTCCGAGTTCGTATCCCGCCCATGGTTGAAATAATGTCAGTACCGCTGCGCTACGAGTCGTTACTCCAACTCTCGTGGGCGGGGACTTGGGTGTGTGTGTGTGTACGTCACAGCATTACCCACAGATCTGTCATATATGAGTTCTGAGCTCTCTTCCGGGAGGGAAATAGCTGTCGATCAAGAGTCCAACACGTGATCCAAGACCATGGTGAATCACACACACACGCACACACACACACACGCGCGCGTGAAACTAAATAAGGAAGAGTACGTCTCTAAAGGACATGAAGAAATATAGTGTTCCCTATAGATACATAAGTACATGGAATAGGTTAGAAGGTGATATAACCCAAGCTGGAACAATGCGAGGTATATGAATTCAAATATAAATATGATAATTGGAAATTAAAGATATAGATCTATTCAGAGATGTACATGGAGTTGTTGTTGTTGTTGTCGTTCCCTAGACTGTCTGTCCGAGCAGTCCCGTCTCCCCAAGGAATGCCATAGCCGAAACTTGGTTTTCCCACATATCCTCTATAGAGCGTATGTTGTGTTGTTTGCGTGCATGATTGTGTATAATGCAGTCTTCCATTATGTGTTGTATGGTATGGGGTGAAGTGTTACATCCTGGGCAGCTGTTCACAATGCGGTCATCCAGCCTCTTCTGGTAGCTTAGAAGTGCTGGGTGGTGACCGCACCGCAGTCTGGCCAAGTGGACTCTGTCCTTTCGTGGGAGAGAGGATTCAGAAGGGTGGGTATCAGGGGGTCTGGCATGCAGCAGTGTGTTGTCTTTCAGTGTGTTAATGGAGCGGTGAGTGATATGATTATGAATATGTTTCCGGAGGCTGGTATTTGGTGGTTGTGGAGGAAGAGAAGAGAGTATCTGTGCGTGATAAAGGTCTTTGGGTGTTGTTTTAATGTTTCTTGGTGTGTGTGGGTGTTCTGCTATGTAGTGTAGCGGGTGTAATGTGTTTGTGGTGGCTGCGGCAAGTGTTTGTGTGCCTCTCATGTCGAGGTGGTCCTTGACTTTGAGGACTTTTGTTTCATGGTGTAAATGGTCTGTAGGTGTTGTATTTGTGCAGCCTGTAATTGTTTTTTGTACATGGAGTTGAAGCTAGGTATGAATTGATTTAATATTAGAAGAAGGGATTATTGCACTTTAACAGAAAACAAAGATGTTTGAATACAGGCAATTTATATTCAGGTTCTGTTCACACTAGCGGTTTCAACCACCGCGGTTCAATTATAGTGTAAATCAATGGAAACGTTCACACACAACCGCGTAGATTTTCCTTGACTATGCGGTACCGCCGCGGTTTCCGCACGGTTCAAACCACTAGTGTGAACAGGGCCTCAGATATGGATCTAGAGAAAGCCATGTGTGAATTGGAATACATTGAAGGATTTAAAGAGCCTCCTGATTTTTTCTGAAAAAATACTTTCTGAAAGACTGATATGAACATGAGAATATAAGAATGAAGGAGATTGCAAGAGACCCTAAGGCCTACACTAGGCAGTTCCGTGTCCATTACCACCTGCCATCCCCATCCATAAAGTTATCTAATCTTCTCATAAAACAACCAATAGTTTCAGCGCTCACTATTACATGGTTACTAAGTCTATTTCATTCGTTGACCACCCTATTAGCAAACCAATTCTTGCCTATTTTCTTCTTAAATCTAAATTTGTCCAGTTTAAACCCAATGCTGCGAGTTCTGCCCTACTGTTATGATGTGATGACAATAGGCAGTTCCATGTCCCTTATTCTCTTAAAACACCCAATAGTTCCAGAGTTCACTAAATAATTCCCGAGTCTATTCCATTCACTAACAACTATTAGAAAACCAGTTCTTGCCTATTTCTTTCTTGTATAAGTAGAAAGGAGCTGGAAAATAAATATTATTGCGCAATATTCCGTATTAAACAATATTGTTGACGATGTAGGGATGGTATTTGAGGTCTTCAATATTTTGTGTCATTCTTTGATTATTCAATATATTGTGTTATTCTTCTATACCACCCCCACACCGTCAATAATATTGCACTATACGGGATATTGCGCAATATCATTGATCGTGTAGGGCCCGCTTGACATGCAAATTCTCTCAAGAGTAGGTACTGGCATCCATGGAACTACCTAGTGTAGGCCTTATGGTCTCTCGCAGTCTCCTTCATTCTTATGTTCTTATTATGGAACACACTAAATATTTTTTATGTTCGTCTGTGCCTTTGTGCGTGTTTACACACCACAAGTGAAGATGACGAGAAAGAATGTCAATATGACGTCACTCCAGGATGATGACGTCATAGTGTGTGGGTGGGGGTGGGGGGGGGGCTTCCAGCATCAGGAGGAAATCTTGTTCAAAGATCCGGATGCCACGTTGGGGGTGCAAGGGGAGGAGGTGGAAGAGGAGGAGGAGGAAGAGGAGGAAAGAGAAGAGGAAGTGGAAGAAGAGGAGAAGGAGAGGGGGAGGAAGAAGAGGTGAAAGAAGAGGAGGAGGAGGAGGAAAAGGAGGAAGAGGAGGTCGAAGAGGAGTAGGAGGAGGAGGAGGAGGTAGAAGAAGAGGAGGGAAATGGTGGGTGAGGGTGGGATGGTGGAGGAGGGGGAGGGAGTGGTGGAGGAGGAGGGGATGGTGGAGGAGGAGCAGGGGGAGGGTGGGGTGGAGGAGGAGAGTGGTGGTGGAGGAGGAGGGTGAGGGGGTGGGGGGTCATTTCTCCCTATTCGTTCATCGACAAACCATTTCCTGTCATTTTCCGTCATTTTCCATTTATTTTCATTTTCTTCTTCCCTCGTTAAGATTCATAACGAAGACAACCTGGGTTCAATGCCCAACAGTTACAGACGAATTCCACTTCCCTTGGCTATCCTAGTACCAAGGGTACAGGTTAACCTTCAACCGTAGCTGACTATATTAGGATTAATCTCTTCACGTTGCGGGTTAAACCTCTTTCACATTGTAATGGTTATCAACGAGTTTAAGTAAAGTTTTGAGGGCCATTTACACAGTCAAATGGTTTGTCAAACCCGGTCTGTCAAACAATTGTTTGAAGTGATATTTGGCCGTGTGAATGGGTTACTTGGTTTGACAAACACGTTTGACAAACGTGTTTGGCCACCAAATATCCCATTCACATGGTCATACATCACTTCAAACACTTGTTTGACAAACCGGGTTTGACAAACAGTTTGACCGTGTAAATGGTCATTTAGGGTTTAATAAACCCCTGATGTAACACTCTGGGCATCATTTATGAAGCAATACGACAGATGAAACAGACTCAGATTGTCACCGGTCGGAGCAATTGTAATGCATAAACACAACATATCAGGGGTGGAGGAGAAAGAGGAGGAGAAGGAGGAGGAGGAGCAGAAGGAGGAGAAGGAGGAGGAGGAGAAGGAGGAGGAGGAGGAAGAGGATTGGTGAGAGACTGAGATGGTAATCGGTTATGCCGTAGTCCACTAACGCTGTTGACTACCTAACAACAACAACAAGGTCCCAGTGTAATGACGGGACGCGAGCAGTGCCGCACTGTCCAGATAGTATTGGGTGTCGTCAGCTGATCAGTTAAGTCTTGACCAACGACCGCACAGAGCGAACCCAAGGAGGAGGCAGAGGAAGAGGAGGAAGAGGAGGAGGAGTAGAAGGAGGAGGAGAACGTGGGTGAGGATAAGTGGCATGAAGACGAAGAGAAGGAGGAGTAGGAGGAGGAGGAGGAGGAGGAGGAGGAGGAGGAGGAGTAGGAGGAGGAGGAGGAGGAAGAGGAAGGAAGAGGACGGAGGAGTAAGAAGCGGAAATAGGAAGAGGAAGGGGTGAGGGGAAGAAGAAGAGTGAGGGTAAGGGTGAAGGGGGAAGTGGAAGGAAATAAGAGGGAAGAGGGAGGGGAGGTGGAGGGAGGGAAAGGAGGAGAGAGGGAGAGATGGGAGGAGGAAGAAGAAGGAAAGTGTGGGGGAAGGGAGAGAGGGAGAGGGGGGAGATGGAGGAGGAGAGGGAGAGTGTTAGAGAGGGGGAGGGGGAGGGGGAGCGGGGGGGGTTGGAAGCCCTCCCGCCAACAAGGACTGGATACAAGTGCGTGCGTGCGTGCGTGCGCGCGAGGCAAGGCAAACCTGAGGAGGAGGAGGAGGAGGAGGAGTGGATAAGAGAAGGACGGTGAGGAGTGGGGGGAAAAGGAGGAGGAGGAGTGGGAAGAGAAGGACGGTGAGGAAGGGGGGAGGAGGAGGAGGGAAAGTAGGAGGAGAAGGAGGAGGAGGGGAAAGAGAAGGCGGTGAGAAGGGGGAGGAAGAGGAGGGAAGAGGAGGAGGAGGAGGAGGAGGAGGAGGAGGAGGAGTGGAAGAGAAGGGGGGTGAGGAATAGGGGGAGGAGGAGGGGGAAAGTAGGAGGTGGAGGGGAAGAGAAGGCGGTGTGAAGGGGGAGGAGGAGGAGGGAGGAGGGAGGAGGGAGGAGGTTGAGGAGAAGGGAGGAGGAGGAAGGGAATGAGGAGGAGAGAGGAGGAGGGAAACCCAAGGTCCTTGAGGGACGGGTGGGTTCCACGGGCCACAGAATCGCCTGACGGCGTTATCACACTGGGCAACTTTTCCTCCGACTTTTGGAGCAGAATTGCAGCCCACAGCTTTCGGGAAGGAATCCGATTATATGCTGAAGGAAAATAATTTTCCTCCAGAATATCAAATGACATCCTATGTAAATTTTTGAGAAAACAAAATAGTTTGCCAAAATTATTTTACAACGGATTTTTTTTTTTTTTTTTGTGGAGGTGGACGGTATCGCCGATTAATCAGAGGTTGAAGGAAAAAGACCCCAGTGTGATAACCCTTTGACGGAGGAGATGACGGAGATAGGATCGTGATGACCCGGTTTGACGTCAAAGGCTCTCCAAGTACTTTGGGCAAAGGTGGCGGATTCGAGCGAAGCTAAACATGTTAGTGTATCATGTGTCCTCCCTTTTTATAACAAGGCATTTGCTTATTCACTTATTTATCCATCAATTTATCTATCCATTTATTTGTTTATGTTATCCGTTCATCTATTCCTTTTTCATATAAATGTATTTGTTCATCTACATATTCATTCGTTTACCCATTCATTTATTTATTTATTTATTATTCTATCTGCTCGTCTATTCCTTTTTATCATTTACTTATTCATCAATTTCTTTATCCATTCATATTACTTAAGATTTGTCATAATGTTTAGGAAATCCAACTTCTGAAGATGCGATGAGGACAAAGTACACAGAGTAAAGCTTCTTATGCTTAATCCCTGTCTTACCAAAAGTAGCAGGAGAGAGAGAGAGAGAGAGAGAGAGAGAGAGAGAGAGAGAGAGAGAGAGAGAGAGAGAGAGAGAGAAGAGAGAAAGGGGGGATTGTTACCTAATTAGACCGAACCATCCGGCGATGATATACTGTATGTATATATATATATATATATATATATATATATATATATATATATATATGTATACACAGTATATATATATATACATATATATATACATACATGTATATACATATATATATATATATATATGCATACACAGTATATATATATACATATATATATACATATATATATATATATATATATATATATATATATACATTATATATATACACACAAATACTGTCGTCGTTTAATTTAAGAATAGTGTTTCAAGAAACTTGAGAGGGGCTGCAAGATTTTTTTTTTTTTTTTTTTGTGGTTTGAGCGGGAAGGAGTGAAAGGATGCTCTTCCTACAACTCCAACATATATATATATATATATATATATATATATATATATATATATATATATATATATATATGAATACGAGGACGAATTGCCAAGGGATTTTATTGTTGCAGAACTCGCCTTGAGAGCGAGCGCTCCTAAGTTCGAATCTCGAAGTTTGTTCGAAAGTCGTCGAAGCTCGTCGACTCGTCTTACGTACCTGATCGACCAGATGAGGTTCGGAACTCGTCTTCGCCTTCATGCTGGCGCGTCCCTCCTCTTCCTCCTCCTCCTCCTCCTCATTTTTAACCTTCGTACCATTCTTCTCCTCTTCCTCCTCCTCCACTTCTTTTGCTCCTTCTCCTCCTCCTCGTTTTTAACCTTGTCAGTATTCTTCTTCTCTTCTTCCTCCTCCTCTTCCTCTTCTTCTTCTGCTCCTTCTTCTCTTTCTCCTCCTTTTTCTCCTTATTTTTAACCTTGTCCGTATCATTCTTCTCCTCTCCTTCTCCTCTTCCTCCTCCTCCACTTCTTTTGCTCCTTCTCCTACTCCTCCTCCTCCTTCTCCTCGTTTTTAAAATTGCCCGTATCATTCTTCTCCTCTCGTTCTTCTCTTCCTCCTCTTCTTTTTCTGTTCTTTCTCCTCTTCCTTCTCATTCTCCTTCTCTAATTTTTAACCTTGTCCGTATCATTCTTCTCCTCTTCCTCTTTCTCCTCATATTTAACCCTGCCCGTATCATTCCTCTCCTCTTCCTCCTCCTCCTCTTCTTCTGGTCCTTCTTTTCTTCCTCTTCATCCTCCTCCTCTTGCCCGTTCTCCTCATTTTTAACCTTGTCCGTGTCATTCTTCTCCTCTTCCTCCTCCTCTTCTGCTCCTTCTCCTCTTCCTCCTCCTCCTCCTCTTCTTCTTCTCCTCATTCTCAGCCTTGACCTTCTGCACCTTCTACTCTTCTTCTCCTCCTCCTCCTCTTCTTCTCCTTTGTCCCTTCTTCTCTGTATCTTCAACACTGCCCTTCTGCTCTTTGCTCTCTTTCCTCCTCCTCCTTTTCTTCTTCATCTTCTTTTTATTCACCCTTTTCCTCCTCCTCCTCTTCTTCTTCTTATTCCTCCTCGTTTTCCTCCTCCGCATTTTCAACATAGCCCTTCTGCTTTTTGCCCTCTTCCTCCTCCTCCTCCTCCTCTTCTTCTTCCTCTTCTTTTTCCTCATTTTCAACATTGTCGTCCTCCTCTTCCTTTTTCTTCTTCTATTTATTCCTCCTCTTCTTCTTTTTCCTCCTCATTTTCAACACTGTCCTCCTCCTCTTCCTTCTTTTCCTTATTTTCATCATTATTCGTGTGATCATTCTCTTCTTCCTTTTCTTTTCCTTCTCATTCTCAGCCTCGTCCTCCTCCTCCTCTTCTTTTTCTTTCTCCTCCTCTTCTTTTTCCTTCTCCTCATCTTCTTTTTCCTTCTCTCCTCTTCTTTGTCCTTCTCTTCTTCTTCTTCTTCCTTCTCCTCTTCCTCCTTTTTCTCCTCCGTGACTCCTTTGTCTTCCTCTTCTTACTCTCCTCTTACCAACGCCACGTCGCACTGTTGAACGCAGGCCTCTCTCATACTAACCAATCTACCAATCTACCAATCAATTCACGAATTTATCTATGCGTTATTAATTATTTATCTATCTAGATATTGAATTTATGGAATTATTTGTATACTTTTTGCTTTTATACTAGAATAAAATCAAATAGTATTACCTACACCATGTTCGCTTCCTATTTATTTTTCTATTTCATTGATCTGTCTACTCATCTATTCATTGATTTACTTATTTATTTGTTTAATTATTTATTCAGTTAATTATCTATTTATATATTTACATGTTAATAGAATTATTAATTCATTCATCTGTTAATCTATCTATTCATCTATTTATCAATTTATTTTTTGTTTTATTTTTTTAATGAATTCGACTGACACCCAATGAATAACGCTCACATACTTATAAATTTATCTATATATTTAATTATTTGTTTATCCACTTATTTGTTTATTTAATTCATATATTTATTTGTTTATTTATTCATCTATTTATGTGTTCATTTATTCTGTTGTTTTTATTATTGTCTTTTTAATCAATTTGACCGAGATTAAGTAGACATCTCCCGGAATGGAAGCCATCTCACTCGGCAACAACATGGTTTCTTGTACCCTTTACCGTGAGACCTTCAAGCTCCACCGTGAGAGGGCGCGGTGGTCTCCCGCCCTCCCTGCCTCGCTGGTGAGAAGGTCACGTGATTGAGGGTTGAAGGGAGAGTGAGAGAGGGACGTGAGAGAGGGACGTGAGATACGGTGTGCTGTGTTCTGCATCATCCATTCGGGCGATGGCAGGTGTTATCAGTCTGGGCTCTTTCGCCTTCTGTATATGCATCCTCGCACTTTAACATACCTTATTTATGACATGTATGTATGTATGTATGGATGGATGTATGTATGATATGTATGTATGTATGTATGTGTATCTATACCAGTCCCTCAGCCATTGGTTCGAGTCCCTGTCTTGGAGTTAATTCATATATATATATATTTATATATATATATATATATATATATATATATATATATATTGTGTGTGTGTGTGTGTGTGTGTGTGTGTGTGTGTGTGTGTGTGTGTGTGTGTGTGTGTGTGTGTGTGTGTGTGTGTGTGCGACAAAGACAAAGGGAAAATTAAAATGAAATGACAGTAAGATCTTTTGTACATTATATCTTTAAACAAAACAATATGCGAAATATCTTACTGTCATTTCGTTCGAATTTCTCCTGTGGTTTTGTCACATACATACCGTACCGTGATGCAAAGTATCTGTATATATATATATATATATATATATATATATATATATATATATATATTATATATATATATATATATATATATATATATATATATGTTGTCACGTCCTGGTTGGACGTGATTCATCACGTCACTGTGTGTACGTGACATGTCTGAGAGAGGAACCCCACTCTCTTGCGTTCGTGCTATATTGTGATGTCCATCGAACTCATCTTCGATTTCATTTTCCGTGGTACGTGTGAGACAGGAGAAAAAAAAAAGAAGAATAAGAAGAGGAAGGTAAAAAGAAGAAAAAAAGATGAAGAAGAACAGGAAGAAGAAGAACAAGAATAGGAAGAAGATGAAAGAAAATGAGAATGAGGAGAAGGAGAAAGAAGAAGAAGAAGAAGAAGAAGAAGAAGAAGAAGAAGAAGAAGAAGAAGAAGAAGAAGAAGAAGAAGAAGAAGAAGAAGAAGAAGAAGAAGAAGAAAAAGAATAAGAATAAGAATAAGGAGGGGAGGAGGAGGAGGAGGAGGAGGAGAAGAAGAAGAAGTAAATGACGAAAGAGAGGAGGAGGAGAGGGAGGGGGAAAAGGAGAAGTAGGCGAAGGAGAAGAAAAAGTGAAAGAAGAAAAGGCTGAGGGATGTACGCCAGGAGGCGCTGTGTAGCTGCGCCCATATATATATATATATATATATATATATATATATATATATATATATATATATATATATATATATATATATATATATATATATGCGCTTTGGAAACTGTTGATGGGAATGGGAGAGGAGTGCGGTACTCGAACCCGTGAACAAGTAAATACGAGACCAGCAAGCACGCTCCCAATGACGCCAGTCAACAACGGTCACTGCTGGGAATCGGAGAGGAGTGCGGGATTCGAACACACAATTGAGTGCAAGACAAGCAAGCACATTTCTGATGACGTCACCACTAAAAGTGTGCTTAAATTTTATTTATAACGTTATTTATTCATTCATTTATTCATAATTATTCATTAATGTATAATCATTTATAGTAACTACCGTTTTTAGAATGAATAATTTTCATTCGTAATTATTCAAAATTGATAATTCGGTTTAACGTCGCGAATTCCTCTTGTCAGGAGGCTAGGACGGAGCCCCTTACAGAGGACTTTGTAGCTTGTAATTTAATGAACCATGCCCTTGGTCCAACTCGATGGCGGTAGGAATCGAACCGCCATCACCTCGACCCCCGCCGCAAGTAGCGACGCTCTAACCCCCTCGGCCAGCGACTATCCATTCTTCAAACTTAACTTTCGTTCTCTTCTCTTTTCCACGCTTTAGTAAGGTCTGGTGGAATAATGGTTCATGAATATAATTATGTTCTTTTGTTACCAGGGGTTATTACGTCACTATAAATGACATTGCTTTGATAATGTCGTGTTGGGAGTTTAAAAACCTGTATTGTTAACTAACCAGCAATTCCTCACTTTCATTTCCGTCCTGTGAGACGTTTATTGTTTTATTTCTTATATATATTTTTTTTATTAATTTTATGTTTGATAATTTATCTATTTTGTTTTATCTATTTTATTTGTCTTATCTATTTCATCTATTTATTTCATTTGTTTATTTTTTTATACATATTTCTAACCACCTACGAGTATTTCTTAGATTTTTTTCTAAATAGGATTTGGAGACTACGGTTTTTTTCTAATACTTCTCTAGTCATTTCATTTTATTTTGTTTATTTGTTAGACTTCTTTCTATACATCTAAGCTACAGAATCTTTCTAGGCAGGATTTTGTTTCGATTTATCCGACATTTATTATTGTCTCAACTTGTGCGTTGATAGCGTCATCGGAAGCATACTGGCCTCGTGGGTTCGAATCCCACACTCCTCTCCGATTACGAACTGCTGTGACTGTTGGTTCCCTGTCCCCCAAATGGTCCCCAAAGCGCATATACATACGGCAAAGGTGACGACTTCGGCCGCAGCTACATAAAACCTCATGTGTAGGTGTAGGCTCCTCCATCAGTAACGAAATAAAATATTATTTTCTGTTGATTATATATTCATGGATCTATTTGCCTATTCATCCTTTGTGTTAGATGTGGTTTGATAATATGATGCATGTTACGAGAGAGAGAATGAGAGAGAGAGGGAGAGAGATATAGAGGTAGAGAGGGGGTAGAAGGAGAGAGTGAAAATGAGAGAGAGAGAGAGAGAGGGGGGGGGAGACAGAGAGAGAGAGAGAGAGAGAGAGAGAGAGAGAGAGAGAGAGAGAGAGAGAGAGAGAGACAATGAGAGAAAGAAAGAAATAATAAATCAGAATAAAAAAAAAGATTGATTTCATCACCTGATGCATTCCCCCCGTGCATCCACCGAGTGAGGACTAGCAGACAAAAGGCTGAAGCGGGACGAGTCACTTGGTGTGGTGGGGCCGATAACGCTTGAGAGAGCACACGGCTTGAAACTGACGAAAGACAGGGTACGTGTCCATCCACTGTAGACAGCGTGCTCTTGTGTGTGTGTGTGTGTGTGTGTGTGTGTGTGTGTGTGTGTGTGTGTGTGTGTGTGTGTGTGTGTGTGTGTGCGTGTGTGTGTCTGTGATTCACTATGGTCTTGGATCACGTGTTGGACTCGTGATCGACAGCTATTTCCTTCCCGAAAGAGAGCTCAGAGCTCATATGACCGATCTATGGGTAATGCTGTGACCTTACACGCACACACACACACACAACTCCCCGCCTACGAGAATTGGAGTAACAACCCGCAACGCAGCGATACTGAAATTATATCAGCCCTGGGCAGGATTCGAACGCGGACCTCCGTAGTGGCAGCCGGGAACTCCACCAACTGCGCCACGTGTGTGTGTGTGTGTGTGTGTGTGTGTGTGTGTGTGTGTGTGTGTGTGTGTGTGTGTGTGTGTGTGTGTGTGTAAAATTTGAAGTTTTAAAAAGTTTATTCATTTATGGTGACCCGCAACTAGGTATGAAAGTATCTACAGATCTTATAACACATAAACATATTCCTGGCATGAGAGGATATGCAGACCACATAACTCATAAACACATTATCGACAGCATACATAAAACTACGCATGCATAGAAACCACATGCGCATACGAAAATAAGTAAACATAAAATAAACAAATTCTTTTATGAATTTAGCTAACTTTAGTTGTGTTCGTGTGTGTGATTCACCATGGTCTTGGATCACGTATTGGACTTGTGATCAACAGTTATTTCCCTCCCGGAAGAGAGCTCAGAGCTCATATATGACCGATCTATGGGTAATACTGTGACCTTACACGCACACACACACCCAACTCCCCGCCCACGAGAATTGGAGTAACGACTCGCAGCGCAGCGATACTGAAATTAATTCAGCTCCGGGCGAGATTCGAACCCGGACCCCGTAGTGGCAGCCAGGAACTCTACCAACTGTGTGTGTGTGTGTGTGTGTGTGTGTGTGTGTGTGTGTGTGTGTGTGTGTGTGTGTGTGTGTGTGTGTGTGTGTGTCTGCGTGCGCCCGTGTGTGTGTGTGTGTGTGTGTGTGTGTGTGTGTGTGTGTGTGTGTGTGTGTGTGTGTGTGTGTGTGTGTGTGAGTGTGTCTGCGTGCGCCCGTCTGTGTGTGTGTGTGTGTGTGTGTGTGTGTGTGTGTGTGTGTGTGTGTGTCTGCGTGCGCCCGTCTGTGTGTTTGTGTGTGTGTGTGTGTGTATGTGTGTGTGCGTGCGTGTGTGTGTGTGTGTGTGTGTGTGTGTGTGTGTGTGTGTGTGTGTGTGTGTGTGTGTGTGTGTGTGTGTGTGTGTGTGTGTGTGTGTGTATGTGTGCGTGTGTGTGCATGGTCTTGTTTGCTGGGTGCAGTGGGAGAATGAGTCCCGAATTGATGAGAAACCGGTGATTTTCAGGTTTGTGTGAAGCAAGGTGGGACGTCCACACACACATACGAACACACACACACATACACACACGACTCGTGGCGAAGTGGCAGAGTTCCCGGCCGCCACTACGGCGGTCCTAGTTGGAACCCCACCCAGGGCTGAAATAATTTCAGTATCGCTGCGCTGCGAGTTGTTACTGCAACTCTCGTGGGCGCGGAGCTGGGTGTGTGTGTGTGTGTGTGTGTAAGGTCACAGCATTACCCACAGATCGGTCATATATGAGCTCTGAGCTCTCTTCCGGGAGGGAAATAGCTGTCGATCACGAGTCCAACACGTGATCCAAGACCATGGTGAATCACATGTACACATACACGAACACACACATACACACATACGCACGCACACACACACACACACACACACACACACACACACACACACACACACACACACACACACACACACCGAGTTCGAGTCTCGCCCAAGGCTGAATGGTATCTTGGTGTGGTATGGTTGTCAGGTGTGCGCGTGGTATTGGCTGGTGTCCTTGTGGTAGTGGTGGTAGTGGTGGTAGTGGTGGTGGTGGTGGTGGTGGTGGTGGTGATTGTGGTAATGGTCATGGAAGTGGTGGTGGTGGTGATAGTGGTGGTGGTGATATTATTAAGAGTCATTGTGCATGGTGGTGGTAGTGGTGGTGGTGGTGGTGGTGGTGGTGGTGGTGGTGGTGGTGGTGGCGGCGGCTGTGGTGTTGATGGTGTAGCGTGGGAGTGAGTCAAGTCCCAAATGTCAAGGACCTGTTCGCTGGCAAAGTCTTCTCACTCCCTCACTCCCTCTCTCACTCACTCCGCACTCCAAATCGTCTCCTTCATACTCCCTCTCTCTCTCTCTCTCTCTCTCTCTCTCTCTCTCCTTTCCATCTTTATCATCTTCTTTCTCCATTCCTTCTTTCGTTCTCCGATGTTTCTCTTCCACTTCCTTTCCTTTCAACATCTTCGGCTTGTTTCCCACGTATCGACTTTCGCCGTGCGCCGTCCACGGCACGACGTCGTACTCTCAAATAACCGTGGCTGTCTATGGACGCTTTCACACGTGGTCGTGGCCATGACATGAGCACGGCGTCGTGTCGTCGACGGCGTACGGCGAAAAGTCGATACGTGTGAAACAACCCTCACCTCCCAACCTTTGTCTCATATCTTCTTTCTTCATTCCATCTTTCGTTCTTTCATTTCCTCTTCCCTTCGACACGTTTTCACACGTATCGACTTTTCGCCGTGCGCCGTTCACGACATAACGTCGTGCTCTCTCAATTAACCATGAGCGGTATTTATGGACGCTTTCACATGTCATGACGACCATGCGTGAAAGCGTCCATAGACATTCACTTTCAATCTCTCTCTCTCTCTCTCTCTCTCTCTCTCTCTCTCTCTCTCTCTCTCTCTCTCTCTCTCTGGGATGTTAAAAACCGACCCATGCAGTCCTACACAAATTTCGAGATTTGTCATTTTGGAGAAATTTCGTAATGAAATACATGAATGGACTGCGTTTGAGGATATCCATTCTATCCTTAAGGACAATATCACAAAGGTTTCGGTCCAGAAGAGAGCTTTAAAGAATGAAAGCAGTAAGAATGTATACAAGAGATTGAAAGTGAGGAGCCTTCTGAGTGATTTGCATCCGTAGGGGCGTCTATAGAGTCTCTAAGCACGGTGGTTCTTAACCTATTTCAGTGTCCATACCCGTTGACATCTCAAAAAAAAAAAATATATATATATATATATATATATATATATATATATATATATATATATATAAATATATATATATACCGTAGGGGCGTCTATAGAGTCTCTAAGCACGGTGGTTCTTAACCTATTTCAGTGTCCATACCCGTTGACATCTCAAAAAAAAAAAATATATATATATATATCGTACCCCCATACAATATAAATACAATGCAAACATATGAAAAGGATTAGTAACTCAAACCTTGCTTTGGTTTCTCATGGAAAATACTAGGGGTGTGCCGATTAATCGGTATCGGCAAGAACCGGCACTTTTTTGTTGAATTGGCATCGTCATCGGCAAATTATTGCCGATGATGATTCCGATTCTCAAAAAAAAAAATCCGATTCTCTCCGATGCCGATTCACAAAAAAAAGTGCCGATTCTTGCCGATTAATCGGCACACTCTTAGAAAAAATACAATCCCATTGCAATGGCTATCATGTCTCATACCCCCAGGTTAGGCTTCTTACCCTTTAGGGCAGTGGTTCCCAAACTGTGGGTAAATTACCCCCTGGGGGGGATGTAACACATTTTCGGGGGTAATGGAGGGCTGACAAAAAAATTGAAAATAAAATAAAATAAAATAAAATCAAGAAAACATTACGGTACCCGGCATTAGGATTAAGGTTAACTTGGTACGTATAATTGTAAAACTAAAAAAAAAAAAAGTTTGGGAACCACTGCTTTAGGGAATCAGTCCCTCATGTAGAGAGAAACGAGCGAGAAGCGTGAAGGCGAGGCAAGGAACATGGGCGTGAAGTGACCCAAGATGGTTTGGTCACATGTAAAGAATGAAGATGTGCAGAGAGAGACTCGCATAGAGAGCTTGCAAAGAGGGGTAACGAAGAGAGCTTGAGAAGGTCTTGAACGAGGTGGATGAATGGATGGATGGATGGATTGGGATGAAGGGTGTAAGAATAATGCCTGTCGAGCATGAAAGAGTGGGAAAGATGAGAGTGAATGGAGGGAGATTAGAAATGGATGAAACGATGACGCGTCCCGAAGGGATGATCTTCGCATCTGTTTTATGACTCATTTTGAAAGTGACTTCATCTTCCTACCCACTTTCTTTACATTTTAGCTATCTATTATCAATTTCCTAATTCCAGTCTTCTTTTATTCCTATTCTTTTCCTCCTGTCTTCCTCCACGTGTCCTCCACACGTCCTTCCCTCCACTATTTTCGCTCTCTTGCAAGTCTCCTCCATTCACTCCACTTCCCCTCCATGGGCCCTCGAGACGTTGCTCTTCCACCTCCACATTTGGTCCGCCCCCAATTATCCTCCTCCTTTCCCTCCAGCTTGTGTGTGTGTGTGTGTGTGTGTGTGTGTGTGTGTGTGTGTGTGTGTGTTTAAGTGTGAGTGCGTGTGTGTTTGTTTGTGTGTGTGTGTGTGCGTGTGTGTGTGTGTGTGTGTGTATTCACTTGGTCTTTGGATCACGTGTTGGACTCGTGATCGACAGCTATTTCCCTCCTGGAAGAGAGCTCAGAGCTCGTAGGTCCGATCTATGGGTAATGCTATGACCTTGCACACACACACACCCCCAACTCCCCGCCCACGAGAGACAGAGTAACGACCCGAAGCGCAGCGGTACCGAAATAATTTCGGCCCCGGGCAGGATTCGAACCCAGAACTGCGGGCCACTATTGTGGCAGTTCAGTGCTCTACCAACTGCGCCACCGAGTGTGTGTGTGTTTGTGTGTGTGTGTGCGTGTGTGTATATATATGTATACGTGTGAGCGTACGTATGTGTGCACGTGTTATATACGTATGTGTCTGTGCATATGTATGCATCTCTGTGCATATGTATGCATCTCTGTGTATGTACTGTATGCGTGGATGTATGCACATGCGTGTGTATTTGTGTGTATATGCGTGTGCAATATACATACATGTATATGAGAAGGTAACGAACTTACACAAAGAGGCTTCTGGTATCTCTAGCACCCGTCACCTTTGCCCAGTGTACTAAGACAAACGATTTCTCCCCCATCTCCTTTTCTCCATAAGGGGACGGAGAGGGGGGGGGGTCACCGAATTTATGAAGCGGCATTGCTGTGGATGCACTGTGTCTTGCGACACTGCCTCTGACCCAGGGCAGTGGACAGGATACAGGGATGACCCGTCATCCAGGAGGTGCCAAGATAAGAGGGAGGGAGGAGGGTGGAATGGAATGGGTGGGAGTGGTTTCTATGTCCTTTTTCTTTTTGGCTACCCCTTGTGTAAGGGGAAAAAAGCCTTTGGTATATGCATGTGCGTATGTACTAAGACAACAGGGACAGTCCGGTCGAGACCCCTCTCACGGCTATGGCCATCTCTCAGTTGAATAAAATCGCCTGAGTCCTTAGACAGAATTAAATCAATAAAGTTCGTCACAATTATTCCAGGTGACACACATTTGTATGGCTGTCTTAGCACTACAGGCAAAGGCAATTTTAGGAGCCGTTCAGCGCCTCCTGGCAGAGCAGGAAGAAAGCGTCCAGAAATATTAAAATGGATGAATAAACAAATATATTGATAAATAGATAAGAAATAAACAAATCAACAAATAGATAGATCAATAAATAAGCAAATGAACAAATAAAGAACTGAATAAATGAAAACAAACAAATAAATAAATATACAGACAAGTGAATAAGTTAATAAATAGACAAATAAATATAAATAAACAGAACAAAACTTGGGCGGTTCAACACGTGGGCGCCTGTCCGGGACAAGATTCTCCTCAACATCGTAAAGTGACGAAAGCTAATTTCCCTAGAAGGACTCAAGGACTTCGACAAGAAACGTGGGTTACAAAAATAAATATATAGATAAATAAATAGATATAGATAAATAAATAACAATAAAAGATCTACATTCGTGGTGATTTCTTAAAGTCTAAAGTCGTCTTTAAGTGATTTTATTCAACACAGCGGCGGCGACGGAACCTTTGTGTCGTAAAAGGAACGGTACAGAGGGAACAGGACCCCCCCCCCTCCCCATCCATCACGTGGGGAGGACCGACAACGAGCCTGTACGACTTCCGGGGGCATGGCACGAAGAAAGGCAATGAATTAAGGAGGAGGAGGAGGAGGAGGAGGAGGAGGAGGAGGAGGAGCAATAGGAAAAGGGGGAGGAAGAGCAGGAAGAGGAATAGGAAAAGGGGGAGGAAGAGCAGGAAGAGGAATAGGAAAAGGGGGAGGAAGAGCAGGAAGAGGAGGATATGATAGTGGTTGAGGTGAGAAAGGGGGGGGGCAAAAGGAAGGGTGGTAGGAGGAGAAAGAAAATAAGGAAGAGGAGAACGAGGACGAGGAGAAGGGGGAGAATGAGGACGAGGAGGAGGACGAGGAGAAGGAGGTCGGCATGGAGGGGCCTTATGGCAGAGTCTGTGTAATAAAGATAACCGGTTCAGGGGGGGGGAGAGAGAGAGAGAGAGAGAGAGAGAGAGAGAGAGAGAGAGAGAGAGAGAGAGAGAGAGAGAGAGAGAGAGAGAGAGAGAGAGAGAGAGAGAGAGAGAGAGAGAGAGAGAGAGAGAGAGAGAGAGAGAGAGAGAGAGAGAGAGGGGGGGGGAGAGAGAGAGGGGGGGGGGAGAGAGAGGGAGAGAAAGGAAGAAAAAGGGAGAGAGAGGGAGAGAAAGGAAGAGAAAGGGGGAGGGAGAGAGAGGGAGAGAGAGAGAGAGAGAGAGAGAGAGAGAGAGAGAGAGAGAGAGAGAGAGAGAGAGAGAGAGAGAGAGACAATAAAATCAAATGGTGATAACCATGTTCTATCAAGAACCTTTAATTCTTCCTCCTCCTCTTCTTGTTTGCTCTTTCTCCCAATCCAACCTCTTCCTTCTCTTTTTCTTCCTCTTTTTAGTGTTCCTCCTCCCCTAATGCTCAAGAGACCCGAGTTCAAATCCCGCTGGGCAGATACAAAAATGGTTACAAATAGTAAGGCTTCATACGTAATTAGTACGTATGTTTGCACCCTGTCAGGCTCGCCTGTTGCCTTATGCAGGCAACACACAAACACACATGCACACACAAACAAACACACACTCATATGCATACATAAACACATATACACACACACACACACACTCTTACACACAGTTACACATCAAGTGTATTTCTCCAGTCGCTCTGGGGGAAGTTCTGGGTGTACCAGAAAAGAACCACCAATGAGCCTAGATTCCCCCCTCCCCCCAGCGAAGTGGGGGAAGGGAGGGGGGAGGGGGAGGGTTTGGGAAGGGGGGGTAGGGGGGAGGGTGGGTAGAGGGATGGAGGGGAGGGGCGGGTGTGAGGGATGGAGGGAGAGAAGAGATAGAGAGAGGGATGGGGGAGAGAGAGTGAAGATCGGGGGAGAGGACGGGAGGGAAGGGAGAGGAGAAGGGAGAGAGTGGGGAGAGGTAGGGGGAGGGAGGGAGGGAGAGAGGGGGAAATGGGGAGAGGGGTTTGTTCACAGTTCGGTATGCCAGTGTGTGTGCAATAAACTTGCGACCAAGGAGCTCTTTCTCCTCCTCCTCCTCCTCCTCCTCCTGCAGGAGGGGAGGGTCCACCCCTAATCCTCAAAAATTCGAACTCGTAAATTTGATCCCGAAGTGGCAACCAAGGGGTACTCCACCTCTCTCTCTCTCTCTCTTTCTTTCTCTCTCTCTCTCTCTCTACTTATCTCTCTCTCTCTCTCTACTTTCTCTCTCTCCCTCTATTTACTTATCTTCCTTTTGGAGAGGGTCATAGAAGTCATGCCAATGTATGAGGAGGTGCGGTGCTACAATCACCGACAGGGCAATCAAACTTATACACGACGTTGACTTCTTGTTGAGGAGGGTTGGGGGGCTGGCTGTTGTTCTTAATAACCAGAGTGTGTGTTTTGGAGGTTTTGTAGTATACGATTAGGCGTATCTTAGTGTCTGGGTTGTTGGGTCGAATGTTACGTGTGATAATATTTCGAAGTGTTCTTTCGTCTTCTTTGTAGCCGGTGTTCATATGACCTTTGTAGTACAGGTCCTGTCGGTGATTGTCTCCAAAAGACTCACATACCACCTCCAGAATGGCGCCATCAAAACACACACGACAAAAGAACACAAAATCACCATCACCAGACAAACACTAAACGAAAACACTATAATAATCTACAAAGCTCACGACCCCCTTCGCCTTAAGATGGCTGAAGCAGTGAACATATACATCGAGAATCCTTCCATTAACATACAACTCATGCCCACAACCACACTCCCAAGCAGTAGACGCACATAACACAAACAATAACACCCCTTTCCACAATCCACAAGGAAGTTGCTACTTCCACGTACGCAGCGCTACGGATCACGCCTACATGAAATGACCTCTCCCAGTGTTCGGCCAATGTACGGCCTGTATTTAAACCCATGTAATCACCCACAATTGTTACTCCCTCCCTGAGGATGACCGAGTAAGGTCGAAATACGTATAGGAGAATTAAAAAAGAGAAAACCGCACCTAATGTCTTTTGGACACCTTCTCAGCTATTTGGAACCAACACAGAAACTTGTTGTACGAGAGAAATTAAAGCTCCAATATAAACTCAACAATGCCATTATATATATATATATACATATTTATATGTGTGTGTGTAAGTACTGAATGGGTCCCAGTGAATAGATTTAAATTTATCAACCACATTTCACTTTAATTCTATGCCATCAACGTCGAGGAACTCGAAGAAGCATACATGCAAAACATTGATACATGGTACAACTAAAGACTCGAAACTCTGCTAGCACGTAACAAGTGACATGTATATATATATATATATATATATATATATATATATATATATATATATATACATATATACACACACGAACACACACATATATATATACATATATATATATATATATATATATACACTCACAACAAGAGTACTCACATATGTACTCAGAGTACATTTTTGGTTGACACCCTGTATACACCTATATTCATATAAACATACAAACATATATGCACACATACGTATAAATTCATCTTCAGGACGTCACAAAAATATATATTTTTATATCTATATTCCTATAAACACACAAATTTGCATACATATGTATAAATTTATCTACAGTGTGTCACAAATAATGAAACAATTTTTATGCGTACATTTGAGTGAAGTTCTTTAATACACCCTGCATCAAATTATTATTATTTTCATCTTTTGACATACATTTGTTGAATTGTATAATTACCTACAAATTTAGCTATCTTTACTTCTTCGACTTTGTAGCGTGGAGTCCAATGAACCATGCCCTAGGTCCAACTCGTTAGCGGCAGTGTTCAAACCACCATCACCTTGACCTCCGCCGCAAGTGCCGACGCTCTAACCCGCTCGGCCAGCAAGGAATACTACAATGTAACTGTAACTTGGAGTTACGCCTTTGGGGAAGGTAAGCTTCTCATGGTGTAAGACACAACGTTGCGTCTTTATCGACACGTAAATAAATTGAGTCGGAGAGATGGAATTCCTAATCTTTAAGGACCTGTCTCGATGGAATTTTAGGAATGTGGGAACAAGCGTCCTACACGCTCATTCTCACAGTCCTTTAGCCCATCCTACTCCCTAACCTCCCATCTCTTCCCACAGGATGATATGAGGAATAGATTAAAAGATCATATATATATATATATATATATATATATATATATATGTAGAGACATTGGGGCAAATTATGGGAAAGGTGGAGGGGGAAACACGAGTCTTTATGTGAATATCGAGTTTATTCCTGACCGGTTTCGCTTACAATAGCTTCTTCAGTGGAGTGTTATTCTGGGTGTTACTCAGACCCAGAGTAACACTTCACTGAAGAAGCTATTGTAAGCGAAACCGGTCAGGAATAAACTCGATATTCAAATAAAGACCCGTGTTTCCCCCTCCACCTTTCCCATATATATATATATATATATATATATATATATATATATATATATATATATATATAATAGATCCATAAAAATACAATTAAATAAACCATTTTTTTGAAGACTTATTCTTTTTTTTCATTATTTTCTTTTTACAGAATTTCCTTTGGATGTTGGATCACAAATCTTGGTGGAATGCGCACATAGACCTCCCCCACCCCCCAAAAAAAATAAAGGAATTTATAAAAAAAAAAAAAAAAAAAAATGCCCAAGATAAATTACGAATTAAGCTGTTCTGGAACTCTGATGAAGAAAATAACAATAATAACAATAAAGTGATGATAATAATAATAATAATAATAAAATACAAAAATGCTAATTTCAAACACTGGTTAAATATAATTTGTTCCAAAAACAAAATCAAAGACGACCAACACGAATTCGATCCACATTTGTCGATATGACCTCGGAGTCGACATGACGCCAGAGCCCTCTAGCGCCGCGTGGTTTGGGACCCTTAGAGAGCGACATGACGTCACACTGAAGCTCCGGTTTCCTATGCTCAGACACCGTTCTCAGCATTGACTATTTATCTATTTGTTCATGTCTATATACTGTTCTAATTTTTATATATCTATTTATTCATTTATTTATCTATTTATTTATTGTATTGCGCTACCGGTCTTCCTATGTGGACTCTAAAAAAAACACACACACTTATATATATATATATATACGAGTATACAATGTGTGTGTGCGTGTAAACACAATTACATAGCAGTGAAAAACCCAAGAAAAGATGGATATATTAGTAAGAAAGTCTGTGGAAATCTGAATAATGTATACACAAATAAACACTAAATTTAGTGTACAGAGTCAAGTTGGTGAGGATGCTCAGGAAGACAAGAAAATGTGTTAAAAACACTAAAAGTTAGTGCGGAGGGAATTATTTGTAAACAAACGCACCGAACTTCGCGAGACAGCCTGGAAAGGCTTGGAAATATGTCTACAAATAGACATAACGTCATCAGCTGACCAAATACCCAGAGGAGAGACCCACACACATACATACACGACGCCCACACAACGCCCACGTAAGCGCCCGTCCTAGGAGGCTTTGTCGTTAAAGAGGAACGCATTCCAATACATTATTTTTATTTACCTATTCATTTTTGAATACCTGGTTTTCCTCCTCTTCTTTATTTGGTTTCCATTCTTAAACAATGACGCTACCATTGTACTTTGCAGGACGCACCAAAAGGAACATTCTGGATCTTGCCTTAACCATTCCCCTACTTCAGGAGAGATAAGATGCTAAGACATTTCATATATTTCATCTTCAAATAAACAACAGATGCATATAGAAGCAAAATAGTTAAATGCATTCAGAAACATGGAAGTCCACGTATAAGCCTAACCTAGGTCATCACTTGACCTTTTCTCCTCCGTCCTTCTTCCAAGGTCAACCCAGTGTGGATTCGCTGATGAGAAATGTACTAACTCGTGTATAAATCACAACTAATACCATAGTCATAGTGGAGGAAAAGACTAGAGGCGAGTTGTCTATATATATTACGAATGCAAACGGCACTTCTCTTCAGTAGTACAGAGATGGAAGAGGGAGATGTCCAAAAACAGCAACCACTTACAACAAGAGGAACCGGGAAAGGATATACATCGACGACTACCCTAACTAGTGACCTGATAATCATGTGGTGTGGTTTGTTCCATGTCCCTGTAATGTATATTCATCACACTTAAAATACCCATTGCTCATGTTTACATTTTCTCATATGAACCAGAAATCAAACAAGATTTAGTCATATCATTTCCCAGGATATATTCATATCTTTGCAAGAGGCCATAAGTCCTGCACTAGGTAGTTCCATGTCCCTTACTACCTGTCATTTCTATCCATAAAGCTATCTCGTCTTCTCTTAACCACTTTCTTGGTAAACCAGTTCTTGCCTATTACCTTCTTAAGCCTTTATGGTTCTGTTTTGGGACAGGATACAGCATGACTGTGTCCTCATTCCTAATTATCCGACATAAAATTGGTCACAGGCTTTACTCTGTACTTTCTATAGATTACCTGAATTGTTAGGAACGCTATTTCCTAATGGGGTTTTAACCGCGTGGTAATGATGATAATGGTGGTGGTTGTAGTGGTTGTGGTGGTGATGAAAAGGAGGAGGTGAAGGACGAGGAATAGGATGACAATAATGACGATGTTAGTAATGATGATGATGATGATGATGATGATGATGACGATGATGATGATGATGATGATGATGATGATGATGACGACGACGACGATGATGTTGGTGATGATGATGAGGAGGAGGAGATTGATGATGATGTTGGTGGTAGTGGTGATGCTGTTGTTACTGGTGAAGAAGGCGGAAGAACTTCCCACTGTTGCCTCGTGATATGGTACGTACGCAGAAGGGTGGTTTCCAAGGCGTGGGTCACATTCCTCCTCCTCCTCTCCTATTCTTCCTCATCATCCCCCGATCTTCCTCCTCCTCCTCCCCCATCTTCCTTTCCCCTTTTCTTCCTATTCCTCCACCCCTCCTCCTCCTCCCCCTCTTCCTGCTCTTCCAATTCTCCCAAATCCTCTTAGATTTTGAATCGTCATTTCGTAATTTTATCACCATTATGGTCTAAAAGTGGTAATTACCGAGGCAATCTGTGGCACCAACTTCTTAATAAACCACAATTAAACGAAAAATAAAGAAACCCCTTTTCCTATGGACCACAAAACAATCCCTTTTATGGTCTTGAGAGGGAAGCCAGAGTTAGTGTATTAAGTGGCATCAAAAGAAGACGATGAAGAAAAAAATAAAATGTAATAAAAAAAAAATTCTCACAACACAAAGCTTCTATCTGGTTCCATGTGTCTACTTTGTCCTATGTTCTAAGAAACTAATCTAGATTAAGTCACAAATCTAGTTAGTTTTAATCAAAGGTCAACTGATTCACTAAAACACCGCTAAAGAAGACAAAGAACTAAAAATATAAATAGATAAATAAATAAAATTATAAAAGATAGAAATAAAACAAAAGTATAAATAAAAATGAGACAAATAGCTGTGATTCATTCCTTCATTTATTACATTCAGCAACACCTTGAAGATTCAACCATAAGTCCATCGATCATATTTACCACCATTTTGAGGATTCAACCACAAACGAAGTATTTTGAGGTATCGAATATAGCACAATCATCTGAACTGTTATATTCATATTCTATATTCTTCCACTCAGCCAATATTTCTTTGTCTACAACAAAATAAAATTAAATAAAAACCCATCACTACAGTATGTCCTGGCATATAACAAAAAAAATCTGTCAATATAAGATAATTATGAGTCAATAAATGACGTCACTGCCTCTTAGTTTGACGTCACAAAATCATAACGCCATTACCTCCTAATGTCACGTCACAAAATTATAACAACACTGTTTACATGACGTCACTTCACATACGAATGTGACGTCACATAGCTATGACGTCTAGATATACAAATATGGCGTCATTACCTACAAACGCGACGTCACAGAACTATGACGTAGCCAGCGTCGTGATTGTGAAATTGGAGCAAGGTGAGCCGTCCACAGATTTGGCTCACGGAGTTCTTCTCATTATGAGACGCTGTTGCCGCCCCCAGCCACCCCCGGGGGGGAAAGGTGTGTGTGCGTGTGTGTGTGTGTGTGTGTGTGTGTGTGTGTGTGTGTGTGTGTGTGTGAGAGAGAGAGAGAGAGAGAGAGAGAGAGAGAGAGAGATAGAGAGAGAGAGAGAGAGAGAGAGAGAGAGAGAGAGAGAGAGAGGGGTGGGGGGGTGCTGTTCCACTGTTGCAAGACCTGTGATTGCACAGCTAAAGAAAATATATTCTCTGTATCCTTCTCTGTATTTCCTGTATCGGAGAGACGGTGTTTTCTGTCTTGGAAATCCTCGACAATCTTTGGAAATACATTCTTCATCGAAAAAACACCAAAAATACAAAATTATCGTGAATTTTGTAAATAGTGTGGTAGACCCCAAGTCAGTATAATTATACCAATATTAACATCGAATACCAGAAGCACCGTTTTCTTTGTATATTTAGCAAACGTCTTAAATATTGGGAATTCTGAATTTTACAGATTCCCATAAGAGAATATTTTCTTGAAGGCTTTCTTGAGCGTAAGAAAACAAATGAATAAACATATCAACAGACAAAAATATGTCGTCAAACAAATTAATAAACGAGTAATAAAGAAACAAGTATGCGAACAAGTACACAAAATAGATGAAAACATAGCATAAACAAAATAAAAAATCGACAGAAAATACGCTAAGAAGGAATAATTACATTATTACAATATATATAGCCATTAAACTACATACATCTTTTCTTTTTTCACAATATAGATTAGGGAAAACGTATAAACTAATAGAAAAAAACAGCATCAAATACGGTAAGATGAAATAGCATTATTACAACATAGTTTTTAAACTACAATTTCCTAACGTTAAGCTGAAACGATAATACTATTACAACATAGCTCTTACACTTTTTTTTATATTCTTCGCTAGGACGAACACAAGTCTTGGAGCAGTGAATTCTCCCCCCCTTCGTGAGGGTTGCCTACCACTCCAGCTGTCCTACGCTTTCACTGGCCACCGCAAAACGCGAGCGTACATTGGTGGAAAGTATGACATTTCTTCTTCTCCTCCTCCTCCTCTTCCTCCTCCTCCTCTTCCTCCTCGACTTCAATTATCTATGAGTCTTGAGCATCCTGGCCAATAGACGGGTTGTCAAGACCGAGCAATTTCGATTTTTTTTTTTATAAACTTTCCTACTTTTAATTATTCACCTACTTTATTTATTTGTTACTTGTTATCTAATCTTGGTCATTTATTTTATTTAAAAATTTCTTCTTCTTTTTTTCTAGGTCAGTGACTGGAACCTGCTTATAGTGGTCCTGTAAGATGGACCCTAGCAAGGTTAATTTTCCTGGTGCTAAAAATAGATAAAAATAAATAAAAATAAAAATGAAATAAATAAATAAATAAAAATTAAGTGCAGCCCCAACAGGCTGACATTCAATCCCCGGACTATATTTCTTCCACCTCTTCACATATGGATACCTGATAACCGGCGACTGCTCCTCATTGTGACAGACACACACACTCACACAATACAGACAGCATTACAAACTTTCTTTACAACAATCATTATATTTTTTCTCATATGCCCATTCGTTCATCCATTCAACTCTATTTAACCAAATATATTAATTTCTACCTATTTTCATTGTCCAGTAATTCAGAGTAATTCATTTATTCACTCATTACTATAACTACCTCCTTTCACACAAGAACATAAGAATGGAGGAGACTGGAAGAGACCATATGGCCTACACTAGGCAGTTCCTTGTTCCATGGCCACCTGTCATCCCCATCCATAAAGTTATCTCATCTTTTCTTAAAACAACCAATTGTTTCAGCGCTCACTAACTACATGGTTACTAAGTCTATTATGTTGTTTCTTGTGAATTTGTTAATTACTAAGGTCATTGACTTCAAATACGGTGATTTACTTCGTTGATTGTATTCTGGTCCAATATTCACACACACACACACACACACACACGACTCGTGGCGCAGTTGATAGAATTCCCGGCTGTCACTACGGAGGTCCGGGTTCGAATCCCGCCCAGGGCTGAAGTAATTTCAGTATCGCTGCGCTGCGGGTTGTTACTCCAGCTCTCGTTGGCGGGAAGTTGTGTGTGTGTGTGTGTGTGTGTGTGTGTGTGTGTGTGTGTGTGTGTGTGTGTGTGTGTGTAAGGTCTCAGCATTACCCATAGATCGGTCATATATGAGCTCTGAGCTCTCTCCCGGGAGGGAAATAGCTGTCGATCACAAGTCCAACACGTGAGCCAAGACCATGGTGGTGAATCACACACACACACACACACACACAAACACACATAATGTACACATCCATCTTGTTATAGTGAAACCGAGGCTTCCGCGTTTGTTTACATTATGGTCACCATAGCAACGTCAAGGGGAGGAGCGTCTGTAGAAGATAATAAACGTAATTCTACAGAATCAACTGGTCTTCACTACCCCAGTCCTACATAATCGATATATTTACACAATATATTCATCCCCCTAACATGGCTGGAGGCAATCCAACAAATTCAAAACATCTTGTAGGAAATTTCTTTTATATCCTTATTTAACGAGCTGTCATAGCAATTAAATTTATACCAAGCATACCAATTGTATTTATACCTAATTTTAGTGCCTAGTCAACTATTGTAATCTTTGAATTAGTTAATGTCGGTGTCAAACTACTACATTACAGTATTATTTCTTATTTGTATTTTTGTATACTTTTATTATTTTATATCATAAGGGGCCTCAATAAAAATTAACTCATTATTTTTTTTTTATCCCTAGTATATTATGGAATTTTTATTTGTAAATTAGTCTATATTCTATACAATTGTTAATAAAGTCATTTGTTGATTAAATGATTTGTACAGTGTATTGGCTTAGACTGTTTGTATAATTATTTCATACTAATATAAGGATTACAAAGAAGCATGCCGACAGGAGACCTATTGGTCCATAACTAGGTCGGATGCGGAAAAATTATGATAATGACAAATAAATTAATAAACAAAAATTATAATATAAATAAAAAATGAACAAAACTAGATGGTTCCATATTATCGTACAATATCGTCAAACGATCATAGGATTTCAGAGAAATATCAAAACGGTTTTATTATTTGTCTGTTTATTATCACTTGCTTGATTATTATTTATTACCATTTACCTGTTAATGTATTATTTACTATTTACCTGTTTATCATTTAACTTTACCTATGTATCTATTTTAATTATTATTATTATTATTATTTATATCATTACAATTTTTATTTATTTGTTTATTCATTATTATATATTTTTTCGCATCCGACCTAGTTATGGACCAAAAGGTCTCCACGGACATTGTCGCTCAAACCTTTTGACAGGAATGTCGACAGTACGAGGGCAGGAAGTACATTGATCGGATATTGCGAAATGTTACCCTCACATTGCTCAATATATTGTGCAATAAAATATCAAGCTCTTTTGGATGTCTTCAGTATATTGTGTCATTCTTCTATACCATCCTTACACCGTTAGTAATATTGTGCAATACGGAATATTGCGCAATAATATTGATCGTGTAGGGCCCGATTAATTACCGGTTGAGTGAGATGGTTGATGAGAGGTAAATAAACAAATAAGCAAATGAATAGAATGAATATATAGATTAAAATAGAATAAAAATGGAAAAATCAAGGTAAATAGATAAATAAAGATATATACATGAATATATATAAATAAAAATCCAAATGAGTAAAAGGGAAAATAAAGGTAAATGAATAAAAACATATAATATCATTATTGTTATTATTATTGTTACTATTTAAATATTTATTAAATTTTTCGTTTTTTTATTATCATTGTTTTCACCATTATTGTCATAATTAATATTAATATTTTAATTTCTTGGTTATTAGTATTATCGTTTTTATTCTTATTATTGTTTTTATTACTATTACTTTTATTTTATTGTTATTATTTCCTGTATTGCTACTATCATTTTTGTTATTATTGTTAATATTATTATTTAAATATTTATCTTCATCGTTATCATTACTATTGTTACATTTTCTATTAATAATTTCTTTGGTATTAGTGTTATCATATTTAATTGTAAAAATGTCTTCATTGTTACGTGAGCCACAATGTGATGTTCACATTCGCCACCAACTATGGTAACTCGGAGAGGTGGTGAGGTCCACCCCATGTATATAATGCCCACAGCCCGTTTGTACACATATTCCTTTGAAAAAGCATACCTGCGAAACTAGTCAGGAATAAACTCAAGACCAAGACTCCTGTGTTTCCTATTCCGCTTACATCAACCTGTCAGAATGTCTCAATAAAAACATATAAATAAAAATCATAAAAAGACTGGAAAAATAAGTAAATGAATAAATAAACAAAGAGAAATAAACATCATTGGTGATTTCACTGGTTGAATGGTTTAGGAATGAGGTAGCGCTGACGTGCAGTCATGCACGGTAGTCCCCGGTTCGAATCCCACTTGCGGGCACTGTCCCGAATCACGACCTTTGCATCAGATGGCAGCGTTCGATTCAGTTCAAAACATATTCAGTCAAGAGCAACCGCGGTGGTCAGTCAACGATGTAACTGACAATGGCATGTGTGTTCAGTCCATTGCTCCTTTGTTTCGGGTCATGAAATATACGTACACGCACGTACACACACACACACACACACAGATATCGTGCTTTCAAATAGTTGTAAAATATCACAATTTTTCAATAATTCAAGGGCATTCTTTTTAGAATATTCTGCTAAAATGAAAACACATAAATATTTTAGAATATATTACTAAGATTAAAACGGAATCAGTACTGCGTCGCGTGTTCAAACTTGTGTTCATGACTCATGCATTTGGTACTGTGTGATCAATGACGTCAAATCGCCTGTCGCCATCTTAGGGGCGACGCCACTCCAAACCGTCGCGTTGATTTATTCTTTTTTATTTATTTATTTATCTATTTATTTATTTTTTTTAAACAAAAATGACAATTTGATAACAGTAAATCCGGTTACATGATAATATGAATGATGATAATAATAGTGATTATAATAACACTACTACTACTACTGATAATAATAATAATAACAACAACAATAATAATAATCGGTATATTGAGTTAACAGTGATACACTAACATTATAAATTCTATGTTAATTTTAGGACTAGACTAATCTGAGTTAATAATGTGCAGACTTCACATTGAAAAGATAATAATTGATTTGGATAGTGCAAAGATTACATAATTGGTAATTTATGTGCATTCGTTTTTTATCTAAAGGACAATGACCAGTTTATACATCACAAACTAAAATTAACTTAAAATATTCGCATTTCTTTTTACATCACTGGGTTTAATGTAGCTAGTCTCCCATTAATGAGCATCTGTCACAGAATGAATAGATAAATAAATAAATGAATAAACAAATAGATAAATAAAAATAAATGAATATTGAAAAATAAGTGAAAAAGACACAGGAATATAAACAACAAATAGATAAATACACAAATAAATAAATAAAGGAAAATAAATAAATCAACAATATATAAAAATTCATATAAAGATACTATATTTCAAAACCGTAGTCCTGGGCCCGATTCCCAACGTCCCTGAGAAGCGAGCGCCACCTACCGGCTATCAGGGCACAAAAGGCAAAGGTGAACACCCAATCGCCTCTCATGGTCGCGCATTTCCGCCTTCACGGTCATCAATTCCTCGTCAACCGTATTTATCAATCCATTCCATCATTCTCTCATTGACCTGAGCCCTTGGAACTAACGATCCTTGTACACACACACACACACACACACATTCACACACAGCTGGGGGTGTGCATAGATCAAGGTGAATCACACACACACACACACACACACACTACGGCGGTCCGGGTTCGAATCCCGCCCAAGGCTGAATTAATTTCAGTATCGCTGCGCTGAGAGTCGTTACTCTAACTCTCGTGAGCGGGAAGTTGGGGGCGGGGTGCGTGTAAGGCCACGGCATTACCCATAGACCGGTCATATATGAACTCCGAGCTCTCTTCCGGGAGGGTATTAGCTGTCGATCACGAGTCCAACACGTGATCCAAGACCATGGTGAATCTCACACAGGTATGATACATTGGAAAACAGGAGACGGGACCCAACGAGCGTTGCTACGTTCCTATATACTAAAATTAAATAAAAACCAAAGCGTATTATTCACATTTAATTATTCATTTATTCATTCATTCATCTGTTTTATGAGGGCTTACTATATACTCATCCAAACATTCAATACACTTCCATGTATTCTTTCTGCAGACAAATTAGAAATAAAAATAAACAAACAAATAAATAGATAAATAAAACTAATACGATTTTGAAAAATGACATCAAGGTCATTGTCTCGCATAGCCAGTTACTTGTTCGACAAAAGTTTCTTTTAATTAAGAACCAAAGACTTCCTTTGTTTAAATCCAATCTAGTTTACCGTTCCATCGCATGAGAATTCTTCTCAGACATCTGGTCATGGAATTTTGTAAAATGAAAAATAATAATGATAACAATAATAACGATGATAGATAAAAATCTTATTTAGGCCTGGATGTTCGTCTATCTCAATTTTCAATTTTATCTTACACATTGATGGACCAAAAGGTCTGCAGGTATGTTATGCCTTTGTTTGACTCACCATGGTCTTGGATCACGTGTTGGACTCGTGATCGACAGCTATTTCCCTCCCAGAAAAGAGCTCATAGCTCATATATGACCGATCTGTGGGTAATGCTGTGACCTTACACGCACTCACACACACCCAACTCCCCGCCCACGAGAGTTGGAGTAACGACCCACAGCCCAGCGATACTGAAATTATTTCAGCCCTGGGCGGGATTCGAACCCGGACCGCCATAGTGGCAGCCGAGAACTCTAATCACTGTGCCACAAGGTGCGTGTGTGTGTGTGTGTGTGTGTGTGTGTGTGTGTGTGTGTGTGTGTGTGTGCGTGCGTGCGATAACCTTTTGGAAAGGCAATATATATATATATATATATATATATATATATATATATATATATTGGGGGGGGCGTTACACGAGGGATTTGACCTGTCACCCGGCACGTCCACCATCCAAGTGACTAAACACTTCGTGCAGGACTCGAACCCGTTCAATCGCTCTGCTTGTAATCGCCACGTACACAAGCGACGTGAGACACAGACTTGGCAATATCACATGAAATCTCATGACAGAACACTGATACGTGTGTATGAAATTTGTCGAAAATTATATTTTTGTTCTATGTTAGGCCTCAATTGCCCTTTGTAGTTTTTATCATGGTATGAATCTTATCCTAGTTTATATAATAAAAGTTAATTCATCCTAGATTGAACCATTGTTATTTTCTGGTCTCCTGAAGAAATTGGGCACTGAAAAAAATCACACACACACACACCCCTTGTATACCACTGCCTCATATACGTATGAACACATACATACATACATATAAAACATACATACATACACCATTTGCATACACACATGCACACGCATACAGTACATACGCATGCACAAATTAATACACATATAAATACACGTACACACAAATAGACACATACACAAATACACACAAACACAAACACACACACAGAAATACACATACATACATAAAGACACACAAATGCAC
>NC_134796.1:42884260-42891760 GCF_046742065.1 Oratosquilla oratoria
ACCTACGCACAACCTGCGCAAGTTGTCAAACCGCGCAACCTTCACAATACACTGCGTAGTGGTCAACATTTCGACATTGCGCATATCAAACTGCGCAATGTACATTACTTGCGCAGACCAGCCCAGAGTGCGCAGTCTTCTTAGTCATTGTACGTCTCTGCAATGACATACTCTAAATAAGAACATAAGAGACCATAGGGCCTACACTAGGCAGTTCCTTAACGCTCACTAATACATGGTTACTAAGTCTGCTCCGTTCGTTAATCACTCAATTGGTAAACCAGTTCTTCCCCGTTTCATTTTTAAGTCTAAAATTGTCAAATTAAATTCATTGTTGCGAATCCTGTCCTGTTGTCTTAATATGATGACCTTACCCTGAATCATCATTATTCAATAAACACACACACACACACACACACTTATTAAAGTGGGATAAAAGAAAATCAAAGGGACATGAAAAGAAACTCAAAAAGGATATTTATAGAAGAGATCTGAAAAAAAAAAATCCATACAGAGTGGTGGATGTCTGGAACAAATTGGACGAAACAATAATGTGTGCAAAAACCAGACATGAATCTAAGAATAAACTAGATGATGCGAGATACAAAGACGGGTCACTACGAGCATAGCTCCTTCCCGTATAATTCAACTAGGTAAACACACACACACACACACATATATACATATATATATATATATATATATATATATATATATATATATATATGAAAAAATCCCACTGTCGGAGAAAGTAAACAGACGAAGAATAGAATCAACTGTATATTTCGACCACTCTATGTGATCCTCTTCAGCAGATAGTTACATGGTGTACAAGTAAGAGTTATATAGTCGATACAAAGGGAACATGAGAAGGTGGCTCAAGTATCTCTACCTTGGTAACGATTGCTGTGTCCCAAGCCATCTAGAGCAATCGTTACCAAAACAGAGTTACTTGAGCAGGGGGAACGCCTCCATGATGACGGACTTGATATATTTTCTTATAGTTTGGCGCCAGACAAAACACCATCGAAACAACGTCGACTGGCGCCAATCATAACAAAACAAAATATGCCACGGAAATCTAATTACTGGAGCCATTGCACTTAATAGATTAGACAAACAAATGAATGAATAGATAAAATGTAATAAAATAAGTAAATTAATTATAATAATAAGTGATAAAAACAAGGAATGTAACTGCTGCCGCCTTTGCAATTAATAAACAAATAAATGAATAAGTAAACAAATAAATTAATAAATATATGATAAATAAAATAAAAGTAATAGAAATAAAGGAATTAATTGGAGCACTGCCACTCAATAGATAAATGAATAAATAAATAAAAAGATGGATAAATGAAAAATACTTAGATAATCAAATATATGAAAATAATAGTGATCAAAATAAAAAATCTAACGGAAGCACTTGCACTTGACAAATAGATAAATAAATGAATGGGTAAATAATACATAAATAAAAAATAATAAAAACAGCAAATAAATAAAAATGAGTAACAAAATAGGGAAATCAACTGGAGACCTTGCAACTGATAAATAAATAAAGATACATAAATAAGTTAATAAATAAATGATATGGAAAATAATAAACAAGCAAACAGGTAAAACAATAATGACAAAAATAAGGAACGAACTGAAGTCCTACCAAAAATAAATGAATAAACGAAAAATAAGAAAATAAACAAAGAAATGAAAATTATAATGAAGATCCCTGACGTCATCAGTGACGTCACAGGCGATGACGTCATCATTTCAACCGTTTCCCTCAACTGAATCAAATCATCTGTCGGCAATCAGATGATGACCGAGTGATCGATTGACTGATTAATTGATTGATTGAGGAGACCCCAGTCGGTTCGTCCCGGGACAAATAGATGAATAATTATATGAATGAAAAAAATCATAAACAACAAATAAAAAAAATTACAGAATAAAACAAATAAACAACAAATACTAAATAAACAAACAAGTAGATAAAGATAAAACAAATAAGAAATTAAACAAACTAGTAAATAGACAAATAGATAAGAATCATAACAATAAATAAGTAAATGAATATCAAAAAAATACAGAAACAAATAGACAATAAATTGATAAATAAATAAATAAGTAAATGAATATCAAAAAAATACAGAAACAAATAGACAATAAATTGATAAATATATAAATAAATAATAAATGAATAAACGAATGAAGAATAAATAGATAAATGAATATAATGAATATACAAATATATAGATAAAAAAATAAATGAATCTAGTATAACCGAGGCGATAAATACTTAGTAAAAAATATTGATAATACATCAAATAAATGATAAATAAGCGAATGATAAAAAATGTACAAATAAGTAGATAAGTAGAATAAAGCAAAATTGACGCACAGCCGCACTCGCCCTTCTCCCTCGATCACGAAGGAAGCGATCGTGCATCATTTGCAACATTGCACAGAAAAACGAGGTCACTTTTCAAAAGCGACCTAATACGTCACGACGCAGACAGACAGACAGACAGACGTCACGACGCACAGACAGACGTACCGATGTTCAATGTAGTCTGCATGTACACAGTTAACAGACACAGACGTGTTCAAAAGTCTGTTGAAACACAAGGCATTGATAGACAGATAATGGGAGAAACAGACAGACAAGCCATAAACAGACACAGACAAAATCCAACTCGTATGGATCACAGACAGACAGAGAGCTGTTTAAAGTTCTGTTGAAACAGACAGAGGGGTAGGCAAAAACAGACAAGACCCATCTAGTACGCTAATGTATGGATCACAGACAGACAGTGTCTGCTGGAACACTGAACAGACACACAGACACGCGCAGTCACACTAAATGTCAGTTTTCGGCAATTCTGATGGCAAACTGTCAGTATTACTGACAATTCCTCCAAGGAACAGTTAGGTCCAGATAACGGTCACCGTAGCATAGCCTACTTTGGTTCTGTACAGTACTTTTCATTTCACACACACACACACACACACACACACACGCACGCACCTGACAAGCTGTGAATTATTAAATATCATAATATTTGAACTCTTGAAATGTTATAATGTTACATTGGAGATGTGTTCATTGGTAAATGATTGTTTGAAAATAAAAATGCGTATGGAAAATATAAAAAACAGGTAATTTAATTATTCAATCTGATGATCATTTAGCAGCGTAAATAAAATCTCCCTCAAATTAAAATGGACGGAGTATATTCAAATCCTAGTCTATCCAAAGACAACCCAATCTTATGTATAAATATAAAATTATTAGTTGATAATATATACTTAGAATTTATGTACAAATTAACACAAAGACTTATAATCAATTAAATATCTTATCAAATTAATGTCCTATATTTGTCACTGCACTGAGGAAAGCTAGTTGATTGGTCGACAGTGCAAGTCTACCGCTGACCATGACGATTTATTTACATTTCGGTGGAGACGAAGCATTAGCTAAAGAACTTCATCAAAATATTAATAACATCGACCCATGATATCGAGATAATAGATTGGAGAAACTAATTAAAGTCATAAAAATATAGAAAAAAATATCTTCCCTGTGTTTGTTATTTTTCAAGTATTATTGTTCGAAAAAAAAAAGTGGTACGTCATGGGAAAAATAATTGGGATTCAGCGGAAATAGGACATCATAAGACCGGAGGTGGGGAGAAGGCAAGGTCCTCGCAACTTACCTTTCTGTTGGGAGTCGTCAATGTTTCTCGCCTGTCCAGATGGCTGAAATTTTTAACTGTCACTGCACTCGAAATCCACTCACTATTTTAATGATATCACTCACAATCACTGGTTATACACCCGTACAAATAATGGTAAACGTATAATCTTGATTAAATCCATGTACACAGACGGACGATCGACGTGCACTTCCACACCCCGCAAAGGCCAGGCAGCAACTGACGAAGCAATGGCTCCGAGGTAAAAGGAACTCCTGAAGCAACCAGGTACACCGTATGGCAGATGCCTATTTTTATCTATTTATTTCTTAATTTTCACATGAATTACCAGCTATGGTACGATTTCCATGGGTATTTAAAGGTTGATCGACGTCTTCAGAGATTACGTAGAATAGAATAAGTATATCTTATGTTGAGAGTTAATAGAATAATATTTAGTTCAGTTTTGAGCATTTAAATCCCCACTGCTGCAGTTGTATTTCGTAAAAACAATATAAATAATTTTCATTTTGTTTGTCATTAATAAATAAGGTTATTAGTCGCATTGCCTCAAGGTATTAAGCAACTAAATTAAATAAATTTCACAATAGACGCTTGAAGATGTTGAGATAAATAATATCGCCATCCAACATCTTTCCAATACAGTTACTCATTCGGAGTGAGATTCCAAATAAGCTTTTCGCCCAGACAAGCCTGAGCATGCTGGGCTCTTAAAAGTTTTGCAGGTCTTAAAACTCTCTTGCAATTTCGAGTAGATAACAGTTTTTTAAACCACTTTAACAGCGCGTGCTAACCGCGTTAAAACGTCGTCTTTGGAAAACGGAAGTCTGTGATCAACTTTGTTGGCACGTTGATGCAATGCGCGTTGATTCCACGGCCCATTTCCTCGGCCATGGGTAAACAAGACCTTGACGGAGTAATGCAACGACAGATACTGACCATACAAATGCATTTGCTAAAAAATGTATAGACACAAAAAAAGGAAGGAAAAAAGGAAAAATAATTAAGGGAATTAGAGAAGAGAAAGGGAGCGGGAGCCAGACATTTTATAAAAAGGGGAAAGGGTCAGTAGAAACTGAACATACAAAAGCATTTGCTAAAAAAAAACATACAGAAAAATAAAATAAAAGAAAAACAAGGAAAATAATTAAGGGAATTGGAGAATAGAAAGGAAGCGGGAGTTAGACACATTATAAAAAAAGAGAAAAGGTAGGTAGATACTGAACATACAAAAGCATTTGCTGAAAAAAAATATTTAGAGCACAAAAAAGAGAAAAGAAAAGAGAAGAAAAAATAACTAAGGGAACGGGAAAAGAGAAAGGGAGCAGGAGACACACATTATAAAAGGGGTCAGCAGATACTGACCACAGAAGAGCATTTGCTAAAGATATATATATATATATAACACAAGAAAAGAAAAGATAAGAAAAGTAAGATAATCAAGGGCATTAGAGAAGAGAAAGGAAGCGGGAGCCAAACACATAAAATGGGGAAAAGGTAAGCAAAATCTGAACATACTAAAGCATTTGCTAAAATATACAGAGCACAAAAAAGGGAAAATAATTAAGGGAATTGGAAAAGATAAGGGGAGTGTGAGCCAGACACACTATAAAAAGGGGAAAAGGTAAGCAGAAACTGAATATGCTAAAGCATTTGCTAAAATATACAGAACACACAAAAAAAGGAAAAATAATTAAGAGAATTGGAAGAGATAAAGGGAGAGGGAGCCATACACATTTTAAAGGGGGGAAATGATAACCAGAAAATAAACATACTAAAGTATTTGCGAAAAAAATATAGTAGAAAAAGAAAAGAAAATAACTAAGGAAGGTGGAGTCAGACATTATTTTGATTATAAAAAGAAGGAAAGGGTAAGAAGAAACTGGACATACTAAAGCACTTGCAAAAATAAAAATAAAAATAAATAACTAAGGAAGCTGGAGTCAAGACACATTATAAAAAGGAGGGAAAGGGTCAGAAATAGCCAAGAAAGATAAAAAAAAAAACAACAACGAAGGAACCATAAACGCACACGACACAGGATGTAAACATTAGCAGGAAGGATAATGACACCGACGCGTGAGACAATCGCTCGTAACGGAGAAGGGAAGTGGTATTAAAAGGGAGTGCTGGGGTCCCTTTATTGGTAACGGCTCATCCCAAGTATGGCACGATGGGATCACTACGGTAATTCTGCATTCTCAACATTTTCTTTCCGTGAGTAGCATCGAGAATGACGCCTCTAGAGAGTTACCCAAACATCATAGCTGTTGTCGTTTTATACTGTAGATGATATTTCCGGCATAAGAGCATAAGAATCCAGGAGATTACACTATTCAGTTCCATCCCCCTTACCACCTGCTATTCTTATCCACTATGTGGTTACTAAGTCTATTCAATTCGTTAACCACTCAGTTAATAAATCAGTTCTTGAATATTTCTTTCTTAAACATAATTTTGTCCAATTTTAAACTCATTACAAGAAGTCCTACATTGCTGTCTTCATATGATGACCTTGCCTGTATCGAAAAGAGGCTCTCGATGGTATTCTTAAAAAATATTTATTTTTATAAATCTTATATAAATCTTTGGAAGGGAAAGATTTATGTGAGGGAAGATTTTGTTTAAGAATACGACCGTAAGAATCTTACGGTGGTATTCTTAAAAAAAAAATCCTTTTATAAATCTTATATAGATCCTTGGAAGGGAAAGATTTATATAAGGGGATATTTTTTAAGAATACAACCTTAAGATTCTTACAGTGGTATTCTTAAGAAAATATATTTCCTTTTATAAATATTATACAAATCCTTGGAAGGGAAAGATTTATATAAGGAAATATTTTTCTTAAGAATACCTACCTTAAGAATCCTACGGTGGTATTCTTAAAAATAAATATTTCCTTATATAAACCTTTCCCTTCCAAGAATTTATATAAGATTTATAAAAGGAAATATTTTTTTTTAAGATTACCACCGTAAGATTTTCATGGTGGTATTCTTAAAATATTTCCTTATATAAAATTTTCCCTCAAGGATTTATATAAGATTTATACAGGGACATATTTTTTTTAAGAATACCACCGTAAGCTTTTTATGGTGGTATTCTTAAAAAAAATCTTTCCTTATATAAATATTTTACTTCCAAGGATTTATGTAAGATTTATATAAGGAAATATTTTTCTTAAGAATACCACCGTAAGAATCTTGCGGTGGTATTCTTAAAGAAAAATATATTTTCTTATATAAATATTTCCCTTCCAAGGATTTGTATAAGATTTATGTAAGGAAAGATTTTTTTTAAGAATACCACCGTCTGTTCCCTTCAGAAGCGCCCCAGTTCCCTTCAGTACATAAACTAGATTTCCCAATGCAACCTAGAACACCCAGAATCGGTTGTGCACCACACAGACTAGCTAATCACTTCACAAAACCAATTTCAAAAATGTTATGATCAATGAATCAAACACATCTAAAGAAATTAGGCAACGTGATAAATCGATTGAAATATGTATAGTTCAAGTTATGTCAAAATAAAAATAAAGGAGACTGAAAGAGCCCATAAGGCCTACACTAAGCAGTTCCATGCCCATAAATTAATCTAATCTTCTCTTAAATTTAAGTAAATATGCGGGAACACAAAGAACAGTAGACACGCCATGTGATGAAGAACTGCCTTTTTCAAAGGCAGATTACATCCAGATAGTTCCGTTGTGTATTAATGTCGACATGTATAGGCTCAGCCAGGAAGAACACAGACAGCAATGGGGTCACCTCTAATT
>NC_134796.1:42896760-42986760 GCF_046742065.1 Oratosquilla oratoria
ATCTACAATACCTTCCATAGTGCCTTCCTGTCTACCCTGTCATAAGCCTTTTCCAAATCCATGAAGGCCCCCAAAAAAGTATTTACCTTTTCCTAAAGTTTCTTACATATCTGTCTTACCACAAAAATATAATCCACACAACCACTACCTGTCTTAAGCCCATACTGTTTTTTACCAATTACCTCCCCTGTTCCTTTCCTAATCCCCTCAATCAAGACCCTCCCATAAGCCTTTCCAACTACACTCAACAAATTGATCCTTCTGAAACTACCACACTCACTTGTCCTTCTTTTCCTTGTAAAGCGGAAGTATGCAGGAACTCATCCAGTCCTCCGGCTCTCCTCTTTTAGACAAACATTAAACAACATTACCAGTCAGCCCATCATCACTGTACCTTCCTTTTTTAGGCATTCCTCGTGACATTCATCTAACCCAGGTGCCTTACCTGTTCTCATCATTTTAACGACTGCTTTCACCTCATCTTTTCTTATTTCTCCTCCGTTTTCCTCACTCATCACGGTCATTCTCTTAGTGTTTCCCACTACAACTACCTTTCCCTCCGTATCCTTCTTCACATTTAGCAACTCCTTAAAATTTTCTGCCCATCTTCCTCTTACTGCAGTCTCTTTCATTATCATCCCTCCATCTGCACCTTTTACTTTTTCTTCTCTACTTGATTCGCCTCTCCTTCCTCCCTTAATTTCTTTCCAAAATATCTTTTTATTACTTTAAAAAAAATCTGTCATACTCTTACTCCATTTCACATCCGTTCTCCTATTTGCCTCCTTTATTTTGTACTTTACCTCTCTTCTCTTTTCTTTGTACCTCTTATATGATTCTCTTGTTCTATTTTGCAACCAATCTGTGAATGCTTGTTTCTTCTCTTCTACAACCGTCTTTGCTTCATCATCTCACTACTCACTATTCTTCCTTCTATTTTCTCCCGTCCTCCTTGTTCCACACACCATCTTTGCGCACCTTATAGTTCCCTCCTTGAACCATCCCTATTCTTTCTCCACTCCTAGTTCTACTCTATCCTTCATTCCCCCTCACTCCTCTCTCAGCTTCTTATACTCCTCCTTTTCTTTCTCATTTAAGCAGTTTACTCTCAGCATTTCCCTACCTTCTGTCCTTTTCCTCTTTCTCCTTCTATCCTCCACTCTCAACTGACCTTCCACCAAAAAATTATCTGCTATTCCCCCACTCCCTCCACTAAAAAAAATGTACCTCCAAACCCCTCCTACTCTTCTCCTGGTTACCATTATATAATCCACTGAAGCCGTATCTACCACTACCTAATAAGAGTAATAATAACAATGATAATAATGGTGATGATGATAATAAAATGATAATTATGATAATAATAATGATTATGATGATGATAATAACAACAATAATAATAATAGTAATAATAATAATATCAATAATAATAATAATAATAATAATTAATGACAATAATTATGATAATAATAATAGTAATGATAATAATAATAATAATGATAATAATAGTAATAATAATAATAATAATAATAATAATAATAATAATAATAGTAATAATAATAATAACAATAATAATGATAATAATAATAACAATAATAATAATGATTATAATAATAATAATAATGATAATAATAATGATAATAATTATTATTATGATAAAATAATAATGATAATAATAGTAATGATGATAACAATAATGATAATAAAAACAGACATTCGGTGTATTCCAGACGTTTCGAACTCTGTCAGGGGACCCTCTTGAGGGGCTACAATGGAAGATAGTGAATCACTTCATATACTCCTACTCTGGCAACTGGGGGACCTCAACTCTCCGCTCGACCCCTTTGATACTTTTACCTTTCCGAATAGTTCCCTTTATTTCATCCGAATATAGCACTAACCCCAGAAAATTGGGCACTTCTCATCGCTAGAGTTTATGGTGAACAGATTTCTCAAAATGGAAGTTTCTAGACAGTAGCTGAAAGTATGTTAGATTGGCAAAAATAAGGTTAGATATTTAGTTCCTCCTATCACCTTGGTTTTCTGTTACACACACACACACACACACACACACACAGACACACACACACACTTCAACGAATGGACGGCTTAGAAGACGTTTCTGAAGAAAAGTGAAGTCTGTGGATCCCAACGCAAAGAGAAGTGCCTAGTGTTTTTGCAGGGTGGGGGGAAATTGCTCGTGGAGTAGTGGGAACGTAGGGAAAGAGGAAAAGGGGAGGGATTACTGAGGGAAATGGAAGGAAATGAGGAGGGAGTAGACTTTGACCAGCCAGACAAGCGGAAGGTAAACAAAAGACTTAGCGAGGATCAAATGTCTAATAAAAATGTAAAGATTAGAAGTATAGAGAGGAGCAATACAGAAGAAAGTGACGAGAATATGTTCCAGGGATTTAAAGAGGGTGGGGGGGACACAACCCCCCCCCCCCCGACTGATAAGACTAGAGGAGAGAGTTGATAAGGTGATCGAGGACTTGGAGCGTAAGTTAGGTAACGTAGACTCCATTTTTCAAAGAATTGAAAGGTTGGAACAACTAGAGAAGGCTAACAGAAACTTAACTGAAGAAATAGAGGACCTAAAAAGACAGTTAGGAAATGTAAAGGAGGAGAATGAGAAATTGAAGAAGAATAGTAATGAAAACAGAGAGAAACTAGCTACAGAAGCTAAAAATTGGAGAATAACTCAAGAAGGGAATAAGGTTTCATTCACTGACATAGTCAAACAGCAATTGAAAGAACATAATGAAGACTCAGTTATTAAAGTGATGAGACAGAAGGAGAATATAGTAAGAGAATTAGCTGACAAAAAGAAATGTATAATTATATTAGGAATGGAAGAGAAACATAACCCAGATAGAACTGCAAGAATCAAGGAGGAAAATGAAAGAGTAAGCAGTTTATTAAAATTAGTCCAGGAAGATGAACCAGAAATTATAAAGGAAATTGAGGAAAAATTCAGACTCGGAAAATATAGTACAGATAAGACCAGACCAATTAAGATTAAATTCAGGTCACAAGCAACAGCAGAGAAAATTCTATCCAAGACAGGGAAACTAGCAACAAATGATCAATATAAAAAGGTATGGATAAAAAGAGTAATGAATAAGGAGGAAAGAGAGGCAGAAAAGCAGAAAAGAATTGAAGCTAAGGCAAAAAACGAGGAAAGAACGGAGTCAGAGAAAGAGAGATTCTATTGGAGAGTAGTGAACATGAAAATAAAGCAGTTCGACATACTAAAGAAAAACATAAGGGAAACAGAGAATACAATGGAAGTGGCAGAAAACTAAGAGTGTCTTACACAAATATAGATGGATTGATAACAGGATTGAATGAACTGAATGATTATTTGAAAGAAAAAGAACCGGACATAATGGGAATTGTAGAAACAAAATTAAAAGGCCCACTACCACCCAACAGTGTAGGACATGATACATACAATTATTGGATTAGAAACAGAGAGAAAAAACAAGGGGGTGGAGTTATGTTCCTGACTAAGAAGGATATAAACGTGAAAGGTGTCATATATGGAAAGAATACAGTAGAGATGATTATGATAGAAGTGGAAGACCGAGATAAGAAGAGCAGAAAATTTGTGATCAATTATGTGCCTCCGAAAACAGCCTCATGGGAGGAGAGTGAACATAAAAGTATGTTAGAGGACACAAAGATAGCATTAACTAAAATAATGGAAGACGGAGGAAGAATAGTTATGATGGGCGACTTTAATTGCAAAGAAATCTGCTGGGAAGAAATGACAGTAAAGAGTGGTGATGACTCATGGGGAAATGCTCTACTTGAGATGATTACTGACCATTCAATGACACAATGGATACAAGAGAACACTAGGTATAGAAATGAAGAAGAACCATCGAGGCTAGACTTAATAATTACATCTGAACCTAGAATAGTGGACAAGATTGAATATAAAACACCAATAGGTAAAAGTGACCACATATTGATTGAACTGGAACTTAACGAAGAAAAATATATGAAAAGAAATGAACAATATAGAAAAGGAAGAATGATGTATGAAAAAACAAACTTTGATAAAATAAGAGAATTCTTCCAACAAGAAAACTGGGAAGAAATATACAAAGAAGAAACAACAGTGGAAGAGAAATGGAATATTTTGACAAAAATTTACAAAAAAGGAGTGGAAAAGTATGTCCCAAGACAAAAACAAGAAAAAGAATATGTAAAATGCTGGTACAACAAAAGTTGTAGGGAGTTAAAGGACAAAAGAGACAAAGCCTGGAACAGATGGAAAAAAGACAGAAGACCTGAAAAATGGAAAATATATACTGGTTATAGAAATGAATATGTACAAAAGTGCAGAGAGGAAAAAAGAAAATATGAAAAAGATGTTATAGAAAAGTGTAAAGATCAACCAAAACTATTCTACAGATTTGTAAACAATAAACTGAAAAACAAACAAGACTTAGAGAAATTAAGACAAGGAGGAGTTGAATACACTGAGGAAATGGAAATGGCAGAAATTATGAACAAACATTTTAAATCAGTGTTTACAAGGGAAAATATACAACCTGAAGAGATTGAGTGGAAGGAAAAAGTCCCCCCTATGGAAGAAATAGAAGTAACAAAGAATGAAATATTGACACACTTGGGTAATTTTGATGTCAGAAAATCGCATGGGCCAGATGAAATAGCAAACTGGATTCTGAAAGAATGCAGGAATGAACTGGCAGACAAAATACATAGCATAATAAGCAGTTCCTTAAAAGAAGGAAAAGTTCCAGAAGATTGGAAAAAAGCAAATATAGTACCTATATATAAAGGAGGAAATAAAGAAGAACCTACCAACTATAGACCAGTCTCTCTAACAAGTACAATAGCAAAAATATGTGAAAGAATTATCAAAAGTAGATGGGTAAAATACTTGGAAAAAAACAACGTACTAAATCCAAGGCAATTTGGATTCAGACAAGGACGATCATGCGTCACCAATTTAATATGTTTCTATTCAAGGCTAATAGATATAATACAAGAAAGAGATGGATGGGCTGATTGTGCATTTCTAGACCTAAAAAAAGCTTTTGACAAAGTACCACATAAGAAGTTGCTTAAGAAATTAGAATATGAAGGAGGAATACAAGGTAAATTGCTAAATTGGATGGAAGACTTTTTGCAAGAAAGAAAAATGAGAGTAGTGATAAGAGATCAGCACTCAAAATGGAATGAAGTAATAAGCGGTGTCCCGCAGGGAACAGTCCTGGCCCCAATAATGTTTGCTATATATATTAATGATATGGATGAAGGAATTGAAAGCTATATGAGCTTCTTTGCAGATGATGCAAAATTACTGAAAAGAGTGAAAACTGAAGAAGATTGTGAATCACTACAGAGAGATCTAAATAAAGTACAAGAATGGAGTAGGAAGTGGGAGATGGAGTTCAATACAAAAAAGTGTAGTATAATGGAATTTGGAAAAAGCAAAAACAGAATAACAGGATCATATAATTTGGGAGAAGAAGGAATAAAAAAAGTAGAAAATGAGAAGGACCTGGGAGTCATTGTTATGAATAATATATCACCTGAGAAACATATAAATAAGATTTTTGGAGAAACTTATAATTTAATAAGAACAATCAAAGTGGCATTTACATACCTGGATGAAGAAATGGTGAGGAAAATCCTAATCACCCTGATAAGACCAAGATTGGAATATGCAGCAACGATATGGTCACCAAGTACAAAAAAATGTATAAAAAAACTTGAAAGAATACAAAGAGCAATTACAAAACTGGCACCAACACTCTCAAAACTATCATATGAAGAGAGACTACAAAAACTTAAACTACAGACACTAGAGCAAAGAAGAGAGAGAGGAGATTTGATAGCTATTTACAGAATCATGAAAGGCATAGAAATTACTGATAGAGAGAATCTGATAAAATGGGATGACAGAAATACAAGAGGACACGGAAAGAAAATAAAAAAAGACAGCTATAGAAGAGATTTTAAAAAAGAACAGCTTTCCTCGCAGAGTAATAGACATTTGGAACAAGTTAGATGAGAAAGTGGTATGTGCAAAAACAATACATAAATTTAAAAATAGTTTAGACAAAATGAGATATGAAGACGGGACTCACGAGCATAGCTCCCTTCCCGTAAAATGCAACTAGGTTAATACGACTAGGTAAATACACACAAACAAGGAAGATCCATCAAATTACAGAAAAAGGAAACAAAGCAGACAGAAAAAGGCGAGGAGAAAGGATATCAAAAATAGCTTATACCAATATAGATGGAATAACTTCAGGAATGAATGAATTAAGTGATTATCTCGCCTTAGAAAAACCAGACATAATGGGAATAGTGGAAACTAAATTAAAGTGTACTCTACCACCCAACACTGTGGGACAAGGTTTAGACAACTGTTGGACAAAGAATGGAAAGGATAAAAAGGTGGCGGAATATTAATTTTGACTAATAAAGAATTAAATGTAACAAAAATCAATGGAGAAAATAATGTAGAATCAATTACGATACAAGTTGAAAGCAAATATATGAAGAGTAGAAAATTTGTAGTAGTGTATGTGCCCCCCCAAAGCACAGTCCTGGACAGAAAAATATCATTCCAAAATATTAGAAGATACAAAATACGACTTAACTAATATACTGAAGGGCAGAGGAAATATAGTAATTATGGGTGACTTAGATTCAAAAGAAAAATGTTGGAAGGAAATGACAGTGAAGGGTGGAGAGGAACTCTGAGGCAACGTCCTGCTCGACATGACCATCGAATACACAATGACTCAGTGGATAAGGGAAAATACCAGATACAGAGGTAGTGAAGAACCATCAAGGCTGGATTTAATACTTACGACAGAGCCTGAAATTGTCGGCAAAATTGATTACAAAACTCCGATAGGAAAGAGTGACCATATACTAATACAATTTGAGTTGAAAGAACAAATGGATCAAAGCAGAAATGATAAACATAGAATAGGAAGACTAATGTACAACAAAACAAATTTTGAGAAACTAAAAAAAAAAAATTCGTAACGCGAACTGGGAAATATTCCTAAACAGGGATGGAAGAGAAATGTAATATACTAAAAGAAAATTATAATGACGGAGTGAATAAATACGTACCACAACAAAAAAGGAAAGAACATACATAAAAAGCTGGTACAACAAAAAATGTGATGAGGATAAGGATAAAATAGATAAAGCTTGGAAGAACTGGAAAAAAAGACAAGAAAACAAGCAAATGGCTAATGTACATCAAACTAAGAAATGATTATGTAAAAATACGCATAGATAAAAAGAGAAATTACGAAAAAAAATAGAAAAATGCAAGGAAGAACCCAAATTATTTTACAACTATGTAAATGGCAAACTAAAGAATAAACAAGAAATAGAAAAGCTGTGTCAAGGTAAATACGAATATACAGAACTAGAAATGGCTGAAATTATGAACAACCACTTCAAGTTAGTATTCATAATAGAAAACTCACATAACTGAGGAAATAGAGAGATATCCCCCTCAATGAAAGAAATAATTGTAACACAGAAGGAAATCAGCGACCAAATCAAAACCCTTGACGTCAGAAACTCACATGGTCCAGACGGAATTGCAAATTGGATACTGAAAGAATGCATGGAGGAATTAACAGATAGAATATACAATATAATTAAATTCTCACTTCAAGAAGGAAAGGTGCCACAGGGCTGGAAGAATGCAAACATTGTACCGATTTATAAGGGAGGAAACAAGGAAGATCCATCAAATTACAGACCGGTCTTCCTGACAAGCACAGTAGCAAAAAAAATCGAAAATATAAAAAAAAAAAAAAAAAATAGATGCGTTAAATATTTGGAAGAAAAAAACTATACAGAATCCAAATCTGGATTCAGACAAGGAAGATCGTGTACAACAAACTTGATCTGCTTCTACTCGAGATTAATAGATATAATACAAGAGAGAGATGGTTGGGCAGACTGGGCCTTTCTGGACCTACAAAAGGCACTTGATAAGGTACCACACAAGAAACTAATAAGGAAAATAGAGTCAATAGGTGGCATCAGAGGAAAATTATTGGAATGGATGGAAGACTTCCTTACTGGGAGGAAAATGAAAGTAGTAATTAGAGATAAATTCTCAAATTGGGAAGAAATGATAAGTGGTGTCCCGCAGGGATCAGTACTGGCCCCGATCATGTTTGCCATATACATAAATGACATGGATGAAGGAGTAGAGTGTTATATGAATTTCTTTGCAGACGACCAAAAATATTAAAGAAAGTAAGAACGGAGGAGGATTGCAACTCATTACAACAAGACTTGGACAAGATCTGGAAATTGACTCAAGAGTGGGAAGTGAAATTCCATATCAAGAAATGTAGTATAATGGAGTTTGTAAAAAGTAAAAATAATATCGAGAGATGATAAAATTGGTGAAGAAAAGGTAAAAGAAATAAACTCTGAAAAAGACTTTGGAATGATAATCAGCAAAGACACGACACCGGACAAGCATATTAATAGAATAGTCGGAGAAACCTACAATTTATTGAGGTCAATAAAAGTGGCATTTGTCACTTTGGACGAGGAAATGATAAAAAAAAAATAATAATAATAACTACACGAATAAGACCAAAACTCGAGTACGCAGCAACACTATGGACACCCAGTACCAAAAAGAATAGAAAGAATACAAAGAGCAACAACAAAACTGGCACCAACTCTTTCCAAAATGACATATGAACAAAGACTCCAAATTAGAATTACCAACTCTGGAACAAAGAAGGAAAAGAGGAGACCTACTATCTATAGAATTATGAAAGGAATGGAAATCTTAAATAAGAATGATTTATTGAAATGGGACATTGGAAAAACAAGATACGAAAAGAAACTCAAAAAAGATAATTACAGAAGAGATCTGAAAAAAAAGCTTCCCACACAGAGTGATAGATACTTGGAACAAATTAGACAAAGAAACAGTGTGTGCAATCACTATTCAATATTTTAAGAAAAAACTTGATGCTGAAAGATACAAAGACGGGTCACCACGAGCATAGCTCCCTTCCCGCATAATACAACTAGGTAAACACACACACACACACACACACACATATATATATATATATATATATATATATATATATATATTACAATCTTATGGAAAAATGCCAAATTTAGCATAATTGGTCAACCTGCCAGAGACCCAGGAAGAAGTTCCTTAATTGGCAGAGGAAATTTCGGGAAATTGAAGAAGTCGCCACTCGGGAATGGCCCCACTATTGTTTTCAGGGATTACCACACTGGGCTATTTTTTCTCCCACGTCCTGCCTCCATTTGAATAACTCGAATATGACTTTGCTTACAGAAATCTAGACTTATCTAAGAACATTTCATCAGCATGTCTAATATTCGTATAGATTTACATCTGTCAGTTCATCATTCAGCTTTGCTACATATGAAAGATAATTCGATGTTTGGACATTTGAAAAATAAAATATTGTGACTGAAGTCGTTTTTACACAACCGAACTCTCAATGGTCGGCGCTGTTGAAGCCCGTGAAAGTCCAGTGTGATATAAACCCTTTACTTGTCTGAGTGCCGTTACTGGACATGCGCGTGAGATGCAGAAACAAAAGTTTACAAAGGAAGCATTGAACTAATGTCATATACTTCTCATTTTGAATAAAATATTTGTGGTTTTAAGTAAACATCAAACTAATATTTGTTGTCTTCAATTTGAATGAAAATTTCTTCGGATTTAGGTTTAAATTTATTCAAAATTTCAGCATTTATCGAATGCAGATGTTGACGCTTTTACATAGTTTTATTATCATCATTATTATTACAAAGGAAGGGAAAGCATAAAAACAGGGAACCTTTTGGTCCATAACTAGGTCGGATGACTTGAACATAAAGTTAAACGAAGAAATGAATACACACGCGAATCAAACAATTGGCAGTCAATATATCATATTGTTTATATGTATGTCAAAATGAATCTTTAAACTTCGAACCGTACTGAACTGCACTGCCTCTGCAGGAAGTTCATTCCATCCATCGATTCCACGGTTGGCGAAATTGTTTCTACCCACTTTCAAATAAAATATATTTCCTGACAGCTTGAGACCGTTATTTCTCGTCCGATTCGTACCTATTGTGAAAATTCCATCACTTATGATATCAACTTCCACATTTCCTGGAGATATTGGAAACAGCATTCTTGTTCCACCTACTCTACAAAAGTGGTTAACAAATGGAACAAATCTAGTAACCATGTAATGAGCGCTGAAACCATTTGTTGTTTCAGGAAACGAGGAGATAACTATATGGATAGGGGATATATGTGGTAAGGGACACGAAATTGCCTAGCATAGGCCTCAGAGTACATTCCAGTCTCCTCCATTCTTATGATCTTACGTACTCGTGCCATGCGGCATGTCTTCTTTTGCCCCACGTGACTCATCCCCACTTCCTGGGCACTTCTCATATATTGTTCGTGATTCAGTTCAGCAATAATGATAAGAATTACAATAATAATACATACATACATATACCAACGGCTTTTTTTCCCTTCACAAGGGAGGTAGCAAAAAAAAAAAAAAAAAAAAAAATCAACTCCCACCCATTCCATCTCCACTCTCATTCAACCCCCTCCCTCCCTCCTTATCTTGGCTCCTCCTGGATAACGGGTCATCCCTGCATCTCGCCCACTGCCCTGGGTCAGAGGCAAAATAGCAAGACACAGCACATCCCCAGCAAGGAAGTTTCATTAAATCGGTGACCCCACATCTTCGTTCCCTCATAAAAGTGAGAAAGAGAGAGAGAGAAAGAGGGAAGACGGAGAGAAATCCCTTCGGACTGCGTCAAAAATATCACTCAAACATTCCCTCCCCTATCCCCCCCACACTCTCTTCCATCAATCTCAATATATTCTACACACACTCCTATCTTCTGTCTTCTCCGTTCCTTCCTCAACAGGCATTCCCTTCTTTCCAAATGCCCGTTTTACCCTATCCATCCATCTCATCCTTGGTCGTCCCCTCATGTTCACTCCTTCCACACCCCTTTTACTAATCTTTCTTCACCTATTCTTTTCATGTGTCCAAACCATTCTAATACCCTTTCTTTAACCCCACCTCCCTTTCCACCCGTTCTCCTCACCTCCTCGTTTCTCACTCTATTCAGCTTAGTAAACCCTACCTTACTTCTCAGGCATTTCATCTCAAACACATTCAAACTCCTCTCTTATGTTTTATGTTTCTGCCCCATACAGTCGGCACAATCGCTCCTTCATACAAACTCTTTTAGGATCCATTCCCAAATATTTATTTACCATTGCACTTTCTAATCCCCCAAGGCATTTACTTGCTCCTCTCAATCTACATTCTACCTCCACTCTTCCCTTTCCCGCCACATTCGCATCTAAATATCTATAGCTCCACGTCTAGGGTATTGGCTACATGTTATTGTGGGGTTAAAAGCTGCTCAGTAGCATACAGTAGATATTTTAGGGTCTGTATTGGGCGACCCTACGGACCAGAGTCGCACATCATTTTGTCTGTGATAGAGGAAATCTCTATTCATAGAGAAATTATACTTTATTATACTGCGACTGTCCCTCCGTTATGCTGTCCCCTCACCCTTAACACTGCACTGTGGTGCCACTTCTCTGAATGCTCATTTTCATTTTTCGCCGAAACATGTGGTGGGGGAGAAGAATACTGTCACCGAATGTTCCCACTCGAGTCGTAAAAGGCGACAAAAACGGGGCGGGGATAGGACTAGGTATCCTACTCTCTGTAGCCCCAAGGGGGACATTCCTAAAAAAAAAAAAAAAAAAAAAAAAAAAAAAAATAAAAAAAAAAAAAAAAAAAAAAAAAAAAAAAAAAAAAAAAAAAAAAAAAAAAAAAAAAAAAAAATACAAAAAAAAAAAAAAAAAAAAAAAAAAAAAAAAAAAAAAAAAAAAAGGTATAAGAGGGTGTGGGAGTTTTCCAACCAGAAACCTAAGGTTTGGGTCTTTTAATATACGTGGATGTGGTACAGATGAGAGTAAAAGGGAAAATATAAGCAGTATGTGAGAAGATGGATGTGTTGGCGCTGAGTGATACTGAGTTGAAAGGGAGGGGCGAGTTTGTGTTTGGAAGTGTAATTGGGAGGGTGTCAGGAGTGAAGAGAGGACGAGGGAGAGATGGGGTGGTTATACTAGTAAGTGAAGAGATAGGTAAATGTGTGGTGGAGTAGGAGATTTTTTCAAGGTTAATGTGGATGAAGGTGAAGCTGTGAAGGGAGATGTGGGTTTTTGTAAGTGCATATGGGCCTGGTAGTGAGAAGAGTGTAGAGGAAAGGGAGGCTTTTTGGATAGATTTAAATGAGTGCATATAGGGTTTAGGGAGAAATATCAATGTAGTGGTACTGGGAGATCTTGATGTTAGGGTAGGTAATGACCCAATAGACAGAATGGTTGGGAAGGGTGTTCTAGGAAAAAAACTTAGTGGAGAGTTGTTGTTGTTGTTGTTGTTCCCTAGAAATAAAGTTGATAGCAAATACAGTTTTTAGGAAGGTCAACCATAAGTACACATGGGAGAGGGTAGTGGATGGAAGGGTGGTAGATAGGGCTTCAATGGACTACATTGTGAAAACCAGGAGAAGAGTAGGAAGAGTTTTGGATGTACATGTTCTAAGGAGAAAGAGTGGAGGAATATCAGATAATTTTTTGGTGGACAGTAAGTTGAGAGTGGAGGATAGATGGAGAAAGAGGAAAAGGACAGAAGGTAGGGATGTGCTTAGAGTGAATAGAGAAAACAGAAGTAGGGGTAGTGAGTGGTGGATGATGAAGCAAAGAAGGTTGTAGAAGAAAAGAAATGAGCATTCACAGATTGGTCAAAAACCAGGATGAAAGAATCATATAAGAGATACAAAGAGAAGTAAAACATAAGATAAAGGAGGCAAAAAAGAGAGTGGATGTGAAATGGAGTAAGAGTATGAAAGAAAATTCTTAAAAAAAAAAAAAAAAATTGGAAGGAAAATAAGAGAGGAAGGGAAGGCGAATCAAGAAGAGAAGAAAAGGTAAAAGAGGCAGATGGAGAGATGATAATGGAAGAGACGGTAGTAAGAGGAAGATGGGCAGAGTATTTTGTTGAGTTGCTAAATGTGAAGGATAGGGAGGGAAAGGTAGATGCAGTGGGAAGTGCTAAGAAAATGACAATGATGAACGAGGAAAATGGAGGATAAATAAGGAAAGATGAGGTGAAAGCAGTTATTAAAATGATGAGAGCAGGTAAGGCACCTGGGTTGGATGGGTGTCATGCAGTGTCTAAAAAAGGAAGGTACAGTGATGGTGGACTGGCTGGTGAGGTTGTTTAATGTTTGTCTAAAAGAGGGTAAAGTGCCAGAGGACTGGAGGAGTGCCTGTATAGTTCCACTTTACAAGGGAAAAGGGGACAAGTGTGAGTGTAGTAGTTTCAGAGGGATCAGTTTGTTGAGTGTAGTTGGGAAGGCTTATGGGAAGATTTTGATTGAGAGGATTAGGAAAGGAACAGAGGGAGTAATTGGTGAGGAAGTGTGTGAGTTTAGGACAGGCAGGGGTTGCGTGGATCAGATTTTTGTGGCAAGAGAGACATGTAAGAAAGCTTTAGGAAAAGGTAAGGTTGTTTTTAATTTTTTTTCCTTTTTTGGATTTGGAAAAGGCTTATGACAAGGTAGACAGGAAGGCATTGTGGGAGATATTGCAGATATATGGGATAAAGGGAAAGCTATTAAGAGCAGTCAAGAGTTTTTACGAGAGTAGTAGAGCCTGTGTTAGAATTAGATATGGAGAGTGTGGTTTGAGGAAAAGGTGGGACTTTGCCAGGGATGTGTTATGTTGCTTTGGCTGTTCAATTTATACATGGATGGGGTGGAGCGAGAGGTAAACACAATGGTAATGGACTAGGGATTGGAGATTGTTAAAGGAAATGGAGAAAACAAGGAGATAAGCTAGTTTTTGTTTGTTGATGACACTGTGCTTGTGGCAAGATCAGAGGAGGGATTAACCTCTTCGATTCGATGATGCCTATTTAGGTGTCATGAGGTGCGAGTGACTATACTAGGATGCCAGCATCGGTATCTTGATTACATTTATTTTCCAGTTGTAGATGAGTGACCCCCGAATTCCGTGAACTGGTTTTATCACATTTTCTGTGTTTATTACTCCGAGTGAAAGAGAATGAGTAATACAGCAATTACTTCATATCTTATAACATGAGTAGTGTGATGCATCATACATTAGGCATCCGATGCTGCGCGTGAGAATTTGACTCACATTGAAGAGGTAAAGTTAGTGAGAGTTTGGGAAGGTGTGCGAAAGAAGGATGTTGAAGATAAATGTAGGTAAAAGGTAATGGGATATACAAGGGGAGATTATGGCACCTAATTGGAAGCAAGTACTAAGGGAGACTGGAGGATGCAGATAAATTTGGATAATAATAATAAACGAATTTTATTAGTCTTTATAATGTGAACTACATATAATTCTTAAGAAACAAGCTCTCTTCAGCTGAATAAAGTTGCCTGGTACTGGACTTTGTACTCACATGTCCTTGTATATGGGAAATATTATTTTCAATTTATATAAACATGATTTTATGTTCACGAGCATTAATTTATATCCTTTACATGTCTTCCAGGACATTATCAATATCCTACCACAATTTCAATGGTGATGTCCTCAGAAGTGTGTTGGTCTTGCATCCTCTTAGTTGTGGGTTTGAATCTCCCAGTCCTCTCCAATTCCCAGCACTGACTGTTTACTACCCGCCCCCAACAGTCCAAGTGCATAATAGAGCAGTGGTGATGGCTTCTGCTGCAGCTACTCAGCACCTCATGACATTCCTTCAACATCTTCATCCTTGCAATTGCTCCAACGCGGTTTGAATCCTCCCAACCCTTTTAGTTGCTACTCCTTCGAGTAGCGAAAGGGTTATCAATGGACAGTGTCTTTACCTAACTGTAGCATACAGGAACGGGACAATGCTCGTTAGGTTCTGTCCCCTACTCTCCAACTTATCCTACCTAGCCTCAAATTCATGTATACTTCCAATTATCATATTTATATTTGAAATAGTCTATTGTTCTACCTTGGGCTATACCACCTTTTAAGCTATTCCAAGTATTTATGCATCCATGAGTATATACTTGTGTGTGATTTACCTCCACGATCTAGGATCATGTGTTGGAGTCGTGATTGACAGCTATTACCCTCCCCTATGAGAGCTTAGAGCTCCGTGGGAGAATGATCCAAGCACCATGGGCTGCAGACCCTGATTTTGTGCTCAACCTACTGACCTGGACTTCCTGCAGTGCCTGGTGGGAGATGAATTCATCTCCCTCTGAGTTAACTTGGGCAAGGGAGATGAATCTGCTCCCACCTGGCGCAGTGCGGGACGACCAGGTCAGCTGGTTGCGTATGAAATCAGGGTCTGGCAGCCCATGGCGTTTGGATCACTCTTCCACAGAGCTATTCACATGGTCCGATCTATGGGTAATGCTGTGACCATACAAACACATACAACTTCTTACCCGCCAGATTTGGAAAGCCAGTTCACAGTGCATCAATGCTGAAATATCCAGCCCTGGGCAAGGCTCAAACTCAGATTGCTGAATTAGCAATTAAACATGGTACAACACAGTTTGTGTGGTGGATAAGCTAAATAAATTAAATTCACTTAAATGTTCTTTATAGGGTTTCTTGTGTAAACAAGGGATCACTCCCACTCACTTGTTTCCTTATCATCTTAGCTCATTGTGGATGAAGGGTAATTCCACTGCCTGGGTAAGAAACAATGCAACAAGACACGCAAATAGATAAAATAAGAGTTCACTACAAAATGTATAATTGGTCATGATGGATTAAAGGATGATTATGTTAATGTGGAAAGGAAAATGTAATCAAACAACAATGTCTATGAACCAACATTTACTGGAAAATAAAATTAATCTTTTACATAGAAAAATAACACACATCCAGGTAAAATCATACATTTGTAAATCTTATATGTTCAAATTCATAACTTCATCTTTTCAGTCTTCAGCAGCAGTAGTAGTACAGCTCCTAATTCTTTATACTACCAGTATATATCTTTTGAATTTCCATATTCACAGATTATTCCTAATTAAAATTGGAATAGTTTCAATATCATTCTCTTGAGGCCAATGGTGAGTACCTACCAATGGTAGTCCTACAAAATGGACACAAATACATACACACCAAAGGGCCTTTTCCTTTTTACAAGAGGGACAGGTGGGGGTGGGTGCATGCCTTGGCTGGCTACCTTCCTTATAAGGGGGAAAAGGACTAGTGGTATATAGACAGATAGACAGACCTCCTTGGAAGAATACTTGTGGGATATGTGGGAAGGATAAGATTGTTCCTGTGTGTATTTAACTGTCAGGTATCCAGCAACTGCCTCCAGGTGGATCCACATGTTACTCAGGAAGATGTACTATTGTCATGAGAATGTTAATGTGGGACTTTGTAGTATGAGGTGCTCTGTGTTCTCTGTGTGGTGGTTGCATCTGGGACAACATGATTCTGTGGCTAGACCTATTCTGTGTTACTATCTTTTCAATGCTGGGTGAAGTCCTGATCACAATTGTGGCAGTGTGGTTCCTACATGATGTGGGATTTTTTTTTCTGTATGGATTGTGTGGGCTGGCTACCTCTCTTATAAGGGGGAAGAAGCCAGTGGTATATAGACAGATATATGTCTGAGTGGGTGTTGGTGTAGTATTGAGTTTGGTGGTCTGTTTTGAAGATATTTTTTATAATGTCATGTCATGTTATGTTATGATGGTTGTGTTTGAGGGATGTGAGATGGAAGTTGGGTGTTTAGGCTTCTGGCATAGAATTGTGTTACTGTCATTTTCATGTGGTGTTCTATGGGGTGGATTTTGGTTTGTGTGTGCAGGTGTCCAACTGGATTGGTTTGGTGCATCCTGTTATCACTCTCAGTGCACAATTCTGTAATGTTTGTTATTTGTTTGTGTTCACATTGCTGATTGTTGGGAGCTGGGCTGTGGAAGTTTTGTTGAGGGTGGTTCTTATGAATCACCATAGACATGAAAATGTTGGCAAATGCATTGTGAATTATTATTTGTTTTCCTACTAGGATGTCTGTGGAGCAATGGGCAGTTCAGAGGCCTGTTTTGAGAAGTGATACAAGAGAATTGTGTTTCAGTTGCCGTGATAGTCAGGATGTGATAAATTTTTGTTGAGGCAATTGTAAGGGTGAATATCTGGTACTTGTTTGGAAAAGGTTTTGTCTTTTCTTAGTTTGGGGAAGGGTTGATAATAGCTTCTCTCATGGTGGATGGGGGATGCCTTCTGTCCATAACTAAAAAGGTTTAACATAAAAAATATCACAGTTGGGTGTAGGAGTTGTATTAGGTGATACTGTATATCATCTGTTTCTTGATGCATTGCTACTGTCCTAAGCAGTGGGCAATAGATAGGGATGTCCCTTTATCCAAGAGGAGCTAAGATGAGCAGGAAACAATGTGTGATGGATGGGAGTGGGATTGTGCCTTGGCTGGCTACCTCTCTATTAGGGGGAATGATGATGTTCCCTAGACTGCCTGGCCAAACAGTCCGGTCTCCCTGAGGAATGCCATGGCTGGAACATGATTTACCCATAAATCCCTGATAGAGTATATGTTATGTTGTTGGTGTACAATACAGTCTTCCATAGTGTGTTGAATAGTACAAGGTGATTTGCTACATCCTGGACAGGCATCAGTGATGCGCTCATCCATCTGCCTCTGGTAATTTAGAAGGGCTGGTTGGTAGCCACACTACAGCCTGGCCAGGTGGACTCTGTCCTCTCAGAAGAGAGAGGATTCAGAGAGATGGATATCAGGAGGTCTGGCATGTAGTAGTGTGTTATCTTTTAGTCTGCTGATGAAGCAATGAGCAATATGATTATGGATATGCTTTTGGAGGCAGGTTGTTGTTGTTGCTGTTCCCTAGACTGTCTGTCCGAGCAGTCCCGTCTCCCCAAGGAATGCCACGGCCGAAACTGGGTTTTCCCACAAATCCTTTATAGAGTGTATGTTGTGTTGTTTGCGTGCATGATTGTGTATAATGCAGTCTTCCATTATGTGTTGTATGGTATGGGGTGAAGCGTTACATCCTGGGCAGTTGTTCACAATGCTGTCTTCCAGCCTCTTCTGGTAGCTTAGAAGTGCTGGGTGGATATCAGGGGGTCTGGCATGCAGCAGTGTGTTGTCTTTCAGTGTGTTAATGGAGCGGTGAGTGATATGATTATGAATATGTTTCCGGAGGCTGGTATTTGGTGGTTATGGAGGAAGAGAAGAGAGTATCTGTGCTTGATAAAGGTCTTTGGGTGTTGTTTTAATGTTTCTAGGTGTGTGTGGGTGTTCTGCTATGTAGTGTAGCGGGTGTGATGTGTTTGTGGTGGCTGCGGCAAGTGTTTGTGTGCCTCTCATGTCGAGGTGGTCCTTGACTTTGAGGACTTTTGTTTCATGGTGTAAATGGTCTGTAGGTGTTGTATTTGTGCAGCCTGTAATTGTTTTTAGGGCTTTGTTTTGTATGATTTGAAGGGTGTTGTGGTGTGTCTCACTGAGATTAGGAGCCCATGCAGGACTCGCATAATTCATCACTGAGCGTATGCATTGTTTGTATATTGTTATATTAGTTTCTTTGTTTTGTCCAAATGTTGTTCCAGTGATTGAGTTAAGTGCGTTAAGACTAGGTGTGCATTTGTTTTTTATGTTTGTGATGTGTTGTTTGAAAGACATGGATGTATCGTATGTTACACCAAGAATTTTCGGTGTGTTTGTGTCCTGGAGCTGCAGTGTCTACGTCATGGGACCACCCCCCAACCCCAAGAGTTGGGGGCCAAACGGCAGCAACCACCCCAGGCCATCAGCTCTGGAGGCAGGTATCTAATGGTTGTGGAGGAAGAGAAGAGAGTAATTGTGTATGAAATAGGTATTTGGTATTGTTTTGATGTTTCTTGGCATGTGTGGATGTTCTGCTATGTGGCAGGAAAGGGAAAGTGGGAAGAGGCACTTGGTATATAGATAGTATATCATCTGGATCTGAAGTAGTTGTCTTATTGTTGGAGAGAATTGTAGTATTCTATTTCTGTGAATGGTTAGTTGTATTCTTGGAAAGAGTGTTGTATAATGTCTGGTGGTGACTGATTCTAAGGCAGTCTTTAGGTATATTAATCTGAGTCTCAGGTTTGTGTGACCTGATGTTAGAGTGTGATTCACCATTGTTATAGAGATTTGTAAGGGAGTATTAGTGGGTGTGTGCCTTGGCTGGTTGATTTAGTTTAATGTCATGAACTTCTCCTTATCAGGCTAAGATGGTGCCCCGTACAGAGGACTTTTTTTGTGGAATTTAATGAACTATGCCCTTGGTCCAACATGCTAGTAGCAGGAATTGAACTGCCATCACTTTGAACTCCACTGCAAATAGCAATGCTTACTTGATAAGTAAGCATTCTTGACTAGATACCTTCCTTATAAGGGGTAAAAAGCCCTTGGTATAGATTGATAGATGTGTTTTGATGATTTCTTGGAACCTTTTCCATATTTTTCAGATTAGGATTTGGAAGGTAGTTGTTGATATAAAGGTTTGCTACAAGTGTCAGTGTGATTGGCACATTATTCAGCGGGCTTGTGTTCTTGCTTTTTTAAGTATGAAGCAGCCTTGCTGTGGATGTGCTGTATCTTGTGACACTGCTTCTGACCCAGGGCAGTGGACAAGATACAGGGATGACCCGTCATCCAGGAGGTGTTAAGATAAGAAGGAGGGTAGAGGGTGGAGGGGAGTGGAGTTTATTGGGGATGGAATGGATGGGAATGGTTTTTATGCCTTTGTTTTCTGGCTACCTCCCTTGTAAGTGGGAAAAAGCCTTTGGTATATGTATGTATGTATGAGTTCTACAAGATTGCAAATCTTTGCAAATTAAAGAAACACCATCTCCTTTGCTCTATGAGCAGTGATGCAGTCTGAGTTCCACCAGGGGACTGACAAATATGGTGATTTTTTTTTTTTAAGTGATGGAAATGCTACTAACATTGTGTGGTTTGTAAGATGAGCCTGTGTTGCATCAATTATTAAGTTATTCTAAGAAATCATTACTGGCCAAAAGGGTAAGGGCGTCATTACTTGCAGTGGAGGTCAAGGGGACAGCAGTTTGAACCCTGCCACTGGTGAAGTTGAACCGCGGACATGGTTTATTCAATTCCATGCTACAAAGTCCTCTGTAAGAGGCATCATCCTAGCCTCCCAATAGGGGGAGTTTGTGATGTCAAACCATATCATCATCATCAAGTAATCATATACTGTTCTGGTTATATTTACCTAAGTATAGCATTAACATTTTTTTGTTAATGTTCTCTCTGCTGTGATTAATCTTTTAGATTTTAAGATAATGTATCTGCAATAAAATAAGTATGTTTTCAGAAGCCTTATAAAGGTGGGGATCATGGTAGGTTTGGTACTACTGAAAGGGATCACATACTGGAAAAGTTTGGGGAAACACTGCCCTAGACTGTAGAGCCAAACAGTCCCATCTCCCTGAGGAACACCAGGGTTGGAATGGGGTTATCCCAATAGTCCCTTATAGAGTGTATTGTATTGTTGGCATGTGTGATAGTGTACAATGCAGTCTTCTGTAATGTGTTGTATGGTACATACATACACATACCAAGGCTTTTTCCCCCTTACAAGGGAGGTAGCCAAAAAGAAAAAGGCATAAAACCATTCCCACCCATTCCATCCCTAAATACACTCCACTCCCCTCCACCCTCCCTCGTATCTTAGCACCTCCTGGATGATGGGTCATCCCTGCACCTTGTACACTGCCCTTGGTCAAAGGCAGTGTCACAAGACACAACACATCCACAGTTGTTGTCTAGTATGGGGTGAAATGTTACATCTTGGACAGTCATTTGCGATGCTGTCATCCAGCCTCTTCTAGTAACTTAGAAAGGGGTTGATGGTGGCTGCACCACATCCTGGCCAGGTGAACTCTGTCCTCTCGGGGGAGAGAGGATTCAGAGGGATGGATATCAGGGGATCTGGCATGCACCAATGTATTGTCTTTCAGTTTGTTGATGGAGTAGTGTGTGATATGGTGTCTGGTCATTGTGGAGAAAGAGAAGAGGGTATTTGTGTGTGATATAGGTATTTGGATGTTGTTTTTATTCTTTTTTTGGCTTGTGTGGGTGTTCTGCCACATAGCATAGTGGGTGGGCTGTGTTTTTGGAGACTCCTTAATTTCTTATGAACCATTATAGCCCTGAACCATTATAGCCCTCCTATCTTTAATCAAGAGATCTCTTCTGTCAATGCAATCTACCCCCCTAAATACAAATACCAAGGGCTTTTTCCCCCTTACAAGGGAGGTAGCTAAAATCTAAAGGCACAATTCCACTCCCATCCATTACATCCCCACACAAGCCACTCCCATTCACCACCCCTCCCTCTTTTCTTGGCTGACGGGTCATCCCTGCATCTCGCCCACTACCCTGGGTCAGAAACGATGCAGCAAGACACAGCACATCCACAGCAAGGCCGGTTCATTTAATCAGCAACCTCTCTCTCTGTCCCCTCATGCAGAAAAAAAGAGAGAATTGACAACCTGTGACAGTATGTTGACACAGTTCACAATTTCTTCTCAGAGAGATCTACGGAAGGGCCCCAGGATTATAGTCCGTTGCTGTGGGACTGTAGGTTTCCATTCCAGTCAGCAAAACTCACAGCAACAACTGATTTACTGACTGAATAAAGGCATGATTAGATACAACATAAACTTAACCCTTTCATACCCACTGAAAGAAATTACATTGAGCCTCTGGATCTCTTTCTTTACCAGCACCTCTTGCACAAGCATAGAATTTTCTGTTGAAGTTCTGACCCTTCTTCTTCACTGTTCTTTGTACAGCAGGTTCTTTGTGACCTGAGCAAAGTGGAGGTGGTTTAGGTCCTCTCAGAAGAAAGTCCCAACCATTACTACCCTTTGTTTTGTTTTTCTTATCTTCATCAAACTTCTTTGAAAGGCATTCATCTAAGCTCTTCTCTATAGGATCCAATTCACCTGATAAAGCCTCTTTATATTTACACTGACTCCTATCTCCTACGACAGTGGAGCCATCTTTGGAGAAAAAGCTGCTCAATTTAATTTGTTTGGGCTTGCTTGGGCTGCTCACAGATTTTTCTTCATGATTATTAACAAGTATCTTAGATTTATTTGAATTATCTTTCTTTGGTTGAACCATGAAATACTTTAACAACTTCTGCTGCTGGCCTTGAAATTCAGGAAAATATTTTGTACATGCTAAAGGACATTTAGAGGCTCCTACTAAAGTACCTTTAAAAGTGGCTGCCACTGGACAATGGTCACTCTCTTGAACATCAGGAAGAACCATGGAATCTTCCAAGTGTGGGATAATGTCTGGGTTACATAGCACATAATCAATTCTTGTACCGTAATTGGTGGATCGTGCATTTGTCTTGGTGTTCCAGCAAGTGAATACCTCTTCATTTTTAGGATAAAAATACCTAAAGGTGTCCACAACCTGGAAATCCGTCACAGCACTTTCTATGATTTGTTCAATTTGATCTCGAAATTCTTCTGGGTAAGTAGAATTATAAATATCAATCTCAATCTGTTTATAAACATCAATCTCCATCTGTTCAATGAAATCTATGGAATCCTGTGATGATTCTGAGTCATCCACTTCTGCATTCACAGGAACCCCTTTTTCTGTGGAATGCTTTTCTTCATTTCCATCCAGATTATGAACTGGTTTGTCCTTGGTAATGTAGCCTTCATTTGACACGGGAAGGAAGAAGTTATCCAGAAACCTTCTTCCTGGGTTCATTCTAAATATCTGTTAGGACAAAAATAGGAATGGCAATTTCTGTATACATGAAAAATGGGACACATAAATGTATAAATAGTATTGTAAGTTCATCATTACAGTTACACATGAAAAGAAGAGCAATGATGGTCATCTACTCTGAGAAAGAGGATAGACATCTACCTACCTACCTATATATATCAATGGCTTGATTGTTTATATATTTACCTAATTGTAGTATATAGGAAAGGAGCAACATTTGTTGGTTCCCATCTCTTACTCTTAAATTCATGTACAATTCAACTTAATCTATATCTTGATTTCTAATTATCATAATTAGATTTGAATTCATGTATTGTTTAAACTTGGCCTATATCACCTCCTATGCTATTCCAAGAATTTATGCATCTATATGGAAAATGGAGAATGGTTGTATATGGATGATGTTGTGATGCATGAGGTGGAATGGACAGGGGGATGGGGGGTGAGGTAGTATGTGTGAGCAAAATTTGATGCTGCCCGAAGGGATTTCTCCCTGTCTTCTCCTTTTATACATGGGGGGACGGAGAGGGGGGGTCACCGATTTAATGAAGCGGCCTTGCTGTGGATGTGCTGTGTCTTGTGACACTGCTTCTGACCCAGGGCAGTGGACAAGGTGCAGGGATGACCCGTCATCCAGGAGGTGCTAAGATAAGAGGAAAGAGGGAGGGTGGAGGGGTGTGGAGTGTATTCAGGGATGGAATGGTTGGGAATGATCTTATGCCTTTTCCTTTTTGGCTACCTCCCTTGTAAGGGGGAAAAAGCCTTGGTATATGTATATATGTATGTATGTACATGGAAAACTATTTCCTCACATCCTATAGATATGCTAATATTGCCAAGTGCAAAATGTGGTTCAATTTAGTGTTTACTGTTATTGTTGTTGTTCCCTAGATTGTTTTGCTGAGCAATCACGTTTCCCTGAGGAACACCATAGCTGGAACAGGGTTTTCTCATAAATCTTTTATGGAGTGGATATTCTGTTGTTGGCATGCATGAATGTGTACAATGCAGTCTTCCATAATGTGCTGTATGGTATGGGGTGAAGTGTTGCATCATGGACAGTTGTCTATGATGCAGTCATCCAAGCTCTTCTCGTATCTTAGAAGGGCTAGATGGTGGCCACACTGCAGTCTGACCAGATGAAAAGAAAATTCTGATGGATGGAGATAAGGAGGTTTGGCATGCAGCAACGTATTGTCTTTCATTTTGTTGACAGAACAGTGAGCCATATGATTATAGATATGCTTCCAAGGCTGGGGTCTGGTGGTTGTGAAGGAAGAGAAGAGAGTATTTGTTTGTGATATAGGTGTTTGGGTGTTTTGATGTTTCTTGGCATGTGTGGATGTTCTGCCATGTAGTGCAGTGGATGGGCTGTTTTTGTGGAGGCTGTGGCAAATGTTTGTGTGCCTCCCATGTCAAGGTGATCTTTAACTTTGAGGACTTTGGTTTCATGGTATGGATGGTCTGCAGGTGTTGAATTTGTGCAGGCTGGTGTGGAATCAACTACCTTGTGGGACTACCTCCCAGCGCCAACAGCTGGGGGCCAAATCACCATAAAAAGCCCTTGCTGCCTACTTTTACAAAGGTGGCACCAATCCCTGGGTGTGGTTTTGGTTACCCTGGGATGTACCACAACCTTTTTTCCAACAATGTCTACTGATGTTACTTTGTGAGGAGTGTGACTGTGGACTTAGGTAGTGCTAACTTCAATGGGTTTGCGATTGGCCACTACTCTAGTTTGTGTAGAATAACTAGAGGTGAGCAGATCTGAAGGTGCCTGGGATGTGTGCATATAAGAGCGAGATGTCATCAGCATAAGATGCAAGATGTATGTGGTTCTCTTAACCCAACACTCGCCAGCTGCCACTTGTGCAGATGTTTGAACCCAGACATAAACCCACTTCAGGAATTAGCCCAAGACATAAAACACCACCAATTCCTGAAGAGGGATTATTTCCTGGGCCCAAGAGTCCACACAAGTGGCAGTTAGCCAGTGTTGGATTAAGAGACCTAGATGTGCTGGTACACATAAGAACATTAGAATGAAGGAGACTGCAAGAGACCATAAGGCCTACACTAGGCAGTTCCATGTCCATTACCACTTGTCATCCCAATCCATAAACTTGTCTAACCATTTCTTGAAACAATATAGTTTCAGTGCTCACTACATGGTTACTAAGTCTATTCCATTCATTGACCACCCTATTAGTAAACCAATTCTTGCCTATTTCCCTCTTAAATCTAAATTTGTCTAGTTTAAATCCATTACTGCAAGTCCTGCCCTGTTGTCTTAATATGATGACTGTTTGTGTCACCCTTGTTAAAACCTTTGATCCACTTAAACACCTCTATTAGATCACCTTGTACTCTGCATTTTTCCAGAGTGTAAATTAAGGTGCCTAAGCCTTTCTTTGTAAGGTAAATTTCTGAGTCCATGTATCTTTCATCAACCCATCTCCCAACTCCCTTTCCACTCTGTTCTCCTCCTCACCTCCTACAGTGAGAAATGAGGAGGTGAGGAGGAGAACAGGGGTGGAAAGGGAGTTGGTAGATAGGGTTGATGAAAGATTATTAGGATGGTTTGGACACATGGAAAGAATGAGTGAAGAAAGACTAGTAAAAGAGGTATGGAAAAGATGTGGAGGGAGTGAACATGAGGGGACGTCCTAGGATGAGGTGGATGGATGGGGTGAAGGGGGCTTTGGGGAAGAGGGGAATGTCTGTTGAGGAAGGATGGGAGAGGACAGAAGACAGGGGTGAATGGAGAATGGTTGTATATGGATGATGTTGTGATGCATGCGGTGGAATGGGTGGGGGGATGGGGGGTGAGGTAGTATGTGTGAGCAAAATTTGACGCAGCCCAAAGAGATTTCTCGATGTCTTCTCCTTTTATGCATGGGGGGACGGAGAGGAGGGGTTGCTGATTTAATAAAGCAGCCTTGCTGTGGATGTGCTGTGACTTGCAACACTGCCTCTGACCCAGGGCAGTGGACAAGGTGCAGGGATGACCCGTCATCCAGGAGGTGCTAAGATGGGAGGGAGGGTGGAGGGGAGTGAAGTGTATTTAGGGATGGAATGGATGGGAATGATTTTATGCCTTTTTCTTTTTGGGCTACCTCCCTTGAAAGGGGTAAAAAGCCTTGGTATATGTATGTATGTAGGTATCTTTTCCACATGAGTTGAATTGCATAGGCGGGAGTAAAGAGTTTTGTGGAATTCTACAGGATAGGATTCTGGTACATAATACAGTTTCAAGCACTACTCTATGGCAAAGTTGGCAGTCACCCATGGCACTAAAATATAAGGACACCACCCAAATTCTAGACAATTTTGACAAAAATTCTCAATCATAAAATTCTCTAAGCACTCACTTAAGGCTACCCAAAAACTCTCCTTTTCCTCTACACTCTTCTCCCTATTTGGCCCATATGCACTTACAAACACCTACCTCTCCCTTCCCAGTTTCACCTTCATCTCCATTAACCTCAAAGAAACCTCTTTTCAATCCACCACACACTTACCTATCTCCTCACTTGCTAGTAGAGCCACCCCTTCCCTCCCTTGTCCTCTCCTCACTTCCGACACTCTCCCTGCTACACTCCCGAACTCAAAATCACCACTCCTTTTCAACTTCATTTCACTTAATGCCAACACATCCATCTCCCTTCTCACAAACATAATGCCTATTTCTTCCCTTTTACTCTTATCTGTACCACATCCATGCACATTAAAAGAGCCAAACCTTGGGGTTCTGTTTGGAAAATTCCTCTCAGACCCTCTTTTGCAACTTCTTGTAGGAATGTACCCCTTAGGATTACAGTGAGCAGGATGCCTACGCCCATCACTCCATCCCAATTTAGCAGGCTTTATAACCCAAGTGGGAAGACTCAGTGGCAATATTCTTTCTTCCCCTTATCACAGGGGAGAGGCAAAAATGGAAATATACATTCAAAGAAGTGATACAGGACAGTATTAAAGGGGGGGGCAGCATAACAGAGGGACATTTGCAGCACATTTGCAGCACAATAAAGTTGCATCATTCCTCTATGATTAGAGATTTCCTCTAACATAGACAAAATGATGTGGCTTTGGTCTCTCAGGGCACCCCATATAGTCCTTAAAGCATCAGCTGCATGCTACTACGCAAATTTTACTGTACAAAGGACAGCTACAGAAGAGACCTGAAAAAGAATAGCTTCCCACACAGATAGATATCTGGAACAAACTTGATGAAAAAATAGTGTGTGCAAACACCATACAAGAATTTAAGAGCACCCTTGATCTTGCGAGATACAAAAACGGGTCACCATGAGCATAGCTCCCCTTCCTGTAAAATACAACTCGGTAAACAACATGCAGCCAATACCCTAGACGGGTATCCTCATGTGGTAACTACTCTGACCATTATCAAAAGAAATTGCCTAATAAAAAGAACAACCTTAATCAGAATTTCAAGTAGAAGCAACAATTATTCTGAATTCAAACACAATAGAACAAAATAGAGGCATGTTTAATATTGCATCCTCTTTAATTCATTTAATTCCTGCAGTTAGAAAGACCTTGAATGGCACCTCATGGAATGATATGTTTTGGTGTCCCTTCTCTATCCATTCTGAGATGTATAAATAGATTAGAGGTTGTATTCTGCATCCATGTACTTGAAAGAGCTTCAAAAGTGAAATATTGTATATATACTAAAGGTTCTATCCTCACATGGTATCTACTCTGACCATTAAAAGAAATTTCCTAATAAAGAGAAAAATCTTAATCGGAATCTAAACTAATTTTGTATAGCAAGATAACAAACCATAAGATCTAAGTATTTTGTTTTTAATAAAAACACTAGTTGCCAATTCCTTGGGAAAGTTCTTACCTCAGAAGGATCAGGTTCACAATGGTCTATGGGCTGATGAGATGCATTGATGTCACCAACTATCACAACATGGACTCCTGTTGCTCGTATGACTGCCGCACGTTCTCGAAGAAGTTGGTAAAACTGTATCTTTATTAACCCTCGCTCGGGCTTCTCAGGGTCAGCCCGTGGACAATACACATTGATCACAGCAACTTGAAGTTCTTGATCTTCCTCCGTCTGGGAAAAGCATTAAAACTTAAAATTCTTGGTGTTCCTCTGTCTGAGGGAAAACATTAATATGTTTCAAAATCACTACTCCATCAGGATTGGACCCAGTCTTCTGCATATTACCACTGTTCTACATACCAATCACCATGAGGAGTTAATATAAAAAGGAAACAATGGTGGCGGATGGGAGAGAAATGGGTAGGAATGGGTACATGCCTTGATTTAGCTACCTCTCTTACATGGGGAATGAACCCCTTAGTATATAGATAGATGTTTCAAAATTCTAATAAGAAAATGAAAGAGTTATATAACTTGTAGTCAACAAGAATTTTCCTTTAGCTGAAGGAACCACTGACATATCTGCCTGTGGTGGTTCGGCAAGAAGAACTATGTGTGTGTATTTACCTAGTTGTATTTTACGGGAAGGGGAGCTATGCTCGTGAGGTCCCGTTTTCGTATCTCATTTTATCTAAACTATTTTTAAATTCATGTATTGTTTTTGCACACACCACTTTCTCATCTAACTTGTTCCAACTGTCTATTACTCTGTGAGGAAAGCTGTTCTTTTTCACATCTCTTCTATAGCTGTCTTTTTTTTATTTTCTTTCCATGTCCTCTTGTATTTCTGTCATCCCATTTTATCAGATTCTCTCTATCAGTAATTTCTATGCCTTTCATGATTCTGTAAATAGCTATCAAATCTCCTCTCTCTCTTCTTTGCTCTAGTGTCTGTAGTTCAAGTTTTGCTAGTCTCTCTTCATATGATAGTTTTGAGAGTGTTGGTGCCAATTTTGTAATTGCTCTTTGTATTCTTTCAAGTTTTTTTATGCATTTTTTTGCACTTGGTGACCATATCGTTGCTGCATATTCCAATCTTGGTCTTATCAGAGTGATTAGAATTTTCTTCACCATTTCTTCATCCAGGTATGTAAATGCCACTTTGATTGTTCTTATTAAATTATAGGTTTCTCCAAAAATCTCATTTATATGTTTTTCAGGTGACATATTATTCATAACAATGACTCCCAGGTCCATTTCATTTTCTACTTTTTTTATTCCTTCTTCTCCCAATTTATATGATCCTGATATTCTATTTTTGCTTTTTCCAAATTCCATTATACAGGTAAACGTCGACTTACGATGGCCGCGACTTACGATTGTTCGACTTTACGATGACGACGACGACGACGACGATATGATAATTTAACCCCTTCCATACGGTGCCGCACACGTAGGCGTCATGAGGAGCAAGTGGATTCGCGACGCTGCCATATCGGCGTCTTGATTATATTTATTGTAGTCGCCCCTGTGTTTTTACATTCTCTCAAATGTGCCCTAAATCCCATTCTCTGTGGTTTTCAAAATTCGCGGGTGAAAGAGAGAACGATCGATATAAGCGGTGACTATATTTTATGATGCGAGTATTATTACGACACGTCGTACGGCTGGCATTGGCTGCTGCCCGCGAGATTTAAGTCCCGTACTGAAAATACATATTATAGTGTTTGAATATGGTAAAAAGGATAAAAATAATTAAATAAACTACTGTACATGTTTAATAGGCTATATTCAGTATCTCTGGTGGTTAATATACAGGTTGGCTAGGTACAGTGACCACGGAACAGAGTGGGGATCGACTTACGATGAGATCGTCTTACGATGGCTCTATCGAAACCTAATGCCATCGTAAGTCGACGTTTACCTGTACTACACTTTTTTTGTATTGAACTCCATCTCCCACTTCCTACTCCATTCCTGTACTATATTTAGATCTCTTTGTAGTGATTCACAATCTTCTTCCGTGTTTACTTTTTTCATTAGTTTTGCATCATCTGCAAAAAAGCTCATATAGCTTTCAATTCCTTCATCCATATCATTAATATATATATAGCAAACATTATCAGGGCCAGAACTGTTCCTTGTGGAACACCGCTTATTACTTCATCCCATTTTGAGTGTTTGTCTCTTATCACTACTGTAGGATATGTTGGGTAGCGTGACAGGAAGTCCGCGGCGGAGTTGCGTTTTCCGGGGATGTACTTTATCTGGAATCTAAACTGAAGCGTTTTTTCCTTCAGAGCAAACAACCTTGGGTTTACGATGTCCTTTAGCTCTCTGTCACCCAAGAGCTTGACAAGTGGGCGGTGGTCAGTGATGATAAGTAGGTTTGGACACCCGAGCAGGAAGAGGCGGGCCTTGCGGAGACACCATGCGACCGCTAATGCTTCGCCCTCCACCGGTGCGTAGCCAGCCTCAGTAGGTGTGAGGTGACGGCTGCCACAAAGTGCGAGACGCCACCCACTCTTGCAGCAGTACGGACTTTCTTGCATCGAGCAACGGCAATATTGTTGCAGCACCACAAATCCTATGCCCACCTTACTCCAATCAGTGATCACAATAGTGGGTCTGTTCTTATCATAAAATGTGAGGCCCTCCTTAGCGAGGCTGCAGACCACCTCTTGAGCATGCTGGAATTTCTTTCGCAGGTTCTCGTCCCAATACACTTTCTTGCCTTGGGGTTTTTTCAGCAACTCGCGAAATGGTTCCATGACTGGGGCAGTGGCAAGGAAGGGTGCTAGCTGATTCACGAACCCATGCCAGGAGCGGATGTCTGTCAGTGATGGTTCTGCGGGCATGTTAAAGTGTCTGATGGCAGCCAGCCTCTCCTCAGTGGGGTGGTATTCTTCCCAGCCCACATGGAACCCCACAAAATCCACCTCCCTCCTGCAGAAGGTAAACTTTTCAGGCTTGAGGGTCACTCCTTTCGCGGCACAGGTCTCCAAAAAGTCATACACATGCCAGAAGGCGTCCTCCACACTGGCATCAAACATTAACGTGTCGTCCACACACTTTATTTTCCTTGGAATCCCCACGATAGCATCATCGAACCTCCTGGTATATGCATCGGGTGCAGCACAGTGGCCCATGGGGGTTCTACGGTATCTGTAGCGGCCCCACGGTGTTATGAAGGTTGTGAGTCTTCTGCTTTCCTCATGCAGCTCAACTTGATGGAAGCCCCAGTGCGCATCTGCAGTGGTCTTGAAGCTGTGCCGCGGGATGCCGGATACCATGTCAAAAGGTGTAGACGTGTGGTGCGTTTCTCTTCTGCACGCAGCGTTCAGTTTCTGGAAGTCGATTGTGCGCCTTGGCTGGCCGGACTTTTTGGCTACGACCACCATCCTTGCGCACCACTCCGTAGCTTCACCTACCGGTACTGGCTCCAGAACCCCCATCCTGACATCCTCGTCCAGTTGTCTCTTGACTTCCGCTTCCCAGTGCCTCGGCACCGAAGCTGGTGTGTGGCAGGTGTATGGCTTAGCCTCCGGAAGCAAGTGGATGACGTGTGGTTCACCCGCCATCACTCGCAGAGGGCTTCTGTTCGTGTCAAACGTGGATCCTGAGAAGTGACAGAGAAGCCACTCCTCCAGACGGGGCACATTTTCCTCCAGCGGGGGAAATGGGAGCGAAGTTGGGCGTGGCGGTGTGCTGTCTGTTGTAGTGTTGCCAACATCGGAGACTGTCGCACCTGCGACAGTGGTGTGGTGCGGGAAGTCCGTGGGTACTAATCCGGAAGTACTCGGTGAAGATGGATGGCAGTGGACGTGTCACGTCACGCAACCGCAAGCATCTCCGCCCCGTCAGATGCCCCGTTACATCTACAACACCGACCCCCGCAAATCCCCTGCCGTCCTCGCCGCTGGTAGAGGCACCTGCTCCGCACCCTCAGCAACCACAGCCTGTGAACCGCCCTAAGAGATGTGTGAAACAGCCTTTGTGGCTGTCAGATTATGTAGTGGACTAGTGTTGATGTGAACTGTTCATGTGTAACTTGCTAAGTGTTGTGCAGTCATATATACTGTGTGAGAGTTGTATTCATTTTTGCCCCTCAGGCGTGTTGTAATTAAGCAATTTCTTTTGTTGTTTTGTTTCTTCCAGTGTACAATACGTTTCATAGTTATGTTTCTTGTACTACATGTACGTAGTACAACTTCTTTTGTTGTTTTGTTTCTTCCAGTGTACAATACGTTTCATATTTGTTTCTTGTACTACATGTACGTAGTACATTAACAGCTTGGGAGGGGGATGTAGGATATGTTGGGCAGCCGGGCCGGCAGCATGCCCACTGCGGGGGTCAGCTGACTCGGCTGACTCGGGTCTGCATTCGCCAGTTGGCGCCAAGCTTCAATAAAGACAAGAAGCCACTTGGCCTATTACTCATACCTGCTACAACTACTCTCATTTTTCTTTCTTGCAAAAAGTCTTCCATCCAATTTAGCAGTTTGCCCTGTATTCCTCCTTCAGTTTCTAATTTCTTAAGCAACTTCTTATGTGGTACTTTGTCAAAAGCTTTTTTTATGTCTAGAAATGCACAATCAGCCCTTCCATCTCTTTCTTGTATTATATCTATTAGTCTTGAATAGAAACATATTAAATTGGTGACGCATGATCGTCCTTGTCTGAATCCAAATTACCTTGGATTGAGCACATTGTTTTTTTCTAAATATTTTACCCATCTATTTTTGACAATTCTTTCACAAATTTTTGCTATTGTACTTGTTAGAGAGACTGGCCTATAGTTGTTAGGGTCTTCTTTATTTCCTCCTTTATATATAGGTACTATATTTGCTTTTTTCCAATCTTCTGGAACTTTACCTTCTTTCAAGGAACTGTTTATTATGCTATGTATTATGTCTGCTAGTTCATTCCTGCATTCTTTCAAAATCCAGTTTGCTATTTCATCTGGTCCATGTGATTTTCTGACATCAAGATTACTCAAGTGGTTCAATATTTCATTCTTTGTTACTTCTATTTCTTTCATAGGGGGGACTTTCGCTTTCCATTCGATCTCTTCAGGTTGTATGTTCTCCCTTGTAAACACCGATTTAAAATGTTTGTTCATAATTTCCACCATTTCAATTTCCTCTGTGTATTCAACTCCTCCTTGTCTTAATTTCTCCAAATCTTGTTTGTTTTTCAGTTTATTGTTTACAAATCTGTAGAATAGTTTTGGTTGATCTTTACACTTTTCTATGACATCTTTTTCATATTTTCTCTTTTCCTCTCTGCACACTTGTACATATTCATTTCTATAACAAGTATATATTTTCCATTTTTCTGGTCTTTTGTTTTTCTTCAATTTGGTCCAAGCTGTGTCTCTTTTGTCTTTTATCTCCCTACAACTTTTGTTGTACCAGCATTTTACATATTCTTTTTCTTGTTTTTGTCTTGGGACATACTTTTCTACTCCTTTTTTATAGATTTTTGTCAAAATATTCCATTTCTCTTCTACTGTTGTATCTTCTTTGTGTATTCTTTCCCAGTTTTCATTTTGGAAGAATTCTCTTATTTGATCAAAATTTGGTTTTTCATACATCAATCTTCCTTTTCTATATTGTTCATTTCTTTTCATGTATTTTTTCTCATTTAGTTCTAGTTCTATCAATATGTGGTCACTTTTGCTTATTGGTGCCTGGTATTCTATCTTTTCCACTATTTTAGGTTCTGATGTGATTATTAGGTCTAGTCTTGATGGTTCTTCTTCATTTCTATACCTAGTGTTCTCTTGGATCCATTGTGTCATTGTGTGGTCAATAATCATCTCAAGTAGAACACTTCCCCATGAGTCTTCTCCACCCTTTACGGTCATCTCTTCCCAGCATATTTCTTTGCAATTATAGTCGCCCATCATAACTATTCTTCCTCCATCTTCCATTATCTCGTTTGGTGTTACTCTTGTGTCTTCCAACATGCTTTTATGTTCATTCTCTTCCCATGAGGCCGTTTTTGGGGGCAATTAGTTTATTACAAACTTTCTGCTCTTCTTATCTCTATCTTCTACTTCTATCATTATCATCTCCACTCTATTGTTCACATATGTGACTCTCTTCACGTTTATATCCTTCTTAGTCAGGAACATAACTCCACCCCCTTGTTTTATTTTTCTGTTTCTAATCCAATAATTATATGCATTGTGTCCTATGCTGTTGGGTGGTAGTGGGCCTTTTAATTTTGTCTCAACAATTCCCATTATGTCCGGATCTTTTTCTTTCAGATATTTGTTCAGTTCATTCAGTCCTGTTATTAATCCATCTATATTTGTGTAGGATACTCTTAACTTTCTGTTATTTCCATTGTATTCTCTGTTTCTTTTGTGTTTCTCTCTTTTATGTTCCATTTCTTCAATTTCATATTCACTACTCTCCAGTAGAATTCTTGTTTTTCTGTCTCCGTTCTGGCCTCGTTTTTTTTCTTAGCTTCATGTCTATTCCTTATTTCCTCCTCTCTTTCCTCTTTATTCATTTCCCTTTTTATCCATACCTTTTTATATTGTTCACTTGTTGCTAGTTTCCCTGTTTTGGATAAGATATTCTCAGCCGTAGTTTGTGACCTGAATTTAATCTTAATTGGTCTGGTCTTGTCTGTACTATATTTCCCAAGCCTGAATTTCTCTTCGATTTGTTTCATTATTTCTGGTTCATCTTCCTGAACTAATTCTAGTAAATTTCTTACTTTTTCATTTTCCTCTTTGATTCTTGTGGTTCTATCTGGGTTATGTTTCTCTTCCATTCCTAATATAATTATACATTTCTTTCAGTCTGCTAAGTCTCTTACTATATTCTCCTTCTGTCTCATCACTTTAATAACTGAGTCTTCAGTTTGTTCATTCATTTGCTGTCTGATTATGTCAGTGAATGCAACTTTGCTATTTTCTTGGATTTTTTTCCAACCCTCCTTGTTCTCCTTATTATTCTCCTTTAAGACTTTATTCTCTTCTTTTACTTCTTTTAACTGTTTTTTTAATTCTTCAATTTCCTTAGTTAAGTTTTTGTTCGCCTTCTCTAGTTCTTCCAATTTTTCAACTCTCTGCACAATGTTGTTAACGTGACCGAACTTAAAGTCCCAGTGCTCGATCATCTTATCGAGTTTCTCTTCTAGTCTTGTTAATCGGGGGGGGGGGTTTGTGTCCCCCCCACCCTCTTTAAATCCCTGGAAAATATTCTCATCATCTTCTACTGTATTGCTCTTATCTATACTTCTAATCTTTACATTTTTGTTAGACATTTCATCATCGCTAAATTGGTCCGGACCTCGTTTGTTTAGATTTCGTCTGCCTGCCTGGGCCAAGTCCTCACCTTCCTCATTTCCTTCCATTTCCCTCAGTAATCCCTCCCCTTCTCCTTTTTCCTTACTTTCCCTACACCACGAGCAATTTCCCCCCCACCCTGTAAATACAATAGGTACTTCCTTTGCTTTGGGATCCACGAAATTTCACTTTTTCTTCAGAATGTCGTCTATGCCGTCCGTTCGTTGAAGTGTGTGTGTGTGTGTGTGTGTGTGTGTATATATATATATATATATATATATATATATATATATATATATATATATATATATATATATATATATATATACATACATATACATACACACACACACACACATCAAGGGTTTCTTTCCCCTTAAGGGGATGCACCCACCCATTCCACTCCCATCCACCACCCTTTTTTCCCTCTCATATACCAAAGGTTTTCCCCCATTACAAAGGAGGTAGCCAAAAAAACAAAGGCATAAAATCCATTCCCACCCATTCTATCCCCAACATACTCCACTCCCATCCACCCACCTCTCTCCCTCTTATCTTGGCACCTCCTGGATGACAGGTCTGCCCTGCATCTTGCCCACTATCCTGGGTCAGAAGCAGTGTCGCAAGACACAGCACATACACAGCAAGGCTGTTTTGTTAAATCAGTGACCCCCTCCTCTGTCCCCTCATGCAGAAATGGAGAAGATGGGGAGAAATCCCTTCAGGCTGCATCAATTCATTTTTCATACATACTCCCTCACCCCCATCCCCCACCCACTCCCACCTCATGCATCACAGAATTATCCATACACAACCATTCTCCATTTACCCCTATCTTGCCCTCTCCTCTCCTCTCTCAACAAACATTCCCTTCTTTCCCAATGTCCCTTTTACACCATCCATAACATCCATGGTTGTCCACTCATGTTCATTCCTTCCACCTCTACCTTCCACACCTCTTTTACTAATCTTTCTTCACTCTTCTTTCCATGTGTCCAAACCATCCCAATACTCTTTTATCAACCCTATCTTCCAATCCCCTTTCCACCCGTTCTCACTTCTTCATTTCTCACTCTATCCAGCCTAGTAACCCCTATCATACAGTGAGTCCTCCTTATATGGCAATTCTTTATCCGGTAAATTCACAGTTACGGTATTTGGTAATTACTACCCTCGATTCTATTTATGGTAAGAAAAATTCACAGATATGGTATCTACCAGATATTTTGAAGAGGAAAAAGCAGTGAGAAGGTACGTCTGCCATATCCTATTATTACATGTTATAATGGGTTTGGTATATGGTAATTTAAATTTGCGGTAAGGTTTTCAGGAATGCATATGTACTGTATAATGAGGACTTACTGTACTCCTCAGACACCACATCTCAAACACATTCAAATTCCTCTCTAATGTTCCAGGTTTCTGCCCCATACAGTGCTGTCAGTACAATCACTCCTTCATACAATCTCTTCTTAGCATCCATTCCCAAATGTCTATCTCTCATTACACTTTTTAATCCTCCGAGGCATCTACTTGCTTCTTCCAATCTTCATTCTACCCCCACCTCCACTCCTCCCTTTCCCACCACATTCGCACCCAAGTATCTAAAACTATCTACTTCCTCCAGTCTCTCTCCCATAATAGTCACTTCCAATTTGCTGTCACTTTCTCCCCTACATCTCATCACCTACATAGTACACCTTCCCACACTCTGACACTAACTTCCTCAGTCCCTCTTCTGATCCTACTACAAGCGCAGTGTCATCAGCAAACAACAACTGGCTTATCTCCCACTTTTCTCCATTTTTTTTTTAACCATCTCCAATCCCCAACCCATTACCCTTGTATTTACCTCTCGCAACACCCCATTCATGTATAATTGAACAGCCAAGGTGACATAACACATCCCTGGCAAAGTCCCACCTTTACCTCAAGCCACTCACTCTCTCCATTTCTGATTCTAACACAAGCTCTAGTACTCTTGTAAAAACTCTTGACTGCTCTTAAAAGCTTTCCTCCTATCCCATATATATGCAACACCTCCCACAGTGCCTTCCTGTTTATACTATCATAAGCCTTTTCCAAATCCATAAAGGCAAAAAAACATCCTTACCTTTTCCTAAAGTTTTCTCACATATCTGTCTTACCACAAAAATCTGATCCATGCAACCCTACCTGTCCTAAACCCACACTGTTCCTCACCTCTCCTAATTCTCTCAATCAAGACCCTCCCATAAGCATTCCCAACTACATTTAACAAACTGATCCCTCTGAAACTACTACACTCACACTTGTCCCCTTTTCCCTTGTAAAGTGCAGCTATACAGGGACTCCTCCAGTCCTCCGGCACTCTACCCTCTCTTAAACAAATATTAAATAACCTCACCAGCCAGTCCACCATTACTGTACCTCCTTTCTTTTTTTTTTTAAGACATTCTGCATGACACTCATCCAACTCAGATGCCTTTCCTGCTCTCATCATCTTAACAATTGCCTTCACTTCATCTTTCCTTATTTCTCCTCCATTTTCCTCGCTCACCATGGTCATTTTCTTAGCACTTCCCACTGCAATTACCTTTACCTCCCTATCATCCTTCACATTTAGCAACTCCCTAAAATACTCTGCCCATCTCCCTTTTACTACCTTCTCTTCCATTGTCATCTCTCCATCTGCACCTTTCACCTTTTCTTTTCTACTTGATTCACCTCCTCTTGAATTCTTTCCAAAACATCTTTTTATGTAAAAAAATTCTGTCATACTCTTATCCTATTTCACATCAACTCTCCTCTTTGACTCCTTTATCTTATGCTTTACCTCTCTTCTCTTTTCTTTGTACCTCTCATATGATTCTCTCAACCTATTTTGTAACCAATCTGTGAAAGCTAGTTTCTTTTCTACAACCTTCTTTGCTTCATAATCCCACCACTCACTACCCTTATTTCTATTTCCTCCTGTCCTCCTTGTTCCACACATCATCTTTGCACACCTTGTGACTAGCTCCTTGAAACATTCCCGTAACTACTCCACTCCTAGTTCTACTCTATCCTTCATTCCCTCCTACTCCTCTCTGTTTCTTCTTGTACTCCTCTTTTTCATTCTCATTTAAGCAGTTCACTTTAACCACTTCCATACGGTGACGCCTACGTAGGCGGCATGAGGAGCAAGTGGGTACTCGATGATGTCGACGTCGGCATCTTGATTATATTTATTGTAGTCGTACCTACGTAACTTCCATTCTCTCTAAACTGGCTTCATCATATTTTCTATAGTTATCAAAATACACGGGTGAAAGAGAACGAACGATTGAGCACCGACTTTATTTTTTATAATGCGATTATTATGATGCAACATCGCACATCGGGCAGCTAATGCTGCCAGACGTGCGATGTGCCCCGGAGTGAAGAGGTTAAGCACCCACCTACCTTCTGTCCTTTTCCTCATTCTCCATCTATCCTCCACCCTCAATTTACCTTCCACCAGAAAATTATCTGATATTCCCCCACTCTCTCCCCTTAAAACATGTAACTCCTTAATTCTTCCTATTCCTGGTTACCATTAATGCTCTATATACCACCCTTCCATCCACCACCCTCTCTCATGTGTACTCATGCTTGGCTTTCTTCCTAAACACTGTATTTCCTATGATCAACTCTCTTTCTAGACACATCTCCACCATCAACTTTCCACTATGATTCTTTCCTGGAATTCTATACTTAACAACCACTCTATCTATTGATTCATTTCCTACCCTAGCATTAAGGTTTCCCAATACCACTACATTGACATTTCTCCCTAATCCCCCTATGCACTGTAAGATGTACACCTGAGAATATCAATGCTGTTACTCATCTTCAAAATCTATCATCACCTTCAGCTCCATCTACAAGTGCTCCCCTGAAGCTTGGCACTTTGTCTCTTGACCAGTCACAAGATTTCTTTTTATCAACTGTTCCTCCTTTTTCACTTTTTTGTCCAAGAAGAGCTGAAAACCAGAATTCCTATGGAGGGTCACAATGACCACTGCATGCTGTTGTGAGGCTGTAATTCAAGTTTTCAGTGGAATTCTGGACAACATTATCATTTTCATTCTGTCAGCCAAATAAGATTAAACAACTTGTTACCCAGGTTCTCTCTTGCAAAAGAGAGACCAAAGATGGTTACCTTCAGGCAGTCCTACAAGAGCTATCTACCTACATACTGAGTGCCTCTTCCCCCTTATAACAGAGGTAGCCAGTCAAGGCATGTACCCACTCCCATCCACCACCCTCTGTTTCCCTCTCACCTTATCGCCTCATGGATGAAGGGTCATCCATATCTCCTGCCCAATGCCTGGATCAAAAGCAATGCAGCAAGACAGAGCACATCCACAGCAGGGCTGTTTCACCTAGACAGTGACCCTCCCAACTCATCGCCTTTGAGCTGGATCAAAATATTATCCATACATATCCACTCTATTCACATCTATCCCTGCTGCCACATTCAAACCTCTCAACTCCCTCACCTCCATCTGAAGGCGCAGCCCTAGGGTGTTGGTACTTGGTCACTGGACTGGGCCCAAGATCTCATTCAAAGTCAAATGTATTTCCTTCACCTTCTCTTAATCCAATCAATTAATATCTTCCCATATACATTTCCATCAACAGGTTGAAGCTCCCAAACTCAGCACCTTCGTATCTATCACCGAACTGAGTAACAGAATTTTCTGATTTTTTGAAAATAGGTGTTTCTTGATGTTTGGGACCCATTATGGCAATAATGGGGTTATACAGTTATTGGTACATACACAAAATAACAGTGGACTCCACACCTTGGTACTATCACAACAACCCACCACACCTCGGTACTATCATAACAACCCATACATACATACAGATACATACATACATATACCAAAGGTTTTTTCCCCCCTTTTGGGAGTGTAAGTGGGAGGTTATCAGGAGTGAAGAGAGGGCGAGGGAGGGAAGGGGTGGCAATTCTAGTAAGTGAAGAGATAGGTGAATGTGTAGTGGAGTGGAAGGTTTCCTCAAGGATAATGTGGATGAAGGTGAAACTGGGAAAGGAGATGTGGGTCTTTGTATGTGCATATGGACCTGGCAGTGAGATGAGTGTAGAAGAAAGGGAGGCCTTTTGGATAGATTTAAATGAGTGCATAGAAGGATTAGGGAGAAATGTCAATGTAATAGTACTGGGAGACCTTAATGCTAGGGTAGGAAATGGTCCAATTGATGGAGTGGTTGGAAAATATGGAGTCCCAGGAAAGAATCGTAGTGGAGAGTTGATGGTGGAGATGTGTCTAGAGAGTTGATGATAGCAAATACAGTGTTTCGGAAGAAAGTCAAGCATAAGTACACATGGGAGAGGGTGGTGGATGGAAGGGTGGTAGATAGAGCGTTGATGGATTATGTAGTGGTAAATAGGACTATGATAGGAAGAGTTAAGGATGTACATGTTCTAAGGGGAGAGGGTGGGGGAATATCAGATCATTTATTGGTGGAAGGTAAATTGAGAGTGGAGGATAGATGGAGAAAGAGGATAGGGACAAAAGGTAGGGAGGTGCTTAGAGTGAACTCTTTAAATGAAAAGGAAAAGGAGAAGGAGTACAAGAAGAAGCTGGAGGAGGAGTGGGAGGGAGTGAAGGATAGAGCAGAGCTAGGTGTGGAGGAGGGGATGGTTCAAGGAGGGAGTCACAAAGTATACAAGGATGGTGTGTGGAACAAGAAGGACAGGAGGAAATAGAAGGAAGGGTAGTGAATGGTGGGATGAGGAAACAAAGAAGGTTGTAGAAGAGAAGAAGCGAGCTTTCACAGATTGGTTACAAAATAGGACAAGGGAGTCATATGAGAGGTACAAAAAAAGAAAAGAGAAGTAAAGCAAAAGGTAAAGGAGGCAAAGAGGACAGCAGATGTGAAGTGGGGTAAGAGTATGACAGAAAATTTTGAAAGTAATAAAAAGATGTTTTGGAAAGAAATTAAGAGAGGAAGAGGAGGCGAATCAAGAAGAGAAGAAAAGGTAAAAGGTGCAGATGGAGAGATGATAACGGAAGAGAAGGCAGTAAGGGGAAGATGGGCAGAATATTTTAGGGAGTTGCTAAATGTGAAGGAGGATAGGGAGGGAAAGATAGCTGCAGTGGGAAATGCTAAGAAAATAAGAGTGATGAGTGAGGAGAATGCAGGAGAAATAAGGAAGGATGAAGTGAAAGCAGTTGTTAACCCCTTCCATACGGTGCCGCACACGTAGGCGTCATGGACTTAGATCTCGGTGGCAGCAGCCAATGCCAGCCGTACGACGTGTCGTAATAATACTCGCATCATAAAATATAGTCACCGCTTATATCGATCGTTCTCTCTTCACCCGTGAATTTTGATAACCATAGAAAATGCGATTACAAAAGAATTAGAAAGAATGTCATTATGGAGGGGCAACTACAATAAATATAATCAAGACGCCGATATGGCAGCCTCGCGAATACACTCGCTCCCCATGACGCCTACGTGTGCGGCACCGTATGGAAGGGGTTAAGATGATGAAAGCAGGTAAGGCACCTGGTCTGGATGGATGCCATGCAGAATGTCTAAAAAAAGGAGGTACAGTGATGGTGGACTGGCTGGTGAGGTTATTTAATGTTTGCTGGAGAGAGGGTAGAGTGCCGGAGGACTGGAGGAGTCCCTGTATAGTTCCACTTTACAAGGGAAAAGGGGACAAGTGTGAATGTAGTAGTTTCAGAGGGATTAGCTTGTTAAGTGTAGTTGGGAAGGCTTATGGAAGGATCTTGATTGAGAGGATTAGGAGAGGAACAGAAGGAGTAATTGGTGAGGAACAGTGTGGATTTAGGACAGGTAGAGGTTGTGTAGATCAGATCTTTGTGGTAAGACAAATATGAGAAAGCTATAGGAAAGGGGAAGGATGTTTTTTGGGCTTTTATGGATCTGGAAAAGGCTTACGATAGGGTAGACAGAAAGGCACTGTGGGAGGTTATGCAGATATATGGGATAGGAGGAAAGCTTCTAGGAGCTGTCAAGAGTTTTTATGAGAGTAGTAGAGCTTGTGTCAGGATTAGAAATATGGAGAGAGTGAGTGGTTCAAGGTAAAGGTGGGACTTCGTCAAAGATGCGTTATGTCTCCCTGGCTCTTCAACTTGTACATGGATGGGGTAGTGCGAGAGGTAAATGCAAGGGTAGTGGGCAAGGGATTGGAGATGGTTAAAGAAAATGGAGAAAAGTGGGAGGTGAGCCAGCTGTTGTTTGCTGACGACACTGCACTTGTGGCAGGATCGGAGGAGGGATTGAGGAAGTTGGTGACAGAGTTTGGGAGAGTATGTGATAGAAGAAAGCTAAACATAAATGTGGGTAAAAGTAAGGTGATGAGATGTACAAGGGGTGAAAGTGGCAGCAGACTGGAAGTGAGCATTAAGGGAGAGCGACTGGAGGAAGTGGATAGTTTTAGATACTTGGGTGCAAATGTGGCAGGAAAAGGTGGAGTGAAGGTGGAGGTAGAGTGTAGATTGAGAGAAGCGAGTAAATGCCTTGGTGGATTAAAGAGTGTAATGAGGAATAGACATTTGGGAATGGATGCTAAGAGGAGACTGTATGAAGGAGTGATTGTGCCAACAGCACTGTATGGGGCAGAAACATGGAACATAAGAGAGGAAGAGAGAAGGAGTTTGAATGTGTTTGAGATGAGGTGTCTGAGAAGTATGATGGGGGTTACTAGGCTAGATAGAGAAATGAGGAGGTGAGGAGGAGAACAGGGGTGGAAAAGGAGCTGGGAGATAGGGTTGATGAAAGAATATTAGTATGGTTTGGACACATGGAAAGAATGAGTGAAGAAAGACTAGTAAAAGAGGTATGGAAGGCAGATGTGGAGAGAGTGAACATGAGGGGACATCCTAGGATGAGGTGGATGGATGGGGTGAAGGGGACTTTGGGGAAGAGGGGAATGTCTGTTGAGGAAGGACGGGAGAGGACAGAAGACAGGGGTGAATGGAGAATGGTTGTATATGGATGATGTTGTGATGCATGAGGTGGAATGGACAGGGGGATGGGGGGTGAGGTAGTATGTGTGAGCAAAATTTGACGCAGCCCGAAGGGATTTCTCCCCGTCTTCTCCTTTTATGCATGGGGGGACGGAGAGGGGGGGGGGGGTCGCCGATTTAATGAAGTGGCCTTGCTGTGGATGTGCTGTGTCTTGCGACACTGCTTCTGACCCAGGGCAGTGGACAAGGTGCAGGGATGACCCGTTATCCAGGAGGTGCTAAGATAAGAGGGAGGGTGGAGGGGTGTGGAGTGTATTCAGGGATGGAATGGGTGGGAATGATTTTATGCCTTTTCCTTTTTGGCTACCTCCCTTGTAAGGGGGAAAAAGCCTTGATATTTGTATGTTATTCCCCCTTACACAGGGGGTAGCCAAAAAGAAAAAGGCATAGAAACCACTCCCACCCATTCCATCCCCTACATATTCCACTCCCCTCCACCCTCCCTCCCTCTCATCTTGGCATCTCCTGGGTGACGGGTCATCCCTGCATTTTGTCCACTGCCCTTGGTCAGAAGCAATGTCACAGGACACAACATATCCACAGCAAGGCCGCTTCATTAATTTAGCGACCCCCCCTCTCCATCCCCACATGCAGAAAAGGAGAAGACGGCTGCGTCATAACAACCCACCACACCTAAACTACATACATACATACATATACACTAAACCCTCGATTTGCCGGACCTCCATTTGCCGGATTTCGGATTTGCCGGACAAGAGTCTGGGGGGTCAAAAAAAGTAAAAAAAAGTCCGGGACGAGTCGATTTCAGACTACCGCGCCAGACAAAGTTCGCAAATCGCGCACAAGATGGCAGCGCGGGCGGACATACGTGTGGAGTCAGTAGTACTGGACTGTACACAGTCTGCCGCGTCACTCGAGTGTTGTGCTTACTTGTCGTGGATATAAACACTTCTTCTTCACAACGATGCCACCCAAAAACCCACCAAAGAAAGTAACCAAGCGTACAGCTAAACCTGTGCACCTTTCTGTGTCGCAAAAACTGGAACTTTTACGTAAAATAGATGGGGGAATGAGTGTTGCCCAAGTCTGCGAGCTGTATGGGGTGAAAAAACAGACAGTTTCGGACATAAAAAAAGCTAGAGGAAAGTTAGAAAATTATGCAGTTAAATTTGCTGTGTCGGGAAAGGGTGATACAACTAGAAAGCATATGAAAGACTCGAAATGTGTTGAACTTGATTTGGCAGTGTACAAGTGGTATACCCAGGAGCGTGCATGTGGGGTGGAAGTGCGGGGAGTGGAGTTGGCCGCTAGTGCTGCTAAGCTCGCTGCCCACATGGGTGTCGAGTTCAAGGCCAGTGATGGGTGGCTCTGGCGCTTCCGCAGGCGCCATGGCATCCGCAATCTGGCTGTGACAGGTGAGGCTGAAAGTGCCGATGCTGAAACGATTGAACCTTTCCGTGATGAGTTGACGAAAATTATTAATGATGAAGATTTATCCATGTCACAAATATATAATGTTGATGAAACTGGTATGATGTGGCGGGCCTTACCAAGAAACACTCAGGCTGGGATGCATGAAAAGAAAGTGAAAGGAAAGAAAGTGAGTAAGGAACGCCTATCAGTGCTTTGCGGAGGAAATGCGTCTGGTACTCATAGGCTTAAGTTGACAGTCGTGGGGAAGGCAGCTAAACCCCGGGCTCTCAAGGATATTATGGACAAGTTACCTGTCCATTATTATAACTCATCTAAGGCGTAGTTCAACTCTCATATCTTTACTGATTATTTTCAACATCACTTAGTTCCGGAAGTGAAAAATTATCAAGAGAAAGTGCTCAAAATAAGACCGGATGACGTGAAGGCTTTAACTTTGCTTGACAATGCTTCCACCCACCCTTCCTCAGATGTGTTAAAAAGTGCGTTCAAGAGGATTTACCTACGTAAATACCTGGATGACGTGTTGGTTGTGCTGGAGACAGAGGATGATGCGGTTGAGGATACTAGAGGCAAGAGAACGTTGGCTAACATAAAATATGACAACATAAGGGCTGCTATTTATAACATGGATGAGGCCTGGACAGAAATGAAACACACAACATTTACTAATGCCTGGAAGAAACTTATGAAGGATGAAGATTACTGCGCCGAATTTGAAGGCTTCGAGGCTACAGACTTTCACCAGCTACTAAAAAAGTCTGGGGAAGAGGAAGTGACAGTGGATGACGTGGATGAGTGGTTGGAAGAAAATGATCAAACACAAGGAAATGAAATTCTCAACGCTGAACAAATAGTAGCAGCTGTGACGGGTGAGGAGAGCGGCGAGAGCGACAGTGAGGATAGTGACTCGGGTGAGGTGAAACCTACAGTAAAGATGAACGTCGTTCGTGAATGTGCTGATGTCTTACTTAAGTTTGTTGAAGATTGCTCTCGGCAAGACATCCAGATTCACTATGATCAACTTCGCCTGCTTCGATCTAAAATCATTCGTATGCAACACGAGTCTGGTAGACAGACGGTGATAAAAGAGTTCTTCAAAGTGAGCAAGCCTGACACCACTGCCACCGCCACTACCACTGCCACTACCACCACTACCACCTCTCCTCAACCAGGCCCTAGTGGTGAACATCTCAGGTCACACGACTCAAGTATGGAAGTCGTGTCTGACTCTGAGTAGACGTAACTACTGAAGCCGCCACTAGACCACACGGGATCATATATCTACCATCAATATATCTACATTAAGGTAAATGCTAATAAAAAAAACAGTACAGTACCTGTATATAGTATATGTATGTTGTATATGTGCATGTTGTAGAAGGTAATATATTATATTACAGGACAGTATAGGACAGCTATGCGAGGTGAAGTCCGGGGGTGGGTTGTGTTTCCCGGACATATATAGGGTAAAGTCCGGCAAGGGGGTAGGCCCCCGAACATTTTCCATTGCCGGACATTTGCTATTCCCGGTCAAGCCTTCCCCCCTTTTAGTCTGGCAAATCAAGGGTTGAGTGTACCAAGGCTTTTTTCCCCCCTTATAGGGGAGGTATCCAAAAAGAAAAAGGCATAAAATCATTCCCAACCATTCCATCCCTGAATACACTCCACATCCCTCCACCCTCCCTCTTATCTTAGCACCTCCTGGATGACGGGTCATCCCTGCACCTTGTCCACTGCCCTGGGTCAGAAGCAGTGTCACAAGATGCAGCACGTCCACAGCAAGGCCACTTCATTAAATCGGTGACACCCCCTCTCCGTTCCCCCATGCATAAAAGGAGAAGACAGGGAGAAATCCCTTCGGGCTGCATCAAATTCTGCTCACACCTAAACTGGTGGTGGAAAATGATCATGGTGGCACCTAGTGGCTGTGTATCGGGAACTATGATGCCATGTTTTGGGTGTTATGCTAGGTTTTAGAAGACACATAATCATAGCCAAATTTTAGGTGCTGCTAGGTACTAGATTGCAAAGTTTGGGAGCTTCAACCCATACTTTTAACAGATTGATCCTTTTAAAACTACTACATTCATATTTGTTGCCTATTCCCTTAATTAAACAGTACAGTGGAACTACACAGGCACTCCATCAATTCCTTAGCAAACTTCCACTCCTTTCAACACATATTAGTAGTGTACCATATGTTACTGGTGAAGAAATGACACTGATTCTAAAAAGAAGAAACAAGATGAGGAAAGCAGAGGTGGTTGGAGTGAATTTGAGGGGACAATTAAAGTTCAGATGGATGGATGGGATGAAAAAGGCTTTAACCCTTAGTATATGAGGGCACTGACATAAGTGTCCTGAGGCACAAGTGGCTATATGAGGATGCTGGCATCATGGTCCTGATTATATCTATTTTATAGTCATAGCTGGGTAAACTCTGTAGTCTGTGAATGGGTTTGATTGTGTTTTCTGTGGTTATCCACATTCAAGATGAAATAAAATGAGAGAAAGGGAAATATTACAGGTGTAACTTTATTTCTTATGTCTCGGGTATTGTGATGCATGATCAAATCATCATACATCAGGCAGCCTAACACTTGCACACGAATATAAGAGGTTGAAGAGGTTAAGCAAGAGGGGAAGGTCTATTGAGCAAGGAAGAGGGAAGGCAGAGGACACAGGGTGAGGGGAGGTTAGTTGTGAATGAATTATTTTTTGACACAACCCAAACAGATTTCTTTTGGTCTTCTCTATTTTCCACACAAGAGGATGAGGAGTGATGCTAGCTGTGTAAGTGAAGCAGCCTTGCCATGGATATGCTGTATCTTACTGCATTGCTTCTGACCCAAGTAGTGGGTGGAAGACTGGGATGACCCTCCATCCACAAGGAGATAAGATGAGAGGTAGGAAAGGGTGTGGGATGGGATTGAAATAGATGGGAATGGGTGCATGCTTTAACTGGTTACCTCCCTTATGAAAGGGATGATGATGATGATCATCATCATCATCATCATCATCATCATCATTATCATCATCATCATCATCATTATCATCATCATCCCAAGACTGTCTGGCTGAGCAGTCCTGTCTCCCTGAGGAACACAATGGCTGGAATGGGATTTTTCCATAAATCTCATATGAAGTATAATTGTCACCCTCATAAAGAAATTGCCTAAGTAATTTTTCGTCAATTTCTGGATTTTTTTTTTTTTCTAAATAAATTTTTCATTGCTCCTTGTGGTACAATTTCAAATGTTTTATTTAGTGTCTGAGTAGGTTAAAACTACATTAGGAGTAACATTATGTACATTTATAAAATTATAAAATAGAAAAATGATTTTCTGAAAAGTTGGACAAATGACTTAGGCACCTCTTTATGAGGGTGACGATATGTTATGTTGTTGGTGTGTGTATTTGTGTACAATGCAGCCTTTCATTATCTGTTGAATGGCATGGGGTGAAGTGTTACATCCTGGACAGATACCCATGATGCATTCATCCGCCTCTGGTCCATTAGAAGGGCTGAATGGTGGCCACACCACAGCTTGGCCAGGGGGATTCTGTCCTCTTGGAGGAGAGAGGATTCAGATGGATGTATAACAGGGAGTCTGGCATGCTGTAGTGTCTTGTTTTTCAGTTTGTTGATGGAGCACTGAGTGGTATGATTATGGATACAAGCTTCTGGAAGCTGGTATCAGGTGGTTGTGGAGGAAGAGTATTTGTGTGTGATACAGGCATTTGGGTGTTGTTTTCATGTTTCTTGTGTATGGGTGTTCTGCCATGTGATGTAGTGGGTAGGCTGTGTTTGTGGAGGCTGCAGCAAGTGTTTGTGTTTGTATGCCTCTCCGGTCAAGGTGATCTTAGACCTTGAGGACTTTCATTTCATGGTGTAGATGGTCTGTAGATGTTGTATTTGTGTAGCCTATAATTATCTTTAGTGCTTGTTCTGTATAGTCTGCAGGGTGCTGTGGTGTGTAACAGTGAGGTTTGAAGCCCATGTGGAGCTTCCATAATTCATCACTGATTGTATACATTGTTTGCATACTGTATTTTGTATCTGAATGTTGTACCTGTAAATGATTTTAGTACACTGAGTCTAGGTGTGTGTTAGGCAGTTGTCCTTGCTGGCATCATACATCAGTTCACAATGGCTCACAACACCATCACTGCCCAGTCGACATGCACAAGGCAAGCTCCCCTGGGACAACTGACCTTGTATATCTGGAAGTAGCAATCCCCTAGCTAGAGGTGAGGTATCGCCCAGAGTGCATCAACAGCAGCCAACCAATGCATGGAATGTGAGTGATCTTGCATTCTAAAAATTAGTGCATCTCCCAGTGGCCAATCAGCATGAAGGTGCCTGACCCAGCCAATATAAGGCTGACATAAACCACTGGAGTCACTGACTGCCTCAGAGCCTCAAGGGATGGGCATTACCTATGCCTCCCTCAAGCAGAATCATCACCTGGAACCTCTCCACTTCCCCCCAGCTGCCGATGCATGGAGCAAACCTAGTATCTTCACTGCTACTGAAGTGACCGGTCTCTTCTCAGTACCCAAACACTGGTGAAATAGCCACCTTTAAGCCACAGTTCTGTGGGCTGCATTTTTACAAAAGATATCCCCTTTCACTTGTTCTGTAAACTTGTTCTTCCCTTCCAGTGTTTACCTTCTAGCTAGGCCCACATCACCACCTTCCTTACAGTGTGCATTTTGTTTTTCTGTTTGTGATGTGTTGTTTGAATGACATGGATGTATCATATGTTATGCCAAGAATCTTGGGTAAGTGTGTGTATAGTATAAAGGTGTTGTTGATAAAGAGACACAGTATGTATTTGTGTTTGCTGCCCAGTTGGTGAGAAGTGTGGCTGTAGATTTGGGTGGGGCTATTTTGAGTCTGTAGTGAACCAGGTGTTGAGTGTGCCAAGGTATGGTTGTAGTATTACTGTGGTTCTGTCTGTGTTACAATGTGTGCTTGTAATTGTTATGTCATCTACATAAGAATATATATTGCTAGGGTGTGGGTATATTGTGCATGCATAGATTAAAGAGTGTGAGGGATAGGACAGAGCCCTGAGGTACTCTGTTTCTAGTTTCTGGTGTGTGATGATTGGCTCTCATATGACACATGGGTTTTTCTACCTACCAAATAATTGGCCAATCTTTTGGTATTATTGTGCATGTCTGTGTCATATATTTTGTTTGTGAGATTGTGTTAGGGGATGGCATCAAAAGCTTTACTAATGTCTAATGTTATAAGAAGTGCTCTGTATGGAGGCCTACCTGAATTGATGCTGTCAAAAACTCTTTGTGTAAGATCAATCAGAAGTGTTAGTGGAGTGTAGTGGTCTGAAACAGTGTTGTGATTTAGCAAAGAGGGATATGTGGTGCGATGAACTGTAGTATGAAGCATTCTACGACTTTGGCTGGGGATGCAGAGAAGCATGATTGGGTGGTGTGATGTTGGATGTGTTGGGTTTTTGTTAAGTTTGGGGATTGTGATGGTTTTCCCATGCTTCCAGATGTTGGGCATGGTGCTGTGTGAATAGCTGTAGTTTACAATGTTGATGAATGCATGCATTCTGTGTGATCTATAAGGGGGAAAGAAAACCTTGTTATATAGATGGATAACAGTGTCTGGATTAAGGATTCCAACCAGAACCCACATAATTGGGTGAACAACAACAAAACCATGAAGAAAAATCACAACAATAATAATAATACATACATATACCAAAAGCTTTTTCCCCCTACACGGGGGATAGCCAAAAAGAAAAAGGCATAGAAATCACTCCCACCCATTCCATTTCCTATATATTCCACTCTCCTCCCTCCCTCTTATCTTGGCACCTCCTGGATGATGGGCCATCCCTGCATCCTGTCCACTGCCCTGGGTCAGAAGCAGTGTCACAAGACACAGCACATCCACAGCAAGGCCACTTCATAAATTCGGCAACGTTCCCTCATGCAGAAAAGGAGAAGACAGGGAGAAATCCCTTCGGGCTGCGTCAAATTTTTCTCATACATACTTCCTCATCCCCCAATCCCCCACCCACTCCCCCTCATGCATCACAGCATCATCTATACACAACCCCTCTCCATTCACCCCTATATTCTGCCCTCTCCCATCCTTCCTTAACAGACATTCCTCTCTTTTGTAATGCCCCTTTCACCCCATCCATCCATCTCGTCCTAGGACATCCCCTCATATTCACTCCTTCCACACTTCTTTTACTAATCTTTCTTCACTCATTCTTTCCATGTGTCCATACCATCCTAATACTCTTTCATCAACCCACTCTCCCAATTCCCTTTCCACCCCTGTTCTCCTCCTCACCTCCTCATTTCGCATTCTATCCAGCCTAGTAACCCCTATCATACTTCTCAGACATCTTATCTCAAACACATTCAAACTCCTTCTCTCTTCCTCTCTCATGTTCCATGTTTCTGCCCCATACAATGCTGTTGGCACAATCACTCCTTCATATAACCTCCTCTTAGCATCTATTTCTCATTACACTTTTCAATCCACCAAGGCATTTACTCACTTCTCTCAATCTACATTCTACCTCCACCCCCACTCCTCCCTTTCCTCCCACATTCGCACCCTAATATAACTATCCACTTTCTCCAGTCTTTCACCCTTAATGCTCACTTACAGCCTGCTGTCACTCTCTCCCCTTATACATCTCATCACCCTACTTTTACCCACATTTATCTTCAGCTTCCTTCTTTCACACAATAATAATATGACAAAAATGGTAATCAATATAAATGTCAAATCACTTTCACCTTGAATGAGTGTTGGGTGATGACTGCCCTTCCTTCACTATCAATAACTTTGAGGTCTTTGGGTGACCACTCTCCAGGCAGACTCTCTGTACTTCCTGTCTCATTAGGAAGAGAAGACCCAAAAATGCCAGACAGTCCTTCCTGTGCATGAGTTGGTGTTGCATCAGTTGTGCAGTAAGTTGCAACTCCTGAATAACCACGCCTATAAACAATGTATATTTTTAATAACACATAAGAGTATGTACCTTTCTCCATAAACACATCATAAATGCATACATGTATATGAGTTTGTTAACTGCTAAGCTATTTATAGCATCAGGGAGCCTAATTTCAATACATCTTAAGAACAATGGTCCCCTGATGAAATATGGAAATATACCAGTCCTTTTCTCCATAAACTGGGGGATAGCAAATCAAAGCACACACACTTTATATTCAATTAACTATTCTCTTGAGTTTCATTAAATGGAAAACCTGCAGCTCCATGGTGGCACACAACAGTCCTCAGGCCTTCCCACCGATCTCTCTGGGAAGAAACTTTAGAGTGTTTCTATGTCACTAGCTGAAAGTGGTATAAGGAAAGTGGTCACCTGTGGTCAGCTCACCATGCTTGAAAAAGTGTAAGAAACACAGCTGAAGTTGACAGAAAGAGATCCTGCACCAATCTGGAGACTAGTTGCATCTCCTGATGGAGAGGAGGGGAATGAAGGGTTCTAAAAATGAGCAGCTTCACTGTCTATCTTGCAGGACTGATAACTGCCGTTAGTCCCAGCAATCCATATGTATTTACCTAGTTGTATTTTACGGGACGAGACCTATGCTTGCAGTGACCCGTTTTCATATCTCTCCACATCCAGTTTATTCTTAAAATTGTGTATAGTTTGGGCATTCACTCTTTCTCTGTTTAGCTTGTTCCAGACATCAATCACTCTATGTGGGAAGCTATTCTTTTTCAGGTCTCTTCTGTAACTGTATGGGATACATGAGGAAAACAGGATAAGGACCCATGGCTTAGAACAGTGGTTCTTCAAGTTTTTCAGCCTTGATAACCCAACGTTCAACTCAAAGTCAATCTGATACCACCCCCCCTCTCCAACATTAGCCTACTGCTCCCAGCTTTTAATTTACCAAAAAAAGAAAGAAAGAAAGAGTGAGAGAGAAAACATGATGGCTATGAACACACAGCTGAATCCTAGGGACTCGTTTTATCTTAATTTTCAGTAAATAAATGAATTATAATTCTTGCACTTCCTATATACCAAGGGCTTTTTCCCCCTTACGTAGAAGGTAGCCAAGTCAAAAGGCATGTACCCACTCCCACCCACAAAAAAAAAAAAAAGAAGAAGAAGAAGAAGAAGAAGAAGAAGAAGAAGAAGAAGAAGAAGAAGAAGAAGAAGAAGAAGAAGAAGAAGAAGAAGAAGAAGAAGAAGAAGAAGAAGAAGAAGAAGAAGAAGAAGAAGAAGAAGAAGAAGAAGAAGAAGAAGAAGAAGAAGAAGAAGAAGAAGAAGAAGAAGAAGAAGAAGAAGAAGAAGAAGAAGAAGAAGAAGAAGAAGAAGAAGAAGAAGAAGAAGAAGAAGAAGAAGAAGAAGAAGAAGAAGAAGAAGAAAAAAAAAAAAAAAAAAGGAGGAAAAAGATCAGGATACCTTTTTTTGGATACCCAACAATAATCAGTTTTGATATCCCTTGGGGTATTGAGGCACTAATTCAAGACCACCCGGTATACAGGAACCCCTTTCCAATAAAGGATTACATTTCATGACTTACAGGTTTATTACACACCACAGAAGGTACCAGGCTCTAGCACAGAACCGTATTATCATCATTTTAAATCTTATATTCTCTACAGAGAATTTTAGTTTTTGTGCAGGTGTTCTAGGTGCTCTCAATGCTTTATTTTGTATAGTTTGTAAAGTGTACATGTTTGTTTTGCTGATTATATATTGAGAACCATGCTGTAGAGTGTAGATAGTCATCAAAAGCGAGACCTACAATTATAGGGTTCTTTTCTAATGGAAGGGTTTGGCTATTTAATTTTACTGTATTTTTTCCATGGCTGTATAGAGTGAGCAATATTACTGATGATTTTTGACCTACTGCTCTAATTTGTCTAAGTAGGTTTGGGTGTTCTTTGCAGCTATTTTGTAGTTTCTATATTTGGTTATAATTGTCAAATCATCTGTGTAAGTGAGTGTTTTGGTAATAAATTCTTGATCTAGAATAAGGAGAATGAAGAGACTGGATAGCACAGTTGAGAGTACTGCAGTCCTTGTCCTCAAAAAATGCACTTTTTTCATACTGTTGGAATTGAATCATGACACGCTAAACAGAGATGTCATTTTTCTTTAACATGTGAATATTACAGGAGACCTACCTGTCTCCTTGATAATAAGTGGGAGACGAGGTAGGCTTATTCAATGAATAATCATGAGGCTCAGCTTCATTCTGTGGTAAACATCGTCATTGAGGCGCACAAAATTTGAACTTTGATTTTTCGTATGTGCACATTTTTTAGCACTCCTCATTTCAAATTTAGGTGCATTATGGTGTGGGCGCAAAAAAGCGTGCCTTAAAAGACCAGTCCTGGTACTGCTCTTTGGGGGACTCCAGTGTACACTCTTTATTCCTAAACACATCTATTGCCAACTAAACACAAAGGGAAGCAAGAAACAGACAAACAGATACTGCTCTAATATACATATTTAGATGAGAGGATCAGTGACTGGTACCTACTGGAAGTAATCCTGCAAAATGGATGGCACAATCACCTCCATGCTGCCCATTTTGCAAACCTTTTAATGCCATCACCTCCATCTTCAGGTGCAACCCTGAAGGGCTGGTACTCCGTCTCCAGACCACACCCAAGATCTCTTTAACAACTTCACCTGAATTTCCTAGGGATCTCTACCACCACCATCAAGGGTGGCAAGGGCTTCTTGTGATGGTTAAGCTCCCAATTCCTTCTATACTGGGGGTTGTGGGCTGGTCCCACAATGTCACTGCCATACCCTATTCCACCCTGTTCCAGCCATGCTGTTCCTTAGAAAGACCGGAGTGCTTGGCCAGACAGGCTAGGGAACAATGAGAACAGGAACTTTATCTCCTCCAACTTTCCACATAGAGAGAGCTGACACCCAGATACTATTCCCTTCCTACTACTTCCATCTGATGAGAGAGAAACAGTCCCACATTGATACAACACTGAAAACAGTTCATAGAGAGACCTGTTGGAGGACCCAAGGACAATTTCCAGCCTATGGTAAGCTGCAGGTTTCATTTGTGAAACTCAAGGCAATGATATGTAATTTTCGCAGGAAAATTAATTTTTCCCTGATACAAACCTGAGGTACTCCTTACAATAGGATACTTTCGCGTAGCGCGAATATTTCTACTGCGAAATTAAAATCCTCACTCTGTGGGTCTGGGCAACGCTTATCCTCAGTAAGGGGCCCCATTGGGGCAAGGGGGGGGGGGGGGGCCCTTGCCCTCCACCACAAGTCTCGCACACTATAACCATTCTCTGAGCCAGGTATGAATTAAGCACAAGGTTTGTCAGGCAAGGAGAAGGAACTGTTTAGAGGGGTGGTTGAGGAGGGCCATTAAAGGTAAGGAGTACCTCAGGTTTGTATCAGGGAAAAATTAATTTTCCTGCGAAAATTACATTTGTTCCGAAGAATACAAACTCTTCGGTACTCCTTACAATAGGAGACTCGGACTTAGGAGGGAAGGAAGTTGTTATCTAGCCTGGGAAACCGCTGTAAGGAAAATCTAGTGTGCTAAGACTATGTTGACCAGACCCCTATACATTCCCCTCACTTTGAAGTGCACCCCTTTCTGTTCCCTGGAGTGGAGACAGACAGGTTATAATCACTTTTGTACCACTGAAGGGCTTGAATTGATTCCCTTGGAATGCTTGAGAGCCCGCGGGTAAGGTAAGGGAATGTAAGAGTATGAGAAGGACTTTGGAAAGTTATCCCTGCAGTTGCCGAGCCAGAACCTGGATGAGTTGTCAGGGTCGGCTGTGTGCTCTTGAGGAGGGGTATATCATTTTCAGGACTTCTTGGGCGGCCACTATGGGGCCCAAAGATAAGTTCCCTAAAGATTCCCGCATAACTTCTTTGAGGTAAAAGGAAGTGAACGTATTCTGGCTCTTCCATATACCTGCTTGAAGAACCTGGTTGACTGACAGATTCTTTCTGATGACTAGGGAGGTCCATACTGCCCTCAGGTCATGGACGATCTGTGTGGTTCATGTCGCAGGCTCTGCGGATGACTTCCATTGTCCAGTAAGAAATGGAATTCTTAGTGATGAGCTACCTTTAGTAGAGATGAACAACCTCTTTAATTCTGGTCGAAGATGTTCGGTTCTCTTGAGGTAGGTCCGGATGGCTCGTACCGGGCATAGAACTGTTTCAGTCTATTCTCCCCCTGCAAATTCGTCTAAGGACGGAACACTAAAGGACCAGAATCTAGGGTCGGATTTGGCAGGATCTTGGTTTTTGGCAATGAATTGAGGCATGAAAGTGAAGGAGACCTCTTTCCATCCTTTGGAATGGGCGACTCTATAAGAGATGGCATGTAACTCCCCTACTCTCTTGGAAGATGCCAGGGCTAGCAGAAAAAACTGTCCTCTAGGTGAGGTCCTTCAGATGTGCCTCTCGGAGAGGTTCGTAAGGGGGACCCCTCAGAGAGTTCAGGACTAATGCCACATCCCGCGGAGGAGAACTGATTTCCCTGGGGGGGCATGATCTTTGAAGTGCCTGAAGAGCATGGAAATTTCCGGTGAAAGGGCTAGGACCATGCCCTTCAGAGAAAACACCTGATTTAGAGCTGCCCTATAGCCTTGTACTGCCGAGAGGGAGATCTTCTTGGACTTCCTGAGGAAGTGGAAGGAGGCGATCTCAGGAATGGTGGCTCGATCTGGGACTAACTTCCTGGAGTGGCACCATTTTGCAAAGGCATTGCATTTCCCTTGATAAAGGTTAGCTGAGGAAGAGAGAATAGGAGCGGACATGTCCTCTGCCACTTCTCTGGGAAAACCCTTCTTTAGGAGGATCCGGACCATAGTCTGAATGCGTGAAGATTGAGTGCTGAAGGGTTCTTGTGCCAAGGCCCGTTGATGGGTGGATACAGAAGATCTGGTCTTCCCTGAAGGGCCAGAGGCTCTTCTACTGCTAGCTCGAGGGCGTCTGGAAACCATGGGGCTTCGGGCCACCAAGGAGCGATCAAAGTCATCCGAAGGTAGGATGCGTGTCTTGCTCTCAGGAGTACCTTCTGGAGCAAGGGAAATGGTGGGAAAGCGTAGGAGTCCAGGTTGTCCCAACTTTGCAGAAGAGCGTCTTCTCCTGCTGCCAGAGGATCCGGGAAAGGGCTGAAATGTATTGGGAGTTGGTGATTCCATCTCATTGCAAAAAGGTCCACTAGAGGGGAGCCCCATTTGCTGAGGATGAAGTTCGCTACCTCTCGATAGAGGGACCATTCTGTGTTGATTATCTGATTCTTCCTGCCGAGGTGGTCCGCCCAGACATTCCTCTTCCCCGGGATGTAGCGGGCTTTGAGTGACACCTGGAGATTCTTGGCTAGGTTGAGGATGTCCATCATCAGAAGGCATAGTTCCTGGGAGACTGTGCCCCCCTTGCTCGTTCAGGTAGGGTACTACCGAGGAATTGTCCGACATTATGCCCACTACTTTTCCTGAGACTTGATCCTTGAAGTGACGGAGAGCCAGGAGTACTGCTTTCAACTCAAGCCAATTGATATGGGCTGTCCGCTCGACTGTGGACCAGGAACCGCTGATGTGATCGTCGTTGAGGTGGGCTCCCCAGCCCTCCTTGGAGGCATCGGAGAACAGGAGGACTTCGGGGGGAGATGGGCCGAGGGGCATCCCCATGAGAAGGTTGCATGGGCCTTCCACCAGAGAAGAGAATCCTTGACTTCTTCGGTGAGGGAGATGTGTTGTAGGGGTTCTCCCTCTTGCGGGGCCCACTGAGACTTGAGGAGCCACTGTAGCGGTCGCATTCTTTGTCTACCCCTGGGGATTAATTTCTCTATGGAGGCCATATGGCCCAGGAGGATTTGGCATTGTGTCGCCGTCAGGAACCTGGTCGATAGTGCCTGTGCAACTAGAGAAGCGAGATTCTGGATCCCCTTTTCTACTGGGAAGGACTCCATTAGGGAGGAGTCCAGGACCATACCCAGGTACGTGACTCTCTGTCTTGGTAAGAAATCTGACTTTTCCGGGTTGACTACTGTGCCCAATTTCAGGACAAAGGTTAGGACCATTCTCAGGTGTTCTTGGCATAGCTGGGCGGAATGTGCAAGGATCAGCCAGTTATCCAAGTAACGGAGTAGTTGAATTCCCCTGGAGTGGGACCGCGCTGAAACGAGGTTGAACACACTGGAGAAGACTTGGGGTGCTGTGGAAAGTCCGAAGCAGAGGCAGGGGAAGTGGAAGGTGTTGCCCCTGTGGATGATTCTGAGGAATTTCCTGGAGGAGGGATGCACTGGTATGTGGAAATAGGCATCTTGGAGGTCCAGCGATACTATGAAGTCCCCTTCCCTGATAGACGCCCTTATGGACTCTGAGGTGTCCATTCGGAACTTCGTCAGGGAAAGGAACTTGTTGAGTGGAGACAATTAGATGACTGGTCTCCACACCCCTGTTGTCTTTTCTACTAGGAATAGCCTTGAGTAGAACCCTGGGTCCGGAGTCGAGACTTCCTCTAAAGCTCCTTACTAGAGCAGAACGGAGGATTCCTCCGCTAGGGCCCGCCCGCGAGCCGAGTCCGGGTGGAAGCTGCTGACTTGGATGGGATAGGGGGAGAGGTTTGGGACAGTGGGAAAGGGAAGACAATAGCCTGTCTTAATGACTTAGTAGGTCCAGTCTTCCGCCCCGGCCTCTTCCCATGCTCTCCAGTAGAGGGAGAGGCAACCCCCTATCTTGTGCGGAGGGGCTGGCGAATTCCTAGGATTCCTGTGGGGGAGTCCGGAGCCTCTATAATGTTTGCGTCTAGGATCTCTAGTCGTAAAGGGACGGGGCTTTCCTGTCTGCCTTTTCGACTTGGAGTGGTGGGGTAGGGAATCAGCATGCGGGTTAGAAGGGGGGCCCTCTTCAATGGAGCATAAATTTCTCTGAGGAGGGGATCACTGGGGTCTCCTAGGACGGTGTCTCTCCTGCGGGACTCAATGTTGGCCCAAGACGTTAAGAGGCAGGCCGCTTGATGCTTCAGAGCTCTGCTCGAGCTTTCCCATAGAGCCTGGAGGTTGCATTCCCCTTGGGGTTGCAGCCCGGGTAAAAACTCCCTTACTGAAGCCAAGACGCGTTCCAGCCAGGAGTGCACCGCGAGAAGAGCCAGGCCCTGAACGAGGTCCCTGGATTCTCTGCCGGAAAGGATGACGTTTCTTCTGAGCAGTGAATCCACGTCCGCTTTGACAAGCTCTGGTAACCGAGCCGGGATCAAGGCTGCTTAAGGTTTGTCCCTGATGGGAAGTAGAAGCGTTTTTGCTGTTCCACTGGAACAGAGCGCCAGCGCGGTTTTTCGGTTGCCCGCTTTGTGAGTGCGTCGGAGGCCTGGTTCATGGCTCGTACCACTGTGTACTCCATGGGAGTTGGTTTTGTTGTTTGAGAATTGCCCGTCCTGAAGATTTCAGACTCGAACGTGACTTCCACTTCTTGTGGAAGGCTCAGTTGATTAGCTCTCCTAACTTTAGAGAGGATCTCTGAGCAGGAGGGTGTAACAACCATCGGGGATTCCGACTGGGAATCCTGCGAAGTTTGGTAACTTGCCCTCTCATCCCCGGTGCTGTGGACGTCGTCGCCATCATAGCTGGCGCCTGTCCGGTCAGCGAGAAAACACCGCGTCTGCAACCTCGTCCCTGATCTCTGTCCTCGTGAGCAAAGGGCATGGAAAGGTCACCGTTGATCACCCGGCTCTTCCTACGGTGGGTGTTGTGCGTACTGCGGGATTCCTGAGTAGAAGAGACTAAGGGGCTCTTTGTCTTTGAACCCGGGTTCTTTGTCCGTGCCGGCGTCGAGTTTCCGGGATGCGTCGGGGGCAAGCCGCAAGCGACCACATCCGGGAAAAATGTCATACAGGAGCGGTAGCTAGAGGTGGCCTGAGGCGCATGTCCGTCTACGCTAACCGTCCTGGTTGAAGGAAGAGAGGACAACTTGGCCTGAGAATGACTCGAAGTGGACGTTGTACCACCTTTCTGGCTACTACGCTTTGGAGGAGGGACCGTCGAGTATCCGGGATGGGTCGAGGGCAAGCCGCAAGCGACCTCATCCGGGAAAAATCTCGTACAGGAACGGTAGCTAGAGGTGGCCTGAGGCGCATGTCCGTCTACGCTAACCGTCCTGGTTGAAGGAATAGAGGACAACTTAGCCTGAGAATGACTCGAGGTGGACGTTGTACCACTTTCCTGGCTACTACGCTTTGGAGGAGGGACCGTCGAGTTTCCGGGATGGGTCGAGGGCAAGCCGCAAGCGACCTCATCCGGGAAAAATCTCGTACAGGAACGGTAGCTAGAGGTGGCCTGAGGCGCATGTCCGTCTATGCTAACCGTCCTGGTTAATGGAACAAAGGACAATTTGGCTTCCTGTCTACTACGCCGTGGAGGAGGGAGAGAATTGCTCGTCTCCTCTGAAGCCATAGTCTGCCTTCTCTTGTTTTTGGGGGGTGAAGAGGGAAGCCATTTTCTATGCTTGCGCACCTTTTCCCCTGCATGTGCTTTCCTGTGAACATGAAAGTACACGGAACACTGACTATCATCTCACTGAATGCACGTCTCACACGGGGATGAAGGTGAACACTTAAGAGCTATACACTTGAAAAACCAAATGTGAGGATCCACTTGGGCTGGCGGTAAGGGGGGGTGAGACAAAGGTATCGTCTGAGCGTAAGGACAGAGTCCACTTGGCCAGACTGCGATGCGGTCACCACCCAAGTTTCGGCTGTGGCCTTCCTTGGGGAGACGGGACTGCTCGGACAGACAGTCTAGGGAACGACAACAATACTGGAACCAAATTCCATACTTACAGTGAAGGGTAGGATACCCGGTGGTGGTTAAGGGAATAATACAGGAAAGGGAGAAGCACTTAATAACTTCCAGGACACAGGATGGCGTAGGGAAAACCCCGATGAAATTGAAGGACGACGAACTCCTTAGCGTCCTGGGAATGAGCTGGCGACAATCGAAGCGGGTTGCTTGATTTTCGGCACATACGTAAACATAGAACCATTGAGTAATTAACGGTTCGCTGCCGCGCTAATAATGGAGTTTGACTGAGAATCGGCCCATTAAGGGGGAAACCGATAAAAACTAAACATGTATAGTAGAGAGATGTTAACGCGGTCACTACTGCGAAGAGAATGGTTATAGTGTGCGAGACTTGTGGTGGAGGGCAAGCCCCCACCCCCCCTTGCCCCAATGGGGCCCCTTACTGAGGATAAGCATTGCCCAGACCCACAGAGTGAGGATTTTAATTTCGCAGTAGAAATATTCGCGCTACGCGAAAGTATCCTATTGTAAGGAGTACCGAAGAGTTTGTATTCTTCGGAACAATATGACTATAATCAAGTCTAATTCACTACATCCCATCTCTACTTTTATTGGTATCAAACCTAATAATTGGGTAACCTGAACCCTCTGAAAATGCAGTGCCATTCCCTGTTCCCATGTTTGAATTGGATTGTACTCGTGTGTACATTTCTTCCAGTAGATAATGTAGGCATATCTGTTTAGTGAGTTCCTTTTACACCTTAATTTGTGTGTTTGTAGTGGGGAAAAAAAAGTGCCAACTCACTGTCAACTGTTTGAGAATTTTTGAGGAATTATCCAATTTGGTACATACAAGAAAAAGATATATGTATGGATTTAGCTTTGTGCTTGTCACTTGATAATCAAATTAGTACAGTGTCAATATATATACAAGCATGTTACCAAGGGAAATAAAGTCAAAGCACTTTTATAAACATAACATACCTATTCCTGGAGAAACTGAAATATGATGAGAATCCTTCCACAATTGCAATCCGTTCTTCCAGCATGTCTCCTGAAAGATGTACTTTGTTTTATTTCACAACCTAACATGTACATATGGAGCCAAATCAAGCATTATTCAATAGGTGAATCAATCAATCTGTTGCTCCAGTCCCATGTCTTCCAGGTAGCCATTCAAGGAAGAAATAATGCATTGTTAGTTGAGTATTGATAGGGTGGGACAGTATAATGTGTTCTTTGTCCTCTGTGTGATGGTCCCATCTGGGGCAGTATAAAGATATATGAGATTGAGGAAAAGCTGTTAAAGGTAGTTAAGAGTTTTTATGAGAGTAGTAGAGCCTGTGTTAGAATTGGAAATGGAGAGAGCAAGTGGTCTGAAGTAAAGGTGGGATTGTGACAGGGATGTGTCATGTTGCCATGGCTGTTTAACATGTACATGGATGAGGTGGTGCAGGAGGTAAAGGTGAGGGTAATAGGCAGGGAACTGGAGATGGTTAAAGCAAATGGAGAAAAGTGGAAGGTGACCCAGTTGTTGTCTGCTGATGACACTGTGCTTGTGGCAGGGTCAGAGGAGGGATTAAGGGAGTTAGTGACAGTTTGGGAATGTGTGCGATAGGAGAAAGTTGAAGGTAAATGTGGGTAAAAGTAAGGTGATGAAATGTAGAAGGGAAGAAGATGGCAGCAAGTTGGAAGTAAGTCTTAAAGAAAAGAGGCTGGAGGAAGAGGATAACTTTAGGTTTTTTGGGTCAAATGTGGCAAGAAAGGGAGGAGTTGAGGTGGAAGTATATTATAGACTGAGAGAATTAAGTAAATGCCTTGGGGAATTAAAGTGTCAAGAGAAATAGGTATTTGGGAATGGATGCAAAGAGGAGACTATAATTATGAAGGGGCAATTGTGCCAACAGCACTGTTTGGGGCAGAGACCTGGAACTTAAGAAAGGCAGAGAGAAGATTAAATGTGTTTGAGAGATGTCTGAGAAGTATGGTAAGAGTTACAAAGTTGGACAGAGTGAGAAATGAGGAGGCAAGGAGGAGAGTGGGAATAGAAAAGAAGATGGCAGATAGGGCAGATGAAAGATTATTGGGATGGTTTGGACACGTGGAAAGAATGAGTGAAGGAAGACTAGTAAAACAGGTGTGGAAGGCAGAGGTGGAGGGAGTGAACTTAAGGGGGTGACCAAGGATGAGATAGATGGATGAGGTGAAAGGGGCATTGAGCAAGAGGGGAATGTCTGTTCAGCAAGGAAGGGAGAAGGCAAGAGATAGGGGTAAGTGGAGAATGGAGAATGGCAGTGTATAGATGATACTGTGATGCAAGGAGGTGGGGTTGGTAGGGAATAGTTATGTATGAATGATATTTTGACACAGCCCAAAGGGATTTCTCCCCCTCTTCTTTTATTCTGCATGAGGGGACAGTGAGGGGGAGGTCATCAATTCAGTGAAGTAGCCTTGCTGTGAATGTGCTGAGTCTTGATACATTGCCCACCCAAGGCAGTGGACAGGATACAGGGATGACTTGATATCTATGAGGAGCTAAGATGAGAGGGAAGAAAGGGTAGTGGATGGGAGTGGAATGAGTGGAAGTGGGTACTTGCCTTTTGACTTGGCTACCTCCAATGTATGGGAGAAAAAACCCTTAGTATAGAGGTAACAGTACACAGTACCAAATGATCATTCCCAATGACCACATAGACAAAGAGGTCCAAATAAACTACGGTAGTTTAATGGAAAAAATCTTATGAAATTTAACATGTCAACAAAGTTTATGCCAATAAAATAGCAATTATAATCACAAATTATCTAAAAATGTTTTACATATGTACATACATAAATCAAAACTTTTTAGAAGGTTGGCCATATCATGGCAAACACCCAACCTACATCCATCCCACACCTATTCAAAAAACCCATTTGTTGTTCCTCCTAACTTGGCTCCTTGTGGATGAAGGGTCATTTCTGTCCCTCCTCACACTTGCTTAGGTCAGAGGTAATGCAACAAGACAGAGCACCTCCACAGCAGGGACACACATACAAAACTAATTTACCCTTACTATTTCCTTATATGGCAACCTTCTCCCTCTCATCCACTTGAGAAATATAGAGAGAAGACAAGAAAAAATCCTTTGGACAAAATAATTTTCTTACATACTTAACACCACTCTCCATTCACATCTATCTCCTGCCTTTTCCCTTCCTTCTTTGACAGATTTTTCTTTTACTTCCAGTACCCCACTTCATCCCATTCTCGGCCTTCCCTTCAAGTTCCCTCCATTCCACACTCTCTATGCTAGTTTTTCTTCACTAATTCTTTCCAAATGTTCAAACTAATTCAAACTTTTGTACAATAATTGCAGTAATTAGAAGCTATTAATATGTATTTTATTTCACTATACATTATCTTTCCCAGAGTAAAAATTTGCTAGTATTTGAAAGTACAAGCATCAAACTTATGTGAATTATGGGTCTGGATGGATGCCATGCAGAAGGTCTGAAAAAGGGAGGTTCAGTGATGGTGGACTGGTTGGTGAGGTTATTTAATGTTTGCTGGAGAGAGGGTAGAGTGCCGGAGGACTGGAGGAGTGCCTGTATAGTTCCTCTTTACAAGGGAAAAGGGGACAAGTGTGAATGTAGTAGTTTCAGAGGGATTAGCTTGTTAAGTGTAGTTGGGAAGGCTTATGGGAAGATCTTGATTGAGAGGATTAGGAGAGGAACAGAAGGAGTAATTGGTGAGGAACAGTGTGGATTTAGGACGGGTAGAGGTTGTGTACAGTAGATCAGATCTTTGTGGTAAGACAGATATGTGAGAAAGCTATAGGAAACAGGGAAGGATGTTTTTTGGGCTTTTATGGATCTGGAAAAGGCTTATGATAGGGTAGACAGAAAGGCACTGTGGGAGGTTATGCAGATATACGGGATAGGAGGAAAGCTTCTGGGAGCTGTCAAGAGTTTTTATGAGAGTAGTAGAGCTTGTGTCAGGATTGGAAATGGAGAGAGTGAGTGGTTCGAGGTAAAGGTGGGACTTCGTCAAGGATGCGTTATGTTGCCCTGGCTGTTCAACTTATACATGGATGGGGTGGTGCGAGAGGTAAATGCAAGGGTAGTGGGCAAGGGATTGGAGATGGTTAAAGAAAATGGAGAAAAGTGGGAGGTGAGCCAGCTGTTGTTTGCGGACGACACTGCGCTTGTGGCAGGATTGGAGGAGGGATTGAGGAAGTTGGTGACAGAGTTTGGGAGAGTATGTGATAGAAGAAAGCTAAAGATAAATGTGGGTAAAAGTAAGGTGATGAGATGTACAAGGGGTGAAAGTGGCGGTAGACTGGAAGTGAGCATTAAGGGAGAGCGACTGGAGGAAGTGGATAGTTTTAGATACTTGGGTGCAAATGTGGCAGGAAAAGGTGGAGTGAAGGTGGAGGTAGAATGTAGATTGAGAGAAGCGAGTAAATGCCTTGGTGGATTAAAGAATGTAATGAGGAATAGACATTTGGGAATGGATGCTAAGAGGAGACTGTATGAAGGAGTGATTGTGCCAACAGCACTGTATGGGGCGGAAACATGGAACATAAGAGAGGAAGAGAGAAGGAGTTTGAATGTGTTTGAGATGAGGTGTCTGAGAAGTATGATGGGGGTTACTAGGCTAGATAGAGTGAGAAATGAGGAGGTGAGGAGGAGAACAGGGGTGGAAAAGGAGCTGGGAGATAGGGTTGATGAAAGAATATTAGGATGGTTTGGACACATGGAAAGAATGAATGAGGAAAGACTAGTAAAAAAGGTATGGAAGGCAGATGTGGAGGGAGTGAACATGAGGGGACGTCCTAGGATGAGGTGGATGGATGGGGTGAAGGGGACTTTGGGGAAGAGGGGAATGTCTGTTGAGGAAGGATGGGAGAGGACAGAAGACAGGGGCGAATGGAGAATGGTTGTATATGGATGATGTTGTGATTGCATGAGGTGGAATGGGCAGGGGGTGGGGGGTGACGTAGTATGCGTGAGCAAAATTTGGCGCAGCCCGAAGGGATTTCTCCCCGTCCTCTCCTTTTATGCAATGGGAGGACGGAGAGGGGGGGTCGCCGATTTAATGAAGTGGCCTTGCTGTGGATGTGCTGTGTCTTGCGACACTGCTTCTGACCCAGGGCAGTGGACAAGGTGCAGGGATGACCCGTCATCCAGGAGGTGCTCAGATAAGAGGGAGGGTGGAGGGGTGTGGAGTGCATTCAGGGATGGAATGGATGGAAATGATTTTATGCCTTTCCCTTTTTGGCTATCTCCCTTGTAAGGGGGAAAAAGCCTTGGTATATGTATGGTATATGTATGTACTGAATATAATTTATAAAATGTGCACAGATAATCTGGTTATATCTTTATCCCATGCCAGGGACACCCTCTGAAAGAAATACATGAATTCAAGGGTATTTACCTAATTGTAGTATACAGGAAGCAGAGCTGGGTGTGTTACTTGGTGCGTTCCACTTTAGTTTGGCTGTGGTTAGCGCTGCCAAACTATTAAAACAAAAAAGGTGCCGGTATGGTATAGCCTATGAAATTTTTCCTTGGTATAGTATGTGGCCTACCGGACTTTTATTTCGGTATGAACCTGTCTCTTAAGCTTTAATAGTTGGGGAGCGCTAACCCGCAGCCAAACTAAAGCAGAATGCACTGAGGAATGTGCCCAGCTCTGCAGGAAAGGAGCAACACTCATTTGGTCCTATCTCCTATTCTCTAGTTTTCTAACATACCTAGACTCAAATTCATCTACGATTCCATCTTAATCTATACAGTACTACCTCTAATTATCAGACGTTAATCAGCTGTGTTTTTGGTGTTTTTGGTGTGTTTTTGGTGCTGTTGTTTAGTGCTGTGCAATCGCTATGCCACCCAAAAACCACTCCAAATCAAAGGATTATTCAAATCAATGGACACCATTACCCCCTTTAGTCCATTAATGAGAGGTAGTACTGTATATTTGATTTCCAATTATTATATTTTGATTGGAACTTGTGTATTGTTTAAGCTTGGGCTATCACTTTCTAAGCTATTCCACATAGTTGTACATCTATATGGAAAACTGCATTTCTTTACATCCTTTTGACATGTGGTCTTTCATAATTTACTTCCATGACCTCTTAAATCCCTCCCATCTTTAATCAGGATATCACTTCTATCAATGCAATCTATCTCCTTTAGTGATTTGAACACAATAATCATGTCACCTCTTTCTCTTCAATCTTTCAAAGTTGGTAGACCCAGTACTTTTAGTCCTCCCTCATATGGTTTATCTGCCAGGCTGGGGACCAGTTTGGTTGCTAACTTTTGCTTTCTCTCAATCTTGCTTATTCCCTTCACTCTGTGTGGGGATCATACTATACTACCGATATATATTCCAGTCTTGAACATATCAGGGTTTCGATAAGTTTTTTCATCATCTCTTAATCTATATAATGGAATGCCACTTTAATCTTCTGCAGTAGTCCATATGTCTTTCCCACAATCCTGCTGATATGTCTGTCAGGTGACAGGTTGTCTTTTATCAACACTCCCAAGTCTTTCTCCTTTATTACTTTTGTAATGTGTTCACTTCCCAAGAAATAGTTTAAGGATGGCCTTTTGCCGCTGTTGCCTATTTCCAGTATTTTGCTTTTTTTTGGTATTGAACTTCATTTCTTATTCTTGGCTCCATGCAAAAATAGTATTTAGGTCTTTTTGCAACATCCTATCATCATCCTCATTTTTCACTCTTCTCATGATTTTTGCATCACCTCCAAACATGCTGGCATAGTTTGTTGTTCCTTCCATTGTGTCATTAACGTAGACAAGAAATATTATTGGTGCAAGCATTGAACCTTGTGGAATTCTGCACCTTACTGCCCTCAATCTTGACATCTTATCCTTTACTCCTGTATCTTGCTTTCAAAGTCTTTAATACATTCTAGTAGTTTGCCTCTCAGTCCTCCAACATGCTCCAATTTCCACATAAGTTGACTGTGAGGTACTTTAACAAATGCCTTCTTTAGGTCGAGGTACACACAGTCCACCCAACCCTCTCTTGCAGTACATCAATCACTCTCAAGTAAAAGCTGAAAAGGTTCAACACATGTGACCTTCCAGATCTGAAGCCAAACTGACTGTTTGTCAGAATGTTCATCTTTTCAAGATATTTGGTCCATCGATCATTCACAATCCTTTCACATAATTTCAATATTGTGTTGGTTAATGATACTGGCCCATAATTTAGTGGCATTTCCTTGTTTCCACCTTTGTGAATGGGACCTTTCGCAGTGGGCGATTTGATACCAGACACCGCCAGATTTTGTCATTCTTGCCAGAAAATAAATACTTTTTTGGGCAAGTTTTATAAGCTTACAGAGGTGTATCGTTGTACATTATTGTGTCTGAAATTTAAGTCAATTAATTTCATGATTGCAAATGGTATATAGCATTGCTTGAGCCCTCTATTTATAATTACAGATGATATTCGTAAAACAGCCTATAATTTTATCAAGCCAAGCAATTTGTCATTTTCTACCGACTTCAATGGATGTATACTGATATATACTATCATTTGAATGCACCAAGCAATAGGCAAATCCATGTAATGTATAGAAAACATAATTTTGCATCAAAGACTTAATTTTTAAGGTACGTTTACGGTTTGTCTTTCTCTTACTTTTTCTTGAATCTGATGTGCAGTCTGCCACGGCACACGTAAAATTAGTCATATTTGTTTGAAAATAGCTCCCAGCAGATCTAAGAGGCTATTGTTTACACAAACGTCGCTCACCTCGTACGTCCGCCACCACTGTTATCTCACTGATTATCTTCATATACAGGACATGACAGTGATATCCATTATTTTTAAACACTCTCAGATAAAATGCACAAACCGAAATCAACATCCTCTTATTTTTACTGCTCATATTTACTTCAGTAAAAATAATTACCTATTTTTAGTTTTATCTTATAATTAAATTAACAAAGCCTTATCACACACCAGTAAGTAAAAATTATAACATTAAGAGTCATGTTTTTAATTTTGAATACACTTATGCAGCAATTTATGTCGTATTTCTTTTTAAATATCGGTTTCCAAATTAGCTAAGTCACCCCTTTGCCTAGTGAAATCCGAGACAATTGAAAATTCTAGTGCTAATAGGAATCTACGAGCCTGACTGCGAAAGGTCCCATTGGGACCCTATTTGCCCTTTTCCAATCAAATGGTCCAATACCTTCTATCATTGACCATGTAAGACTGGATCTTGTCCACTAGTTGTTCCCTGCATTCTTTAAGTATCCAGTTTGAGATCCCGTCAGGTCCTGAAGTTTCTGTCACATCCAATGATCCCAGGAGATTGAGCACTTCCCTCACTTCTACATTTATATCTGCTAAACCTAGTTTTTTACTCCCTTTGCTTTTCTCCAAAAAGTTGCACTTTTTTGTAAAAACTTATTAGAGACCTTCATTCATTATTTCTGCTTCTTCAAAGACCTCACCTTCTACTATCAATTTGGTGATTTCTTTCCCATGTCTCAATTTACCAATTATGAACCTGTAAAACAGTTTTGGTTCATTTTTTTTAGAATCAGTACAGAGAAGAATGACCAAAATGATACAAGGACTCGGAAATTTGCCTTACGAAGAGAGGCTTAGGCACCTAAACTTACACTCTCTGGAAAGACGCAGAGTGTGGGGTGATCTAATAGAAGTGTTCAAGTGGATCAAAGGCTATAACAAGGGTGATGCAAACAAGGTCATCATAATAAAACAACAGGGCAGGACTCGCAGTAATGGGTATAAACTGGACAAATTTAGATTTAAAAAGAAAATAGGCAAGAATTGGTTTACTAATAGGGTGGTCGATGAATGGAATAAACTTAGTAACCATGTAGTAAGCGCTGAAACTATCAGTTGTTTTAAAAAACGATTAGACAACTTTATGGATGGGGATGACAGGTGGTGATGGATACAGAGCTGCCTAGTGTAGGCCTTATGGTCTTTTGCAGTCTCCTTTATTTCTTATGTTCTTATACCTCTTTCGTTTTTAGGAATGTCCCCTTTTGGGGCTACAGGTAGTAGGACTCCTAATCCCATCCCCCGTCCCTTTTTTGTCGCCTTTTACAACTCAAGTGGAAATACTTAGTGGCAGTATTCTTTTGCTCCCACCACAGGGTAGGTAGGTGAAAAAAGGAAATGAATATTCAGAGAAATGATGCAGGACAGTAACAAGGGGTTGGGGGACAGCATAATGGAGGGACAGTCATAGTATAAAAGTGACAGGAAAGGGAGGAGTGGGGGTGGAGGTTGAGAGAATGTAGATTGAGAGAAGCGAGTAAATGCCTTGGTGGATTAAAAAGTGTAATGAGAAATCGACATTTGGGAATGGATGCATAGAGGAGGTTATATGAAGGAGTGATTGTGCAATCAGCATTGTATGGGGCAGAAACATGGAACATAAGAGAGGAAGAGAGAAGGAATTTGAATGTGTTTGAGATGAGGTGTCTGAGAAGTATGATAGGGGTTACTATAGATAGAGTGAGAAATGAGGAGGTGAGGAGGAGAACAGGGGTGGAAAGGGAGCTGGGAGATAGGGTTGATGAAAGAGTATTAGGATGGTATGGACACATGGAAAGAATGGGTGAAGAAAGATTAGTAAAAGAAGTGTGGAAGGCAGAGGTGGAAGGAGTGAATATCAGGGGGTGTCCTAGGATGAGATGGATGGATGGGGTGAAAGGGGCTTTACAAAAGAGAGGAATGTCTGTAGAGGAAGGATGGGAGAGGACAGAAGATAGGGGTGAATGGAGAAGGGTTGTGTATAGATGAGGCTGTGATACATGAGGGGGAGTGGGTGGGGGATTGGGGGGTGAGGAAGTATGTATGAGAAAAAAATTGATGCAGCCTGAAGGGATTTCTCCCCATCTTCTCCTTTTCTGCATGAGGGGACAGAGAGGGGGGGTCGCCAAACTTATGAAGTGGCCTTGCTGTGGATGTGCTGTGTCTTGCGACACTGCTTCTGACCCAGGGCAGTGGACAGGATGCAGGGATGACCTGTCATCCAGGAGGTGCCAAGATAGGAGGGAGGGAGGAGGGTGGAGGGGAGTGGAATATATGGGAAATGAAATGGGTGGGAGTGATTTCTATGCCTTTTTCTTTTTGGCTACCCCCCGCATAAGGGGGAAAAAGCCTTTGGTATGTGTATGTATGTATTATACCTCTTTCAAAATCAGTTTCTTCCTCCCTGTGAATTCTGGTATAGTCATTCCTAAAGGTTTCCCATTTTCTCCTTATTCCTGGGTGCACTGCTGCCTGAGCTCACCAGAGCACCACTGCAACATTGTGTTGTTTCATTTTTTCCTTTCTCTTAAATTTAGTAACATATTGCAATGATTATCAATTTGGGGCAAAGTAAAATTTTGAGGTCTGGAAAAAACAAAAAAACTTCCCTCTCTTTTATGATTTAACCCTTAGCACACGAGGACATAACGTTGACATTCTGATGTCCATCTGGGTATACAAGGATGCCAATGTCAGAACCCTGAGGTTCAAGTGGGTATAACAGGATGTCGGCATTGGTGTTTTGATTATATTTCTTTTGTTGTTGTAGATGAGTGACCCCCATATTTTGTGAACAGGATTCATTGCATCTACTGTGGTTATCCATATTCAGGGTGAAAGAAAAAAAAAAAAAAAAAAAGAAGAAAAAAGAAAAAAGAAAAAAAAAAAAAAAAACTATTACAGCGGTAACTTTATATCTTATATTGTGATGCATCATTGTATCATCATACATCAAGCAGCCTAACACTTGGGTGCAAATATTCAACTCATATCGGTTCCCAGGGATATGGCACCTCTAAAATATGCAGTGTACCCTGGCAGAAATTTGTTGAGGCAGTACACTAGAAGAGCTGTGGCATATTATTTCACAGTCAACCTAGTTTAACAATGACACATGAAAGGATATAAATTAAATATGGCTTCTTAACCAATTCAGTGTGACTCAAATTCTTGCACGCAGCATCGGCTGCCTCATGTACGTTGCATCACACTACTCACATTATAAAATATAAAGTCAATGCTGTATTACTCATTCTCTTTTAGTCTGAGTAATAATAAACACAGAAAACATGATCAAACCAGTTCATAGAAACCAGGGGTAACTTCTGTACAACTACAAAAAATATATAGAATCAAGACGCTGATGCCAGCATCTTTGTGTATCCACTTGTACCTCATGACGCCTACATGACAGACTGGTGGTGGACAGAATGTGGAAGATAAAAAGTATATACAAACAGGTATGGAGACTCTTGTTCACCTGGTCCAACCCAACCTAACTCTAATTCAGGAGGAATACTATTTCCTTCTTCAGGTCACAGTTCCTTCTGTGAGGGATGCACTTGTGGTGGGGATGGCTCTTACGGTGAACACTCACAAATGACAGTTTAGTAATCACGTATCATATCAAATGTTCCTGCTGGTTAACAAATCTGTCAGGATTAGTGATGATTTTTTTTTTTTTTTTTTTTTTTTTACATGTCCAAATTTGTTCAGATATTAAGTATATCAAGTATATGAAAACAGGTGTAAGTACTTGATTCATCCCTCCACATATGTGTATCTACCTTATCCAAAGAGACATCAGACACAGTATAAAAATAAACAAGTAATTGACCTTTTCAGTCAGGACTCAGATGCTGCAACAAGTGTAGATACTGTAAATGGGCCAATATGGCTACCTTACAAAATTTACTCTAAGTATAATCTTCAAAGATTAAACACTCCAAATTTCCTTGTCATGAATGGTTAAACATACACATAAAATAGGATATACAATAAGGTATGCACAAATTAATCATGGTCTATGGGCCTGGAAAAAGCAAGAAGAGAGTGCAAGTATAGGAGCAAATGGAGCCTTCTATCATGGCCATCCCCTGGAGGGAGGGGAAGTTCCTAGGAACAGGCATCAGACTCAGACATTGTAGATGTAGTAGGCTCTGAACTTCTGACTCCATCAATCCAAGTCCTGAGGTTCCTGCTGTTCCTCTTCAGGCTCCTCTATATCAGATGGGGAAATCTGGGGCCGGCTGCCGGGGCTGGGCGTATTATCAATTGAGCCCTCAGAATATTCTGTTTCTGAATCATCCGTATTGGGCAGAAACGTGGAACATAAGAGAGGAAGGGAGGAGTTTGAATGTGTTTGAGATGAGGTGTCTGAGAAGTATGGTGGGGGTTACTAGGCTGGATAGAGTGAGAAATGAGGAGGTGAGGAGGAGAACAGGGGTGGAAAAGGAGCTGGGAGATAGGGTTGATGAAAGAATATTAGGATGGTTTGGACACATGGAAAGAATGAGTGAAGAAAGACTAGTAAAAGAAGTATGGAAGGCAGATGTGGAGGGAGTGAACATGAGGGGACGTCCTAGGATGAGGTGGATGGATGGGGTGAAGGGGGCTTTGGGGAAGAGGGGAATGTCTGTTGAGGAAGGAAAGGAGAGGACGGAAGACAGAGGTGAGTGGAGAATGGTTGTATATGGATGATGTTGTGATTGCATGAGGAGGAATGGGCGGGGGGTGGGGTAGTATGTGTGAGTAAATTTTGACGCAGCCCGAAGGGATTTCTCCCCGTCCTCTCCTTATATGCAAGGGGGGACGGAGAGGGGGGGTCGCCGATTAAATGAAGCGGCCTTGCTGTGGATGTGCTGTGTCTTGCGACACTGCTTCTGACCCAGGGCGGTGGGCAGGGTGCAGGGATGACCCGTCATCCAGGAGGTGCTCAGATGAGAGGGAGGGTGGGAGGGGTGTGGAGTGTATTTAGGGATGAAATGGGTGGGAGTGTTTTTATGCCTTTCCCTTTTTGGCTACCTCCCTTGGAAGGGGGAAAAAGCCTTGGTATATGTATGTATGTATGTATGAATCATCCGACTCAAGCTGGAAAGTATGGATGTTGCTTGAAGCAGTAGAATCCTACTGGTTGATGGCTGTTGTTGTAGTAGTGGTGGATAAGTGACAGGAGCTGCATTTAAAAAAAAAAAAAAAAAAAAAAAAAAATCCATGTTTTTTGTCGTTTTTTTTTTTATAAAACATTTTTTTTATATAAAAGAAAAACACTTTTTTTGTTGCATCTATAGTCTGGATATACCAGCACAGTGAGTTATTTCAGTGGTTGAAAGTTTGTAGTGTAGTGAAGTGATTCAATGATTTTGAGGTCAATCAATTTCAAGTCCGCAATGAAAGCAGGCATATGAGTGGGGTCTAATAAAAAAAATAGAGGAAAGTTACAAGGGAGTGAAGGCTTCAAATTGGGTGGGTGGGTGTCTCCCTTCACAAATTGACCAGTTGTTTTCACAAGTCAACTGGTCATTTTCACATGTTGACCAGTCATTTTCACAAATTAACTAAATTCTCATGCCACTGCATTGATTATCAATGCAGAATAACACAAAATTATCAAGAGTAGAAGTTACAAGTCTTTACATTTTATTTGTTTTTACAGCTTGGTAAAAAAAATAAATGAATAAAAGAGAGAAAACCTTCTTAAAAAAAGTAATAAATACACAAAATAAAATTTCATAGAAATGTGGAAATTTCACATGGGTATGTGAAATGAGTGCATAGAGGGATTAGGGAGAAATGTCAATGTAATAGTACTGGGAGACCTTAATGCTAGGGTAGGAAATGATCCAATTGATTGAGTGGTTGGGAAATGTGGAGTTCCAGGAAAGAATTGTAGTGGAGAATTGATGGTGGAGATGTGTCTAGAAAGAGAGTTGATAGCAAATACAGTGTTTCGGAAGAAAGTCAAGCATAAGTACACATGGGAGAGGGTGGTGGGTGGAAGGGCAGTAGATAAAGCATTAATGGATTATGTAGTGGTAAATAGGAGGATGTACATGTTCTAAGAGGAGAGGGTGGGGGAATACCAGATCATTTTTTGGTGGAAGGTAAGTTGAGAGTGGAGGACAGATGGAGAAAGAGGTAAAGGACAAAAGGTAGGGAGGTGCTTAGAGTGAACTCTTTAAATCGAAAGGAAAAGGAGGAGTACAAGAAGAAGCTGAGGGAGGAGTGGGAGGGAGTGAAGGATACAGTAGAGCTAGAAGTGGAGGAGGAATGGGGATGGTTCAAGGAGGGAGTCACAAAGTGTGCAAGGATGGTGTGTGGAACAAGAAAGACAGGAGGAAATAGAAGGAAGGGTAGTGAATGGTGGGATGAGGAAACAAAGAAGGTGGTAGAAGAGAAGAAGCGAGTTTTCACAGATTGGTTACAAAATAGGACAAGGGAGTCATATGAGAGGTACAAAGAAAAGAAAAGAGAAGTAAAGCAAAAGGTAAAGGAGGCAAAGAGGAGAGCAGATGTGAAGTGGGGTAAGAGTATGATAGAAAATTTTGAAAGTAATAAAAAGATGTTTTGGAAAGAATTAAGAGAGGAAGAGGAGGAAAATCAAGTAGAGAAGAAAAGGTTAAAGGTGCAGATGGAGAGATGATAATGGAAGAGAAGGCAGTAAGAGGAAGATGGGCAGAGGATTTTAGGGAGTTGCTAAATGTGAAGGAGGATAGAGAGGGAAAGATAGCTGCAGTGGGAAATGCTAAGAAAATGACCATGATGAGTGAGGAAAATGGAGGAGAAATAAGGAAGGATGAAGTGAAGGCAGTTGTTAAGATGATGAAAGCAGGTAAGGCACCTGGGTTGGATGGATGCCATGCAGAATGTCTAAAAAAGGAGGTACAATGATGGTGGACTGGCTGGTGAGGTTATTTAATGTTTGCTGGAGAGAGGGTAGAGTGCCAGAGGACTGGAGGAGTGTCTGTATAGTTCTACTTTACATGGGAAAAGGGGACAAGTGTGAATGTAGTAGTTTCAAAGGGATTAGCTTGTTAAGTGTAGTTGGGAAGGCTTATGGGAGGATCTTGATTGAGAGGATTAGGAGAAGAACAGAGGGAGTAAATGGTGAGGAACAGTGTGGATTAAGGACGGGTAGAGGTTGTGTAGATCAGATTTTTTTTGTGGTAAGACAGATATGCGAGAAAGCTATAGGAAAGGGGAAGGATGTTTTTTGAGCTTTTATGGATCTGGAAAAGGCTTACGACAGGGTAGACAGAAAGGCATTGTAGGTTTTGCAGATATACGGGATAGGGGGAAAGCTTCTAGGAGCTGTCAAGAGTTTTTATGAGAGTAGTAGAGCTTGTGTCAGGATTAGAAATGGAGAGAGTGTGTGGTTCGAGGTAAAGGTGGGACTTCATCAGGGATGTGTTATGTTGCCCTGGCTGTTCAACTTGTACATGGATGGGGTAGTGCGAGAGATAAATGCAAGGGTGGTGGGTCAGGGATTGGAGATGGTTAAAGAAAATGGAGAAAAGTGGGAGGTGAGCCAGCTGTTGTTTGCGGACGACACTGCGCTTGTGGCAGGATCGGAGGAGGGATTGAGGAAGTTGGTGACAGAGTTTGGGAGAGTGTGTGATAGAAGAAAGCTGAAGATAAATGTGGGTAAAAGGTGATGAGATGTTCAAGGGGTGAAAGTGGCAGCAGACTGGAAGTGAGCATTAAGGGAGAGCGACTGGAAGAAGTGGATAGTTTTAGATACTTGGGTGCAAATGTGGCAGGAAAAGGTGGAGTTAGAATGTAGATTGAGAGAAGCGAGTAAATGCCTTGGTGGATTAAGAAGTGTAATGAGGAATAGACATTTGGGAATGGATGCTAAGAGGAGACTGTATGAAGGAGTGATTGTGCCAACAGCACTGTATGGGGCAGAAACATGGAACATAAGAGAGGAAGAGAGAAGGAGTTTGAATGTGTTTGAGATGAGGTGTCTGAGAAGTATGATGGGGGTTACTAGGCTAGATAGAGTAAGAAATGAGGAGGTGAGGAGGAGAACAGGGGTGGAAAGGGAGTTGGGAGATAGGGTTGACGAAAGAGTATTAGGATGGTTTGGACACATGGAAAGAATGAGTGAAGAAAGACTAGTAAAAGAGGTATGGAAGGCAGATGTGGAAGGACTGAACATGAGGGGACGTCCTAGGATGAAGTGGATGGATGGGGTGAAGGGGGCTTTGGGGAAGAGGGGAATGTCTGTTGAGGAAGGACGGGAGAGGACAGAAGATAGGGGTGAATGGAGAATGGTTATATATGGATGATATTGTGATGCATGAGGTGGAATGGGTGGGGGGAGGGGGGGAGGTAGTATGTGTGAGCAAAATTTGATGCAGCCCGAAGGGATTTCTCCCCGTCTTCTCCTTTTATGCATGGGGGGGACAAAGAGGGGGGTCGCCGATTTAATGAAGCAGCCTTGCTGTGGATGTGCTGTGTCTTGCGACACTGCTTCTGACCCAGGGCAGTGGACAAGGTGCAGGGATGACCCGTCATCCAGGAGGTGCTAAGATTATAAGATAAGAGGGAGGGTGGAGGGGTGTGGAGTGTATTCAGGGATGGAATGGGTGGGAATGATTTTATGCTTTTCCTTTTTGGCTACCTCCCTTGTAAGGGAGAAAAAGCCTTGGTATATGTATGTACTATGTATGTATGTATTGTATGTCACCTGGGTCAATCTTGGATAGTACTGGATCTGGAGTTGCAGGTAGAGCAGCCTCTTCCAGAAGTCATCTGAAGGCGTGAAGCTCTGTCTATTACATTTTTTTTTAATTCTGTACATAATGATTTTTTTTTTGCTTCAATATCTTATCATCTACCATATGATAATAATGATAATCATAATCACAATAATGTTGAACTTGAATATTTAACCCATATCATAATAATTATAATGATAATGTTGAACTAGAATATTTATTAACTAACACTCTTGCTATACATCAGAAACCGATCTCCAAATTTCAGTAGCATGACAAGAGAGGATGAAATGGAAGATTACCGAATAAATTTACATCTTCTCTCCCTGACACCATAATTATTATACCAGCAAATTTAATTTAGAAAAACACAGGACCACGGTTTTCCAATGAACTTATAATCAAATATATACTTACGTGTTACTTTCGTTTCTTGAAAACATATTACACTAGCATCCAACTTCAGGAGAATTTCTCTTATATCTGTTTTTAATGACCGTAACCCATTTATATTCCATGAAAGAATTTTGAAAGGCATTTTAGTTTATTCCCTTGGCGCGTAATGTTTAGAATGATCAGCTGTTTACCTATCGATTGTAATTTGTTTTATCTAGTTAACGATTCCTACTCTTTAGACAATTTCAGCAAGGGTCTGCATCATCGAAGTTTATGTGCAAACTCTATCTGCACTTAATATGAATAGCTATTAATTGTAATAGATGAGCATTGAATTAGCAACAGCAATTTGCAATCGAACACAAAACAGAATCTGCCGAAGTACCTGGAGGATTCAATTATCTTTCCAAATGCTTTTTAAGACAAACGTCGTTTCAGATTCTTTTTAGTTTGATAAACATGTTACTTATACTGTTTTCTCAGTTATACTTTGTTAGCCCTTGGCAGTTGTCAGTGGACCGCTGAGTTTTGGGTTGTGAAACCCTGCCAAATAACAGTTGTATGCCTTCCACACTGTGAGTAATTACAAACGAGACATTAGTATGTGTGACATCATTCCAGGGAATACAAGTGAATAGTTTTGCCTGCTGATGTATTTAGGAAATTGCTCAAGAGCTGGAAGCCTTTACCGCAGTACTGTACCTGTAATGGAATCAAGGGCATAAGGAAATGAATGATAGCAGAAGCAGATAACATGATGACAGTATATTAGCTTTCGGAATAATAAAATCAGTGAGCAATTAAGAATTTTGTTAAAACACGAGTTCTCTATGATTGCATGTGCCTTTTTTATGTAATTCATAGATTCCAACACTTAATAAAGTTAATTGTTGGTTCAACATTTTCCATAATATTTAGTGGTTCTGGTATTTATTAGATATCATTAGTGCCAAGTTGGCTCAGTTATCTTAAATCACTATTTACATTTCTTCCATCCAGCAATATTGTAATATTGATTGTGATCCTTCAATATCACATTTGAAAGTTAAGTCTCATGATAATTTGTTAAACCTGGAGAATTCCAAAGTCGTCAATATCCTAGGTTTACTGACTGTCTAATGAAGAGAATATGGCTCAGTCATTACCCTCAGTAGAATAGTTTAGCCAGATTGCAGTATAATGTGTATGATTATTAGCAACAATATGTTTTAGTTTTATGTGAAGAGTGTATTCCAAGAAAGTTTTTGCAATTTATAGATTAGATTGTGTGAAGGTTCTTGGTTCTTGACTCTAGGTTACATTTAGAGATCCGTGTCTCAAAGGTATGGTGAGCCACTGCTGCTTTCATTCCCAGTATCTATTTTGGAGGTCGACTTGGTCTTATATGCGATCTTAGGCTGGCTGGGAGCTTGGCTGTGTGGCTAGGTACTGGAGGCTCATCTGGCAAAGTCCTGAGAAACTTGTGAAGTTTTGCTTTGAATCTTTTAACTGGGCAGCCTTTTAGACCTTTTTTTTTATCCTTTGGGAGTAACTTGAAGATCCATAGCCTGTCATGGCTGAGGTATTTTCTACATTTAAGATAACAGCAATTGCTATAGTTGTGGTCCTTAAACCTGTCTTATCCCAGTTGTATATTCACCTTTGAATACACAGTATCCACAGAAAATACTAGTACAGTATTATGTAATCATAGACTGTGACCAAATCATTATGATGTACATTGGAATACAAGATAATATTATAGTGAATTATATATCTGTTACTTTCACTTATCTTAATCACATATATAGCCATAAACTTGCTATGTTCATGCCATCCACCAAAATTTTATTTCAAGTAAAGTGGAATTGTAGTGGTGCTTTGGCCTGCTAGTCATATTCACCACATTACAGCTTCTATTGTATGTGTGGAAATACAGCAACTGTAAATACAATGACTAAGGTATAGCATCAGAACTTTCATGGACAGCAAAACTATGTCTAATGATGACAGCCAAAGAATTTGAATGTTTTTATTTGTATTCACACAGTTGAAGTATGTAGGATACTGCACACACACTTATATCAAAACAAACACTCCAAGAATCCAAGAATAACCACTAAATTCCATACTCAAACTCCTCCAGATGTCAGCCCTACAGAAAAATCAATCCCACAATAAATGAGAACCCTACTAGCAAGTGCAGGTGGTCATTGGAGACAACCACAGTGTAATCATGAAGGATATCAATCCTGCAAGTAGGAGGTCCTGGGCTAGAGCCCTGGGCAGTTCGAGGTTTTCAGTAATACTCGTACCTCAAACATGATACAGTGGCTTCTGCAGCAATGCATGCACCTGGACTCAGCCTGATGGGTAGGGTAGGTGTGGGAGATCCCTTGAGGTCATGCAGACAAGAAAATAATGTCTCTTGCCTTAGTGGCTTAAGGGTCAATTTGATAACTATTGAAGGCTACCAGGAAGAGGAGGATCACCTCTAGGAGAGACCTGAGGCGATGGATTGATTGATAGTATACAGGAAGAGAGATTTGCTCTTGGTGTCCTGTCTCTTATTCTCCAGGTATCATACCTAAATTTAATTCATACATAGTTCCAGTTCCAGCTTAAGCTTTATCATTTATGCTGTTCCGAGAGTGTGTATCTGTATGATTTTTTATTTATTTATTTATTACTATTTTTTTTTTTACATCCTTCAGATGTGTCTGCCACATAATGCTAGGAACATTCTGAATAATATGAACATTTTTCTTTTCATTGTATATTTTGTCACAATGCAGAAAGGGTTCTTTTCTCAACATTGTAGGCAGCCATTCTTTCTATTATGATTATGCACTGAGGTGTGTTATAATCTTCTGCACTGTCATCCTTAGGACTGTTTTGTAGCCATTTGCAGACCATGTTATTCATCTGTTCTGTGTGAGATTCCAGAATTTTTCCTTATTTCTACTGTCCAAATCCTGAATTTCTGCTGCTCATTCCCATCCAAGAATACAGCAAAGTTGTTGACGCATGTCACCTGTAACTCCTGCTGCATGCTACTTAAGCCATGTTGAAGTACTTGTTACTATGTTTTGCTGATGTATTCAGTTCTGTGAATGATGCATCTTCATTAGTACTTTTGAATCATATGCATATCACCATCAGTCATTCTATTGCCTTGGTTTATTCCTGTAGATCTACAATTTCAATATATCTGACTGCCCACAAGATCAGCCCATAAATCAGTAAGAAGGAACTGTGCTACTGTCTGAACTGTGTGAATGCTGGGTATTGTAAAGTTGTATGTTCTAGCTCTTCTGGAATGTTTTCCTTGTTGGTTTTGTAACTGAGTACTTGACTTTACATGGCATTGTTCTTAGAGCATTAAGAAGTTTATCTGTTATACAGGATAAATAAGAAGGCTTGAATGCCAAAATAACACCTTGATCTTAAACATACAAGAAGTGTGGTGGGAGCTACAAGGATGGATAGAGTGAGAAATGAAGAGGTGAGATGAAAAACAGTGATAGATGAGGAGCTAACAGATGGGTTGATCAAAGAATACTGGAATTAGTTTGGGTATGTGTAAAGAATGAGTGAAAAAAGATAAAGAGTGTGGAGGGTAGAGGAGGATGGAGCGAACTTAGGAGGAAGACCAAGAATGGGCTGGCTGGATGAGATGAAGGGTGGCCTTTGGTAAAAGGGGAATATCTGTTGAGCAGGTAAAGGAGTGGGCAAGAGATAGGTGTGAATGGTAAACAGATGACAAATTGATGGGGCTTGTAAGGATTTCTTCTTCTCTTCTCTATATTTCTCATGAGTGGATGAAGGGGGGTCACCATGTAATCAAATGGTAGGGGTAAACCAGCTTTTGTTCTCAGGCCCTACTGTGGATGTGCTTTATTTTGTTGTATTCCTTGTGACAAGGGCAGTGAGTGAGGTACAATAATGGCCCTTCATCCAAAAGGAGCTAAGATAAAAGACAAATTGTGTGGGATGGGTGAAGGGTGGGTGCATATTTTGGCTGGTCACTCCCTTGTAAGGGGGAAAAGGATTTTCATTATGTGTATGTATATATGGAGTAATAGTCATCATGTTCGGAAGGCAGCTTGAATATTATTAAATGGGTAATCAAGATGGAAAGATATGGAGGATTGTCAAGGAGAAGAAGAAAGTTGAAATGGCTGCAAATTTTCATTGGCATATTAATCTTGGAATAGAGGAACAATGGGAGTGACTATGTAGTACTATTGGAGTGTTAAGATGTAAGTATTTAAACATATGTAGTAGGTTCCAATATTGATCATTTGAATTTTGTATCAAGGAGCATAGTGATATTCATGCCAAGCAGCAGCATTGACAAACTCCAGTAAGATTATTCAAGTCAGAGATTTTGTTTTGGTTTTGATGATTTCATTCAGCTAAGAAATAGACAGACTGGGGCCAGAATAGGATTGGGGTCTAGTCTCTCCTGACTGATTTACAGTAGAATAGAATTGTTTGATGTTAGCCATAAATTTTGTATCTTGCAGCATCATACTAGAAGTGAGAGGAGTCTTGCTGATGTACAGGTAGTTCTTAATTTAAGGGATAAACAGAGACAGGGAGGAGTTGTGTAATTTGAGTTGTTGGGGGGGGGGGGAATCAGAAGGTTACCAGAGTATCCACTGCATAAAACTATTTTTAAGGAGTTTTTGTAAGGGGTATTTCTGGATGTAAAAAAAAAAAAAAAATAACAAACTCCATAATTCAAATAAAATGTATTATTTTATCAGTCATGTTCCACCAGATTTGCATGAAATAAACTCATGATTAGAGAACTATGTGTAAGATTGAATTGTTCTGAGATGCGGATGAACACCAAGAGATCCTTTTCTCGAAGAGAATGGTCTTATCCTCTTCCTTGTTGAATACTTCCCTCATTGAGCATCCACCGTGTGTGATGATATCTGTAAGCTGATTTGGGATTGCTTTGATAATAGTGGCATTCATACTGGTAGTTTGAATAGTCATTTTGATGACCTGCACATAGTATGGTTTCATAAACTGGTGAAACCATACCCTACTCTTTACAAAAGTCTTGTTCCTTGTACTGGACAATTATCTGACTTGCAGAAACATTTAAACTGTTCATCAAAGGATCTTCCTTAAACTGAATAGAATTTTTTGGCATTAGTCAGAGCAAAATCAGTAAAGGGGTTGAGATTGCCTTAACCCTTTTAATTCTGTACAGGATCCTGTCCTAAGCTGGATAAATTAGACATCAGATAGAACAGGATCTGTAAAGGTACCATCATATAAATGGCTTGATTAGTTCTCTCCTTTATTCCACATAGCTAGTAACCTCCATTTTTAGTTACGTACCCATAAGTATGAATTGTTGTATACTGTAAAGTATCATTTTACATAATTGGTTAACTTTTGTCATAATTTCCAAATGGTACTCTGTTCTTAGGATCAGATTGAGAGCTAGTCTAGTTACTTTGTTGCAATACAAGAAGCTTTTTCACAAGGGTTTGTGGGACCTATTATAACAGAAAAATAGTAATTCAAAGCTGCAGCACATATTGAGGTTTTATGTGAGCAGTGAACAACAACTGTATTGGGATTTGCAGATGGATTTGTATTTTATGGCACTTCTATCCTTTGGGACAATATTGCAACAGAGATGGAATCATAGAGGTTAGTAAAAGAGATAAGGAGGGGCAGTGAAAAAAAATCTGTGTGGAGGTTATTCTTTTGTCATAAAGAAATACTACACGAGTTGCCTATAGGAATGTCACACAGGTTCCTAAAGTATTGAACAGGAAGTGTGACACTACATTAAGTGGAGGTTGTGTCACACAGTTATGGTAAAATGAAACATTACATGCAGGGCAGAGTGGTCTACATTACACAAGTGAATATATATATATATATATATATATATCTATATATATATATATATATATATATATATTTATATATATATATATTTATATATATATATATATATATATATATATATATATATATATATATATATATATATATATATATATATATATGTCTCTCTCCATCCCCCCCCCCCAGTGTAATTGGAATCATAGTATGTATTAACATCAGGAGATTTACTACATTATAATGAAAGGCAAAGACAACATTAAGGGATGACTGCTTGCATTATACTGTATCTCCATAACCATATATATACATCAAAATGAAAAATGTTTCCATAGATGTCTCAGCATATATCAGAATGACACATGCAATGTATTGCAGTCCAATGTTTGGCAAGTATTTTGATCTGCCTTTATCATTTCCTTTCAATATTTCAAAGATGTAGGTTATCTCACCTGCTTATGTCACCTGTTGGACTTCCCCAGCCTCAGCATATGAGGAGAGTCTGGGAAAACCACACACTGTTGGTGGACTAGCTTCTTATGTTGAAATTCAGATTTTGCATTTTCTTTCTCATCTTATTTGTTCTTATATTATTGTGATGAGATTTTAGTGCCCAATCTGGCCTTTGAATCTAGCTGGAAGCAGGTGCTTACTGTATAGATGATATATAAGGTCCTTGTAATTGGGAGAACCAATAATTAGCCAAAATAAGAAGTAAATTGTCTCTCCAGATATGCAAGGATGCATGCTAGGAAAAGGTTGCATAATGCGAATTTGCATAAAATTGATACTTGTTTTGGTGGGAAACATATAGTTGATATCATTGATGCATCCTAAATGTGCACAAACAATAATTTATTCATATTTCCATATAATAGAAAGTACTACAATTTTTGGTGGAATGCAAAGGGTAAACCATACTCAACTTGCATGACTGAAAGTTTTATTTATAAAATGGGAACTTTGTTGCATATGGGTGAATTAAGTAGATGCAGATAATATGGTACATGTTAGTTGTTACTTGAAGTATCAATTTTTAGGGCCCTGCTTCACTGTGGACACAGCAATATGCAGGGCCCCTCCTCATATCTTCTTTTTAGCATTTGCAGTTATTTCTAATAATCTGTTCATTTAGATCATAGCATCCAATAAACAGATGGGTCTTCAGCTTCTCTTTAAACATGCATTACTGTCACTTGTGTGTAAAGTTTGATGAATTATGGGATAGTGTGAACAGTTCCCATTAATTACCAAAGGGGTGATGCACATATAGATAGAATAGCCGGGTATTAGCCAGACTGCAAGAATAAGTGCCATTGAGCACAGAAGTTAAAGTACTAAATTTAGTTTGAGAGAAAACCAGACTGCTTAATTGATATTTACTGCATAAGAACGAAGGGAGACAGACCAAATCTTGGTAGAAAGAGGGATCAGGAGCTTTGGCAGTCCATGCCACAGTCTACCGAATAACTTGAATGATTTCATGTAATAATTGTTTATTTTTTGTGGTGGAAATAATGGCATGTTGTTTCTTTTTTTCTTGTGCAGACAGCCATTGTCAGAATTGTCCTTGATGTGGAATACATGAAAGTCCGGAAAGAATGTCAAATCTGCGACAGATCTCCAATGACTCCAGCGCACACGGCAGTTACAACAAAAGCAACAAAAACCGTAAAAAAGCCAAGCCCCCACCCCCAGGATCAGATTCGGTAAGTAAATTTCATTTCTTATTTTGGTAGAGGTTTCTCTGAGCTGGAAACTATGGTCAGGTGATAGAATAAGCATGAGCCGAATATGGATTCAAAAAGGTTAATCATGAGGAGGTTAACCCATCTAAATGAAACCGCCTGGCAGTAGTGAGAGTAGACATATCCACAAGTTGAATATAAATCCCATTGGGGTTATATTTTGAATTTTGAAGGTTTTTCTAAGTTGAGAATGAGTTGAAAAGTTTTGAAAATATTTCTTAGCCAGGGGTTCTCCAACCCTTATGTTGTGCTTGTATTCTGCTAGACCCAATCAGTCTGTAATAATGTGCTTGATCATGCATGGGGTAGCCTGAAAGGGCGGACATATGTCATGTGTTACCTGTCCTGTACAGGTATGTCATAAGTGATGTTTGATGGGTACAGTAGATCTATTTCACTGAACTCCATTCTGTTTACTTCAGTTTTGTATATTGGCATTGGAGGATAAACAGAAATCCTATTTAGCTCTAAGCTAGCTTGAGCTCTATGTTGGAACCATGTATGAGTATTTGCTCATGATAATGTGTGGGAATGGTGTTGTATTACACTAGTAGCATTTTAGGGGGTTGATGTCATTGTGGTTGGATGGTCTTGGATAAAGTGTGATGAGTACTGTTCTCATTTAGCAGGTGCAGTGCATTGTATGCCACATGTGTTAAAGTAATTTTGCACATATCCAGTCTCAATGGGAAAGGCTCCAGGTGTAAACCTTGAGGAAAAATCAAGAGTTGGAATCTTGTAGGCAGTTTGATGTATAACAATATCTTTGGCAACTCCTGCAATGGCACTGGTGTCATAATGTAACAGCCTTGCCATTCCTTTGGATCTATCAGCAATGTGGAGATGGGGGGGGGATCTTGCAGCCTGGGTAACTGCTTATTCTCCATATCATCTCGCCCTGGGTTGCAGTCTGTGTGGGGCACAATAGCCATGATTGACATCAAGGCCATTATCATTACAAGTGTGGATGGTGTCTGTCCTGAGTTTTATTTTGTGTGATCTGTAGTTTGTTGTAATGGCTCCTCAGGGTCGCACCTCCAAATGGATGCACTAAAACCACCCCAATAGAACATCTACACTCAGAAACCAAAGTCCTCCACATAGAGCAACACATGGAAATGATTGGCACCCAGCTTTATGCAAGACCCCTCAATCCCACCCATCTATTCCACTGCCTAACACAGACAATTGAACACAACAATATTATCATGCCACTCAAAAAACATCAACCATGTATACCTCAGTACACATCCATAAATAAAAACGTGTACATACTCTGTTCACAAATAAAGTGACCAAAGACCTGTCCCGAAATTCCTTACTCCACATAAATCCCCAGACATCAGCCCAGCTGAAAAATTAATCATCCAATGACAAGCAAGCCACACTGGCTTGATTGCATTCAGGTCACCACCCAGCCTTGAAACCGTACCATCACAGAATCAAATTGTCCCATTTGCAGTCAACACAAATGAAAAAGAACTGTCCAGGATGTAACATTTCACCCCATAGTGTACAACACAATATATACTCTTTAAGGGATTTGTTGGGAAACCCCGTTTTAGCCATGGCGTTCCACAGGGAGACGGGACTACAACAACAACGGAAAAGGAACACTACACCCTACACTGCTCAACTCTAGCCTATCTGAGACAACAACACAATATTTTTTTCGTTGAGTGATTTTGGATTAATAATGTGGCTGTTGCTGGCTACCTGGGGGCTGAGAGTGCAGCAAGAGAAGCCTGGGACAACAGATTGGGTGATTGTCGTTTCTGGTGTTGTATATAAGTCGAATGCAGCTAATGCTGATTTTCTGGCATATTCCTGTATGGGCTGGGTGTATTGTTTGTATTTAAGTTCTTTGCTGTCATATATATATATATATATATATATATATATATATATGTATATGCAGAAAAAACCACTGGGAAATAAGAAGCTTAGTCCGAACGTTTTCGTCTATTTAAGATATCAAGGAATACACAGTTACAGAGACAAAGGTGGATATATATACATAAAGTAAAAGACAAGCTAGGAACATGGGAAGTACACACAAGATGCATCACAATCAGGTAGAGCCGATGTTTACATATACGGACGTTTGGTCCATGACGTTACGTCACCCCCGCTTAGTAGCACTTGGAGAAGTTCTTACAATTTTATCAATAACAAAATCATCAAGTTTAAATAATCCTAAACTTAAATTGATGTTATGGTCAAAGGTTTGTTTAATATGACTGGATTCGATGATGTTTCTTTCTAATAAGGATCTACAAGAAATTATTACATTCGAATTATCCCAGTCAATAGGATGATTGTGGTCTCTTACATGGACAAAAAGGCCACTGGAACTTTGCCCACTCCTTACACTATATTTGTGCTGATTTATCCTGATTTATCCTGATTTATCCTTGATAATGTCTTAAATAGACGAAAACGTTCGGACTAAGCTTCTTATTTCCCAGTGGTTTTTTCTGCATATTATTTTCACGTGTGCCTTGTGAATTACTGCAATATATGTATATATATATATATATATATATATATATATATATATATGTATATATATATATATATATATGTGTGTGTGTTTAGAAGCCAGCTAGATAGATGGATAGATGATACGAACCCCTCGCGTATCCTGATCGCCATTATCCGAAATTCGAACCTTGCCACCATCCGAACCGACCTCTGGCAAGAATGTGCATCATGACGTCGGCGCTAGTTGGCCCGCCGTCCAGTCAAGATTCCGCACTTGTCCTGCATACGACCCATATTAATATATTCAGGTTCCAGTAAGCAGAGCAAGCTCAACTGACGACTTGACCGCCATACATGAGGTTATTCTTGTTAGGTATGTGGATGTAATTAAATGTTAGGAATGTGGATTAAATGTCCCTCGTTGTTTTGTTTTTTCATAAACGTTGTAGTTGTCGTAAGGGGATGGCGGCTGGCCATCTTCAAGAAACTAAGATAATAGGGGGAACAGATGGGTGAAAGGTGGATTGCCTTGGCTGACCACTTCCTTTTGATAAATGGGTTTTCTTTCATTGCTACGCATATCCCCTCGTTAATAATAGATTTATTCTTCTCTTCACCCATCTATTATTGCCCTAACGTCTCTCACAGCTTCCCTGGTCCCCAAATAATTTTGTCTGATGTGTTCGGGTTACATGTCTTTGCATAAATATGCATGGTTCACTTCAGTGTACACAACGCTTGGTGGTGAGAAAAGTGACCGTAAACATGGTGCTAACTCCATTGTATTTGTGACCGTGCATTTCAAATCTAGATGCAAAGTGCACCATGACATTTGCTGTGTTGGACTCGTGATCTATATGCCCTTCCGGGTGAGAGCTCATATATTGCCCGATCTATGGGTAATGTTGTGACCTTGCACTCACACCTAAATCCTTGCCCACGAGAGTAGGGTTCAGCGATGATTTTTTTACCCCAGCCCTGGGCGGGAATCGAACTCAGATCGCCGGGTAAGAGGTCGCGAACGGTACCACTGCGCTGCTTCATCATGTGTTTATGATGTTATCTGCATACAGTGCTACTCTTTATGTCGACATTTGGGGTGAATGCTAGCATGTCGATGTAGATTAAACTCCGTATAATATTTTTTTTCCCGCGAGGCTTCATTACATAAGGCATTAATGCAGTGTGTCTGGTGCATATTCTATGTGTGGCCAGCCTGTCAGCCTGTGGTTTGCTACCCATTGCTGGGTGATGGTGTGCATTAATGTGTCGTATGCATTACCAAGAGGGATTATTTTTAGCATCAAAGAGAAATTTTGTAAGGTTACAAGACCCCTTAGGGGTAGGCAAAGATTTTTTCTCATAAGATTTAATGCCCAATAAATCTATAATAATTGAATGATGAACTAAGATTGTAAACTTATACGAATGTTAGACATATTTTTGGAATGTTCTTAAAGAAGTCTAGATTTCCGTAAGCGAAGTCGTAGTTATTCAGATGGAGGTTGGGTGTCGGAGGAAAAATAGCCCAGTGTGATATTCCCTTCAGGCCCTGTTTGCAACGAAAAAGATTATGTTATGGTGCCGAGTTGGGACCATGTGGTTTGCGTTTTGGCTGGCAAGGAGGAGCCTTGTCGTTGGGTTGGGATTGAAGGGGGTGGTGGTGTGTGTGTGAGTGGGAGTAGTCGGGTGTGTGGGATGCGGAGATTGCTCTCTCTCCCCCCTCTCTCTCTTCTCTCTCTTCTCTCTCTCTCTCTCTCTCTCTCTCTCTCTCTCTCTCTCTCTCTCTCTCTCTCTCTCTCTCTCTCTCTCTCTCTCTCTCTCTCTCTCTCTCTCTCTCTCTCGCGTCCACATAAATCCATTGCTATCCTACTCCTCGTACATCTTTGCTTCATCTTCGTCCTCTTCTCCTTCCTCTCCTCCTTCCTCTCCTTCCTCTCCTCCTCCTCTTACTCCTTTCCCCCTTTCATTTCTCTGCTGATGATGCTCGTCGTCTTCCTCCTCCTCCTCCTCCTCCTCCCCTCCTCATCTTACTCCTTTCCTCCTTTCATCTCCCTGTTGATGATGCTCGTCGTCTTCCTACTCCTCCTCCTCCTCTTCTTCCTCCTCTTCCTCCTCCAATCCTCTTTCACTTCAGCTTCAGCTTCTAGCATCTTCTCTTTCACCCGAATTTCCTCATCATATCCCAACCTTCTCATTCCGTTTCTTCTTTTCCTCATTCTCACTTTTCCTCTCGTTGGTTTCGTCACCGGCGCGAGATTGCAAAAAGAAAAAGGCTAGAAGCGTTGGTGATCTATTTCATAACAATCAATCCCCGTCCTTTGCATCTTTCCCTAATCGAGAGAGATATTTTTATCCTATTGATTACACTATTTGATGCATTTTGTTGAAGGTGATGCTGTTTTCTGCATTTAAATTTTTCTCGCAGATAGTTTCTCTAGATCTAGCCAATCTCCCTTATTGCAGGGGCTAATCTCTGTAGATTAATCTCGATGAGGATTTCGGCTCAACTGAGCCTTCTTCAGGGAGTTGGTACATGTGTCATCCATGAGTGGTACTTGACCACAGGAAAAATATTGGCTGGAGGAGATCACTAGACAGTTGGAAGACTTTCATAAATTTAAATTAAAAATTTACATGTGCTCTGGTTTCTAGCCT
>NC_134796.1:42991760-43156760 GCF_046742065.1 Oratosquilla oratoria
AACCCCTGTCATACTTCTCAGACACCTCATCTCAAACACATTCAAACTCCTCTCTTCATCTCTTATGTTCTATGTTTCTGTCCCATACAGTGCTGTTGGCACAATCGCTTCTTCATACAGTCTCCTCTTAGCATCCATTCCCAAATGTCTATTCCTCATTACACTTTTTAATCCACCAAGGCATTTACTTGCTTCTCTCAATTTACATTCTACCTCCACCTCCACTCCACCTTTTCCTGTCACATTTGCACCCAAGTATCTAAAACTATCCACTTCCTCCAATCGCTCTCCCTCAATGCTCACTTCCAGTCTGCTGCCACTTTCACCCCTTGTTCATCTCATGACCTTACTTTTACCCACATTTATCATCAGGTTTCTTCTTTCACACACTCTCCCTAACTCTGTCACCAATTTCCTCAATCCCTCCTCTGATCCTGCCACAAGCTTAGTGTCGTCCGCAAACAACAGCTGGCTCACCTCCCACTTTTCTACATTTTCTTTAACCATCTCCAATCCCTGACCCACCACCCTTGCATTTACCTCTCGCACCACCCCATCCATGTATAAATTGAACAGCCAGGGCGACATAACGCATCCTTGACGAAGTCCCACCTTTACTTCGAGCCACTCACTCTCTCCATTTCTAATCCTGACACATGCTCTACTACTCTCGTAAAAACTCTTGACAGCTCCTAGAAGCTTTCCTCCTATCCCATATATCCGCAAAACCTCCCACAGTGCCTTCCTGTCTACCCTGTCATAAGCCTTTTCCAGATCCATAAAGGCCCAAAAAACATCCTTCCCCTTTCCTATAGCTTTCTCACATACCTGTCTTACCACAAAAATCTGATCTACACAACCTCTACCCGTCCTAAATCCACACTGTTCCTCACCAATTACTCCCTGTTCCTCTCCTAATCCTCTCAATCAAGGTCCTCCCATAAGCCTTCCCAACTACACTTAAGCTAATCCCTCTGAAACTTATACACTCACACTTGTCCCCTTTTCCCTTGTAAAGTGGAACTATACAGGCACTCCTCCAGTCCTCCGGCACTCTACCCTCTATCATGCAAACATTAAATAACCTCACCAGCCAGTCCATCATCACTGTACCTCCTTTTTTTTTTTTTTTTTTAGACATTCTGCATGGCATCCATCCAGACCAGGTGCTTTACCTGCTTTCATCATATATATATATATATAGATATATATATATATATCTATATATAACTGTAGATATATGGGATAGGAGGAAAGCTGTTTAGAGCAGTCAAGAGTTTTTATGAGAGTAGTAGAGCTTGTGTTAGGATTAGAAATGGAGAGAGTGAATGGTTTGAGGTAAAGGTGGGACTTCGTCGGGTGTGTTGTCGCCCTGGCTGTTCAATCTATACATGGATGGTGTGGTGCGAGAGGTGAATGCAAGGGTGGTGGGTCAGGGGTTGGAGATGGTTAAAGAAAATGGAGAAAAGTGGGAAATAAGCCAGTTGTTGTTTGCTGACGACGCTGCGCTTGTAACAGGATCAGAGGAGGGATTGAGGAAGTTAGTGACAGAGTTTGAGAAGGTGTGAAAGAAGCTGAAGATAAATGTGGGCAAAAGTAAGGTAATGAGATGTACAAGGGGAGAGAGTGACAGCAGGTTGTAAGGGGGCATTAAGGGAGAGAGACTGGAGGAAGTGGATAGTTTTAGATACTTGGGTGCGAATGTGGCAAGAAAGGGAGGAGTAGGGGTGGAGGTAGAATGTAGATTGAGAGAAGCGAGTAATGCCTTGGTGGATTAAAAAGTGTAATGAGAAATCGACATCTGGGAATGGATACTAAGAGGAGGTTATATGAAGGAGTGATTGTGCCAACAACACTGTACGGGGCAGAAACATGGAACATAAGATAGGAAGAGAGGAGTTTGAATGTGTTTGAGATGAAATGTCTGAGAAGTATGATAGGGGTTACTAGGCTAGATAGAGTGAGAAATTAGGAGGTGAAGAGGAGAACAGGGGTGGAAAGGAGTTGGGAGACAAGGTTGATGAAAGAATATTAGGATGGTTTGGACACATGGAAAGAATGAGTGAAGAAAGATTAGTAAAAGAGGTGTGGAATGAGTGAATATGAGGGGGCGTCCTAGGATGAGATGGATGGATGGGGTAAAAGGGGCATTACAAAATAGAGGAATGTCTGTTGAGGAACGACGGGAGAGGATAGAAGATAGGGGTGAATGGAGAAGGGTTGTGTATGGATGATGCTGTGATACTTGAAGGGGAGTGGGTAGGGGATGGGGGCTGAAGAAGTATGTATGAGAAATAATTTGACGCAATCCGAGGGGATTGCTCCCCGTCATCTCCTTTTCTGCATGAGGGGACGGAGAGGGGGGTGGGGTCGCCGAATTAATGAAGCGGCCTTGCTGTGGATGTACTGTGTCTTGTGACACTGCTCTGAACTTTTTGGCTACCACCGTGTAAGGGGGAGAAGAGCCTTTGGTGTGTGTGTGTATATATATATATATATATATATATATATATATATATATAAACACACACACACAAGGCCCCAACAAGGGGAGGGGCAGGGGGGGGGGTCGATGCCACGGGGCGGCACGTTTTGGGGGGCGGTGAAAAGAAGGTAAAGCAAATTCCCCCTAATGTACTTTGCATGATTTATTTATCATGAGTTGTGTGTTTGAATGCTGTGTGTAATAAACGTTGTTTTGTGGATGAATATTACATGTGAATCGTGCTAGTGACCATCAGATGTGGAAGGTGGTGGTGCGTGTGTGTGTGTGGGGGGGGGGGCACTTTTCGACTTGCCCCGGAGCAGCACTTACCCATGTCGGTGCCCTGTGTATATATATATATATATATATATATATATATATATATATATATATATATATATATATATATATATATATATATATATATATATTAGCCATAATGATTGCCTCCAGTTCCTCTGAGCGGAACTACGTGGCCCCAGCGTCAACCGGCAACGATCTCCAGGCCTATCCATTCCTAAGGGGCAAAGGTGTCGGCGGGTTGGTATTCGGACGCCGTTGCGTGACTGTTGAGCGTCTCCTGGTGTAGGTTCTTCGTCTGAGCCTCATGACAAGTCCCACACCGGGGCCAGGTTTACTTATTGTTCTAAATGTACGTTTTATTCGGTGCGATTATAGCTCAACGATGATCGTTGATGGCTCAACGATGATCGTCCATGGCTCAACGATGATCGTCCAACGATTGTCTAGAGCAGGGGTTCCTAACCTGGAGTACATGTACCCCCAGTGGTACATTTACACCTTTCAGGGTGTACATTTGGTCTGTTAGATGAGCCACTACTGTGCAATATGATTATTAAAATATGTACAGTATGTGGTGGATCAAAAAGTTTTATAAATTATCTGAGTTTAGTTTATTGATGTTGTCACTATTTTATGCAGTGTGCACGTACAAATTTCATAATAGAATATATACATATATATGTGTATATATATATATATATATATATATATATATATATATATATATATATATATATATATATATTTATATATATGCAGACAAACCACTGGGAAAATGAAAGAGATGAGACCACCTTGAAATTGTCTGAATAGACGAAAGCGCTCGGTGTCATCTCTTTCATTTTCCCAGTGGTTTGTCTGCATACTAGTATCACGCGTTCAAGTGATTTCTTCTGCATATATATATATATATATATATATATATATATATATATATATATATATATATATATATATATATATATATATTAGTCTCGCGAACCAGAAACCGCTACATTCTAAAGCAAAGAATTTGTGCTCTAGACAATCGTTTGACGATCATCGTTGAGCGATGATCGCAGCGAGCAAAACGTATCCTACTGCCGCCAAGCGATTTTATTCAGCTGAGGAGCTATCAAGGGGTCTCGATCCTCTTAAATCGACGTTGAAGCGGCCCCAACACGATCAATATTAATTTTATTGGCAAATCATTGAATCCATGTTATTGACCCCAATATTAATTAAAATACATCTACTCCATGTCATTACCGTCAATATTTATTCTATTGACAGTACATTGACTGTTGTTGCCCTCAGTATTAATTTTATTGACAATAAATTGATTCAATTTTATTGCCCTCAATATTGATTTTATTAACAATACATTGATTATGTTGTTGCCCTCAATATTAATTTTATTGACAATAGATCGATTCAATATTATTCCCCTCAATTTTTATTTTATTAACAGTACATTGACTCCATATTATTGCCCACAGTATTAATTTTATTGAGAATACATTGATTTCATGTTATTGCCCTCAATATTGATTTTATTGCAATAGATTGATTCGATGCTATTGCCTTCAATATTTATTTTATTGGCAATAGATTGACTTTATATAATTGCCTTCAATATTGATTTTATTGAGAATATATTAACCATATGTTATTGCATTCACCCATGCATGCATGGCTGTTCAGTACTGTTCCCCATCAGTTATGTTGTGTAATATGGATTATTGCGCCAAAACTCTTATTGATCGAGGGAGACCCCCCCCACACACACACACTATTTTTCTTTCATTGTTTTTTTTCACCTTTTCTTTCTTTTTTTCACTCTTGTTTTTTCTTCTTATTCACCTTTTTCCTACCTATTTTTTTTTCTTCGACAGAATAAAATTGTTCAGCGTCACTGTGATATTAGAAAAGTTTGCCGTCAGCCAGACTAAACTTTGTTGTTGACACGATAGGTCCACCCCTTCAACTGAATGGACTCGTCCGGTTTTAGAAGGGTGTGCTTGTTATTATTATTATTATTATTATTATTGTTGTTGTTTTTCACGTCATGATACTCAAGACTACACTTCCCACGCACGGGTACAGAACATTCCAGTGTCGGCAAGAACCCTCAGTACCGCCACATCACTTCACCGAGTGTTTTTCTAAGCATAAACTGACGCAATACTGAGAGTGGAGGATCGATAGAGTTGGGCAATGCTATAAGTAGTCATAATTGTGACCATCGCCACGCCAAGAAGACCTCGCGGTTCTCCTTGTAGTACAAATGTACAAATTGTTGTACATTAGGCTTTGATTAAAAACCCATTAATCCTCCAAACATACTCGTAGTAACCCAAAATATACATGAAACATCCTCCTCTTCCTCCTCTTCCATTACCACCTACTCTTCCTCCTCTTCCACCTCCTCCACCTCTTCCTTCTAACACGTATTGCATCATCGGTAGGGCTCGACTAAGGGGGCCCTACAAGATCAATATTATTGCGCAATATTCCGTATTGTACAAATTTTTGATTGTGAAGAGGCACACGTGTTTGACCTGTATATTTGATGTCTTCAATATCTTTAGTAATTCATCAATAACATCCCTACACCGTCAGTAATATTGTACATTACGGAATATTGCGCAATAATATTTACCGTGTAGGGGTGATATTGATGAATGACACAATATATTGAAGACATCAGATATACAGGTCAGACACGTGTGCCTCTTCAATACTCTGTCAATACAGAATATTGCGCAAATTGATCGCGTAGGGTACCAGTAGACAGACTACCTGGCCGGCCGGCCGGCCGTGGCGTCGCGTCGGTCCTCCTTGACCGAAAGGTGGCATTTGGTCGACGCCAACGTCGAGTTGTTTCGTCAAGATGAAGTCGACCGCATTCTGAGAGCCGACGGACGCACGCACGCACACACACACACACACACACACACACACACACACACACACACACACACACACACACACACACACACACACAGTGGTGGATGTCTGGAACAAATTGGATGAAACAATAGTGTGTGCAAAAACTGCACACGCATATAAGAGCAAACCAAGCACTGCGAGATACAAAGACGGGACACACGAGCATAGCTCCCCTTCTCGTAAGATATAACTAGGTAAACACACACACACACGACACGGATTTGATGATAATTGAAGAGTAAAAGACTGGGGCCAGAAGGCGGAGAGACGTGATAGAGAAGTATGCAGGAGTGACGCGGCAGAGGCTGGCACAGTCGTGCGAGTCATGGAACGGTATGGGAGATGCATTGTTCAGCAGTGGACTCGAAATGACAGATTGATCGAAGAGACTGGACCCACACGAACGTTGTACCTTTTAAGTATTTAAGTATAGGTGAACACACACACACACACACACACACACACACGCACACGGGCGGGGACAAGTTGGGTTTGTCTCCTTTCACGTGTAGCCCCTGTTCACCTAGCAGCGAGTAGGTACGGGACGTTAGTCAAGGAGTTGTGACCTTGCTGTCCCAGTGTGTGGAGTGTGAGTGGTCTCAGACCTACCCAGAGATCTGCTAATAATGAGCTCTGAGCTCACTGCCGTAGGGTGGTGTCTGGCTGTCTCGAAAAGAGGCTGCAGCAGATCCGAGGTGAATACACACACACACACGCTCGCGCATGAGAGATTGGTCTCAACTATGTTGACTTTATTTTGGTTGACTCCAGGTGGTTTTAATGAGGCAACTGCTGTCGTTTTGTAAATATTAGGTTTCTCTAAATTGCTCTTTAGCTTCATTCTCACATCTGATCCTAAATATTTTGGACTATATTTTTCTTGCGGAAAATTGAAAGTATATGCATATAAACACACACACACACACACACACATGTGTATATATATATATATAATACGCTATTTCACTGAATGAAATGATCTGAAGTTAACCAGAATGAAGTCTGTTCTATGTTCCTTCACAACAATGATTCCCCTGATCGACTAAATTGGCCGGCGGAAGCCATGGTGAAATGTGCAATGCGTCTTTACTGTCAAAGGATTAAAGATTGTGTTGAATTTTGTTTAAAAGAAAAACAAATCTAAATCTTATCCTTCTTCTTTCCCCTCATTATTTTATACGTGTTTTATACTTATCCTCATTTTTTCTTTTTAATTTTCTTTGTCAATGCGAATGTTGGCGTAAAAATGTAGGGCAGTTTTGCAAGACAGGTGTTTAGTTCGGCTCAAACCGGTTTTTACCGGTATTCCGAGGTATTGATTGTTATCGATTTTGCCTGCAGCTTATGTTCGCTTGCAGCTTTTTGGGAATAATGTCTTATCATTGCCAACAGCAAAATCCGAGTTTGAATGTTGACGTATGTAGATATTATTTTCCTTATCATAGATTCCAAGATTCAAACAACATGGATGTTTATTTGTTATTGATATCGCTAGTTGGTAACTGTGAATGTGAATACGAGTAAATAATGTACGACAGTTTTGCAATGCAAGTCAGGTTCTTCGTGATTACATCCGATCGATATTGGTGGTGCTCATAATGTCCAAGGAATTGGCAACAGCGACGCTAACTATCTGAGCTGAATTTGCAAGGTTTCAGAGTGTGTTGATTTTCCCGTCCCAAGTGTTGGACAGCGTGGTAGCCCAAGTCCACCTCCTCTGTATGCTGTTTAGCCTGTGCATTAATTTTTCTATATCTGGCCTTGTAACATTTCTTGATAATGTCGTGGAGTCGTCATGACGTCAGACCTTCTTATTCGGACAGTGATATAACGTTAGGGTTGCCAACCGTCCTTTATTTCAAAGGACAGTCCTTTATTCAACTCTGCTTGTCCTTGTCCTTTATTGAAATTTGAAATGACACTATTTGTCCTTTATTTTGAAATTGTTTGATGGTAGTTCAATTCCCTGCTCTAAAAATGTGATGATTGCAAAAGCGTTTACTTCTTGTAAGAGTGCAGACTCTGTCAACTCTGCATTCTGCACAATACCAAATGCAGAGAGCAACAGACTGCAGACCAGGGTGTACAATTAGCCTCATTTTATGTATAACTCAATTTTCTGTTAAAAAAAAAAAGGCACTCATTTTGGGAAAACCAGAAATTAGTAAACTATGTTACTAAATATGAGAACCACTACCAGGAAAAAAAGAAAAGAAAAACAATAGAGAAAGAAAGGAGGTGCCGTTGGACGTTTGGAAAGGCAATACTTCCGCCTATCAACTGAACTCGTTAAGAACCAAAACAAATATGGTGTATTATACAACAATGTAATGATGAGACCCTTCACAAAGTCGAGCTGTAATTTGTTGTAAACATCAGAAGAATAGTGAAATCTATGAGAAAACTTGTAATAGTGCCAATATTTCATGTTATTAACAGATATTTGGAAAAACAGAATAGATTTCAATGAAATTCAACATTTGGCAAATTATCAACCCTTCTTAGGCCATTCATTTTCCAAAGTTTCAGAAATTTGTAGAAGTAGTAGAACATTTGAAGCTAGAAGAAAAGCTTAAAGATGGATGAACTTTTTGATGAAGTAGTATTAATTCAGACACTTCAACACTATCAAAAGCTCTGAACTCTTCATAAGCTCAAAAACAACATCCAGAAAGTTATATTTTATTTTTAAATTGGACTTTAAATGTATAAATGTTTTCAAAATAGTTTCTTTTGTACTATATATTCCTGGAACATCATCTTATTGTGAGACTTTAGTTTAATGTCATTTAAATGGCGATATGATAGGAACTGATGCTCTGTTGAATTAAGAATGAGCTTCTCATACATTTTAACATAAAAGATAGTTGTTTGGAATTTGCTAAAAACAGCAAAGATGATACAAATTTTCTGAATATAGCAAAAAGCCAGGGCAAATATAGTTTTAAAGATTAGAATCCTTTGATCAAGGTAAAATAAATGTCTTCTCATTCTTGTTTTTGTATTTTCATTTAGGTAAGAGAAATGTAATTTTGAACTGCATTTAATATTGGCATCTATTATGATGAGCCACTTAAATATAAAAAAAGTTTTAATGTCCTTTATTGTAGGTTAACAGAGTTGGCAACCCATTTCTTAAACTCCGACCCTCTGTGTTGGAATTAACGAACTTGTTATTGAAACCAGTGATAGTTTTATTATACACATATACACTCGGTATATATATTTTGAAATACAAAACAAGTTATATTTAGTAGTAGATTAACAATAAAAAAGACTGTATTAGAAGATTAGGTAAATTCATAGATGGCTGTCAAAAACAACTTCATGATATCGTAATTGTTGCTTTGAGTCTCTAACTGCAACCCACAGCCCAACAGCTGCTGACAACGGTCCTTCATCTCTCCCTTAGATCTCTTTGAGAAGAAACATTAAACTTGTACGTGCTATATTAGTGTGGGTCTGTTTATCTGTGAGGAGGAAAGTTAGCCGAATCTGACAGCCCTTTGGGGGAAGACTAATCTTTCCAACGTCCTCCACGCAGGTAGCCATCGTTCCCTGGGAAAAGTAAAAGGACAGGGGCGATGATACTGACGTCGTGTAAAAACAATAGGCCATGTTCGATTTGCACCGACGTTGGTTTGGCGGTATTTTGAAAATCCCAGCCAGTATATGGCAACAATTTTTCATATTTTAATCTTAACCTATTATTAGCTAACCAAAGGCCCCAGGATTCAGAAAATGACAGTATAATGGATTATTTCGTCGCCTTGATGTAACAATAAATTATTTTATGTGCAAGTTGAATCCTAGAGATATTTGCAGACATGACGTCACCAGACTTTCCCCTATATACATCGAGCGGATGTCGCCTTTATGGTAAAAAAAAAAGGCATTCTCTCTCACTCTCTCTCTTTCTATCTATCTATCTATCTATATATATATATATATATGTATATATATATATATACATACATTTTTTCTCATATGAACTTGGATGGGGCAGAACATAGCTGCATCCAACCTTTAATCAGAAACCGGATTGGTCAACCAAGGCGGGTGGCGGGTGCCCAGCAGTCACCTTTGCCCTATGTACTAGAGGAGCTCAGGCCAGATGTCTAGCTTTCCTGGAAAAAAAAAAAATCTGTGCCCTTGGACAGACAGGGAGTGACGGTAAGCATGTGTATGTTTATACAAATTTGTCCACCTCATACAGAGTGACCGTGTGTTGATCCTTTGCTGGAAAAAAATAAATGGGGAATTCCCAGTCTCCACGCTCCGCCTGTTACGATACGAAGGGGACATGGTGACGATATCCTTGTCCCCCGGCACAGGAGCATGAGGATAGACGTGACATTGGAAGTTTAAATGGTTTAATTAATTATAATTAATTTTTCGTTCAGCCAGGGCAGATGACAGTCACCAGTGACCGTTGGGAAACGTGCCGAAGTCTTCGCACCTACGAGGTGAGGTGGAAATAGACGCACCACAGCACCCTTTACGCAAAGAAAATAAAAATGCACGATCGCATCGTAATATTTTCGTTTGTTTGTCTTTTTCTCCGAATTTGATGTTGATTTCGTTTTATCTTTTTCGACTCAAAAGGTCATGTATTTCTTTCCTATGTTGACAAACTAGTCAACACTTTGATGTGTGGGCGGAACCATTTGGTAATGGATTAATAGTTTGATATGGACGGGAGCATTTGCTATAGAAGCAAGTGTTTGGTATGAGAACAAGTGTTTGATTTGTTGGCAAGCATTTGCTATGGATAGAAACATTTACCAGGAGCAAGCGTTTGATATTGAGAACAAATGCTTATTGTAATTAGTAATCGTGATTTTGTTTTAATATTTTTCTGAAAATTGGATAATAATTGTGTGTCCGCGCGCATCATATACACCTTTGCCCTTTGTTCTTGGGCAGCCATAGCCAAGGAAAGCTCGTTGAGAACTGAACCGACATTTTTTAAATACTTGTCAGGGTCGAAGCCAATGACGCCTTACCGGACAAAAGAACATGAGCCAGTGCATATCGTGGCTATACCAGCCTTTTTATTTTTTCACTAGTATAAATTTATACACCGAAAAAAATACCGTGTCTACGGTCAGTACTTACTGACCTTTACCAGTTCAGGGAAGAGGGAGGAGGGGAGGGGGAGGGGAGGGGTGTCTCGTCTTGAAGGGAATCCATCAGGCGTGAGCAGGCAGCATCGTCCCAGCAAGGCATTGGATCCCTTGGTAATTGTATCGATTTTGCATCAGATAGCTTTTATTATGGGTTACTGTGACGGATAGAGGACTCGGAAGACTGTGCACCAGGGTTGGGTCCAAGTACATGTGCTTGCACTTTGGCTTTAGTACAGATTCTCTTGTACTTGTACTTGGAGTTTAAAAATTCAACGGTATTTGTTCTTAGACCCAAAGTACTTAAAGATACCAGATGCATTGAAACACAGATAAATATATTGCATTTAATCAAAAGTTGTATACTGTAGATAAATTTTAGCGAATTTTGCAGATGCTATTGGGTAAATGCACTTATCTGTTGGTTTTATTTATTCATGAAGTACATGTTCTTGTTTTGCAATTCTGTGATAAAAACAGTGATGTGCTAAAATAAGGTGAGTTTCTATTTACTGTGACAGAAATGTATTTTCACATTAAATACTTGTACTTAATTACAGAAGCATTGACTTTGGACATGCAATATTAATGTACTTGAAAAAAATATCCAGGTACGACTAAGTACATTCGCCTGTACACTCAGCTCAGCAATACAGTTTATGCTTTGGAGTCGTATGTCTATTAGTTCAATCTCCCCCTCAAAAATAAATAAATATATAAATGGATAAATAGATGAATATATAAATGAATAAATGAAAAGGGGAAGCTGGGAATAGGTGGCCGCTTGCATTTCCGTTTCAATTTCTCATGACATCGATCACGTATCACCTTTAGTAGAAAACGGAATTTTTCAGGTAACTGTTCTTTCGTTAGGGAGGTACGGATGAATAAAGTTGTTGATGGGAGGGAAGTAATTACTAATGTTAAGCGTAGTTCATGGAGTCATTGAGTATGGTTTGTGACGAGTTAATTCCATACGTCTGGGGTTTACCACAGCTGAATAAAGTCGATTGCCAGAAAAAAAAAGTCTAAAAAGAAGAAACTGAGAGGCTGTCTTGTGTCATAGCATGTATCATTGACTACACATAGAGGACATTTTATTTTTACACTAATATATATATATATATGTATATATATATATATACATATATATATATAATATAAATGTATATGTGTGTGTATATATATATATATATATATATATATATTGCTGCATCCACCAAGTATTCTATATTTACCCGGTGTGAGGACGCTTCCAAGATGCGAGTTATGTATTCACTGCTAAATGCTATCCGATGCAAGATCGATTTCCGAGCTGGGTCACTTCGGGAGAATACTACTACTGAAGAGCCGCCAATGCAAACCGACATCTCATGTTAGAGCGACCCCTTAATATATATATATATATATATATATATATATATATATATATATATATATACAGCCTTATATATATATATATATATATATATATATATGTATATATATATTATATATATATATATATATATATATATATATATAATATGTGTGTAAATAAAAATAAAATGTCCTATGTATAGCCAGTGATACATGCTATGATACAAGACAGCCTTTCTCAGTTTCTTTTTTATTATATTTTTTTCTGGCAAACTACTTTATTCAGCTGTGGTAAACCCCAAACGTATGGGTTAACTCCTCACAAACCAAACTCAATGTCTAATATATATATATAGGCATAGAGGCGAATATCAGAATACCTACTTTCTGACTCTTCGGCAATTCCTCTGCAACTGGTGCTGTCATCAGTCGTTTCGGACTTTCCCTGCCGATCATGGTAGCATCGGCCAAGATAGTGCAGTTGGTGGCAGGCGCATCCCTTTCTGCACTCAAATCTACTCAGCTGCGCAGGTTTCCTCTCTTTCCTCTCCAACTATCCCTCCCTAAAAATGTCCTGCGGCGATGGGGCCAGCAATGACGGGGGCAAGGTATATATATATATATATATATATATATATATATATATATATATATATATATATATATATATATATATATATATATATATATCGAGCTCACACCTTTAAAGATGATTGTGTTAAATATGTTAATAACGGTCTTTCCAAGAACGTTCGAAACAGGATGTACATGTCACAATTTGTTATGGCGTGGGACCCAATGCCCGCTTGTCGAGAGTGTGAAAGCATCCATCGCGTTCCAATACGCGCCTGTATCCTGCTGTGACCTTCTCCACTGTCACTGCCGCACCAGCAACGTGCCACGTAGCATTGCTCACAAGGTTTTCAAGGTTGAATTGTTATCCTCTAATTAGAAACATTAATTGCATGTTTTCATAATGAATTAAAAACAAAAAATGTGTGGTTTTGAGAATGTCGTTGATCATTGAAATGTAAATGTACAATTTCATAATTTCACACATAATTTTGAGATCGTTTGTATGGTGTTCGGCTGTTATCAATCAACATTACTCGTTCAGTCAAGTGAAATAAATCAAGAATAATGTCACAAGTTTGGGCCCCTCAAATTAGTCCTGATGGCTTGGTAACTGAATACTTTATAGTTATTTGTTTGTTTATCTATTTATTTATTTATTTTTGATGTGTGAAATCCTATTTGGAAAATAAAAGAATCGGTATAGTTTCCTACAGACCTATTTTTCAAGTATAGCAACTTGAACACAGAAGACACTGATGAAAAGGCTACTTTTAGCTTGGAATAGTAGAAATATTGAGATAAAAGTGCAACACGGAAGGTAATAATACACACTTTAACGGCTTTACTTACCTGGTCTCTACGGGTGCGCAAATACTTTGCAAAGAAGGCAATATTTGCACCTGAGCAAATTTCTGCGCTCACTCAGCAAAAGATTAGAGGAAGCATTGCCTACGAGGCTGACCTATGAGGTCAGCCTCGAGACGAAACAGTCTCTTTAGTCAGAGCCTCGTCAGTGCATTCCTCCTTTCCTCGCGTCCCTAATTGGGATCTCCAAGGGAATAGTCGTGTAGGCGGACGTAGTGCCTGTATGTCAAGGTTAACTTGGGTAGGTTGCAATATATATATATATATATATATATATATATATATATAATATTACAAAGGATTACAAAGGCGGAGCATGCCGACAGGAGACCTTTTGATCCATATCTAGGTCGTATGCGAAAAAAAAAAATCATAATAATAAATAAAAATTATAATGTAAATAACAAATAAAATACATAAATGCATAGGTATAGTTAAAATAATAAACAAACAGGTAAATAGTAAATAATAAATTAACATATAACTAATAAATGAAAATCAGACAGACAAATGATAACAAAACAAAAACAAATAATATAAGATAAATTATAATCATTACAGCATCTTACTTAAGTATTTATCTAAATGATTCTTAAAGCTTCGAACTGAACTACATTGCACTACCTGTGCAGGAAGTTTATTCCATTCATTAACTACACGGTTGGCAAAGTTGTTTCTACCTACTTCCAAATTGAATCTATTTCCGGACAGTTTGAGACCATTGTTTCTTGTCTGATTCTCATTCAATGTGAAAATTTGGTCATTTTTTGTCAATTCCCTTTAAAATCTTAAAGACCTGTATCAAGTCACCTCTGAGTCTACGTTTTTTTAGGGAAAACAGATTCATGTGCTTTAGTCGATTTTCGTATGATTTATTTTTGATATTTGGAATCAGTTTTGTGGCTCGCCGTTGTACTTATATATATAATGTGTGTGTGTGTCTAATTCGTTTCTGTACTAGTTCACTTTAAGATGTTAGAGTAGTGAATCTAGATTCAGTATGAAGGATGGAGAAGTTCAATGCCGAAAGGGTTGTGTAATAGGTCAGAGTTAAGGGGGGGGGAAAGGTCGAGGAAGGGGTGTGACCTTGTTACAACCATGTGGTCCTTTGTCGCCCTTATTATTTATCAATATAATTTATTTTCAATTTATTTGTTATCGATTGGGCACCACACAACTAAATAAAATCACCAAGCGTCAGGTAACTTGAAACGACAAGTACTTCTTGATAGGAAATGTGTGTCGACGCCGACGGTGGAGAGAACGTGATCGAACGATTATGAGCCTTATGCCCATTGTATATAAGGGCCATAGTTGCTTCGCTGGTCTCGGGGCGGGAGAAGGGGAGTGGGTGAAATTCGGTTAGGTTTGAAAATATGGCTGCGGGTCATAATGAGAATATATGACACTTTTATACAGGAATAGATTTGTCACCTAACTCATAAGATGTTGGAAATTTATAACCGAAATTTGACGATAAGAATTGAAATATGCACACATCCATGGTTTGGTTTTGCATCAACAGCTTTCGTCGTGTGGTAGCATCTTGAAGATGCCAAAACGTCAATAGAAGACCAGAAGGGCTTGATGCTTCTGTTTGCTCAAATGGCATAGCCTAAATTAAGAAATTCCTGCTGAGCGGCACGGGAAACGAGTTGATTTATTGCGCTCATCACGCTAAAATAGTAAGGTTAAAGTTAGCAACACCACGCAGTATGTTTTACACCAGTTGCTTAGTCATGTTTGTTTAGTTTTCTTGTTTATTACCCTTGTGTTATTGTTACTTATCCGACCGCTTCATTATATAGCGACTCCCCCGTCGTCATCTCATCACTATTCACTCCATTGCACATAGACTCCATTGTTTGACAAACCTTTTTATTTTATTAATCTTATTTATTTGTTTGTTCTTTTCATCCCATTAATTCGTCTGATTTTTGCAAACTATCCCAGCACTCTTTGATCCACCGCACCATTTTCACACTCGTTCTCTTCTTAACTTTCTACATTTGTCACTTATCTTCGTTACCCTATCATACCTCTTACATTTCATCTCGGATAGATTTTTGCTCCTCCTTTCTGCCTCCCTCAGAGCCCACGTCTCCATTGCCGTGCAGATGTGCACGTAAGTAGTTGTTGTGTTGCTAATTGTATATGTCAAAATGTAGCAAATGATGGCGAAAAACCGCTAACATTAACTGCTTAAGTAATTGTTGCTACAAATATGTGTGTGTTTGTATGTTTGTCTCGTATGTCCAGCTTTTCTATCCTAGAGAACAATTTTGCGCCGAAGAGTTCGAAGAGAAGTTATAAATGATTGACATTTTTCTTTGAGTTGAGAAAAGTCCATTAAGATATTGCCTCTGGTCCGTAGGGGAGCCGCTACCCCGCCCCCTTCTAAAATAATGACTGCATAAGGCTCGTCACTACCCCCATGCGTGTGTGTATTTATCTAATTGTAGAGTTCAGGAAAAGAACAATGCCCTCCTACTCTCCAATTGATCACGCCTAGCCCCAAAATCGTGTAGGCTACAGTTCGATCTAAATCTATACACATGATTTCCAAATATCATATTTATATTCTAATTCTTGTATTGTTCGAGTTTGGGCTCCCTGTAAGCTATTCCAAGTATGCATGTGTAAATTGTATTTCACATGTGTGAATTGATAAGTAAAATAGTAATCTGTTAATAAGTTGGCAGCGATACAGATACACTGACAATATACAGACTGTGCTAATTTTACGAATAATCTGAGCGAAGAGTGTTTATAGTTTCCTTGTGGGGCATATCGTCAGTGACTGCCACTCGCCCGAGCTCTCCAGGCCAGGGGGTGCCCGTCAGCCATTGTTGTTCTTCCTGGCAGTATTGCCCCGCCGCCGCCGCCGTCCTTACATAAAGTTGCCAGACGCTCCCGTAGGACCGTTTGACATTCACCGGCCCGGAGGGGCACCTTTAAGGATGCTTTTATCGTTGGCGCCTGGCGATTTTATTCAACTCGAAAAGGGCCCCTGGGTAGGAGAAGGCTACTTTGATTCCTTTTGACACCCCGAATGGCTGGGGAGCTCCCCTCAGCTGAATAAAATCGTCTGTAGGAAATCGTAATGGAATTTGTGAAAAATGGAAAGTGAAAGTCTACAGAGGCGAGGGGGCGGGGGGTGTATGTTAATGCCACAAAATTTAACAAAATCGCATGACGGCAGCCAGAGCGAACAGAAAAACAGAACGGAGGTGACTGCAACAGACCATAAGGCATACACGAGGCAGTTCCAATGCCCTGTACCACCCGTTATCCCATCCATAAAGTTACCTCGTCTTCTCTCAAAACAACCCATTGTTTCAGCGTTTCGTTAACCACTGTTGATCAACCAGTTCTTCCTTATTTCCTTCTTAACCTAAATTTGTCCAATTTTATTCCATTACTACGAGTCCTGCCTGTTTTGATATGATAACCTTGCCTGCATGACCCTTGTGCCCCTGAAAAGGAAAAAAAAAATACATTCAGTACGGAAGGCCGGGGGGGAGGTGGTAATAAACGACCACAACTCTGGGCTTACTGGGTTATCATACTGGGCTATTTTTCCTCCGACATCCTACCTCCAGTCTCCATTTCAGTCACTAGAACATGACTTAGGTTACAGAAATCTAGACTTCTCCAAGAACATATGAATATGCAATTTCATATTTCATCTTTCAGCTTTGGTATTATGACGAAAAAATAATAATATTTGGAGCTTCGAAAAATAAAACGTAACCGAAGTCGTTTTTACTCGAACGAACGTTCAACGGTCGGCGTTGGTGAAGACCGTGGAAGCCCAGTATGATAACCCCTGAAATAGTCTGACGTTAACCAGAGTAAAGTGAATGAAGAGCTTCACCTTGTCGGGAGGATTAATCGAGTTAATATGAGGGTTTAAGATCCCTTAATGTAATCATTGTATATGCCCATGCCAGTGGCAGTCCTGCAAGATGGACTTCGGAGAGAATCAGCTCCCCCCTTGCCCATTTCCGAAACACGCCAACTCCGTCACCCCATCCCCACCCAATCTGAAGATGCAGCCCCAAGGGCTGGCGCTCTGTCTCCGGACCGGGTCCAAGATCTCTTTCAGAAGAGCATAAGAATGGAGGAAACTGGATAAGACCATAAGGCCTACACTAGGCCGTTCCATGTCCCTTACCACCTGTCATCCCTTTCCATAGTTATCTCATCGTCCCTTAAAACAACCAGTTGTTTCAGAGCTCACTACTTGGTTACAAAGTCTTATAACCTAAGATATATTTCCTACACCTTTTCATACAAGGAGGGGCAATAGCCGACGACAGCTCCCCTCCCCGTGTTATGTCCAACTAGTGACGTAGAAACAGTCCCATCGTAAACAGATTTTGAAGTTTCTTCTCAGAGATGTTTAAGAGGGCGCGACGACCGTTGCCGGCCAACTTGAGGTTGCGGTTTCTCAGTCATTGAACCCGAAGGCAACAGTTATTATTGTTGTTATAAAAAAGAAGATTATTCAAACAGCACCAGACCCATTGGTCCTTACGGGGCTGCTTGCGAATTGAACGTTGGCAGGTGTAAACAGTTGGAAATGGTGAAGAACCACGAACTTCATTAGTGTATGGATGGGTTGGATTCCCAGCCTAGAGATGGATTTCGTCCAACATTGGTGCACTTGGGTTGGAATCCAAGCCTAGAGATGGATTTCGTCCAACATTGGAGCACTTGGGTTAGAATCCAAGCCTAGATATGGATTTCGTTCATCGCTGGAGGATTTGGGTTGGAATCCAAGCCTAGGGACGCCCAACGCAAAACCGTTGTAGTCCACATCTCGGAAGAGATCCGAGGAAAATAAACTGAAGATATATGTTAAGAGTATATTTACGATATATATATATATATATATATATATATATATATATATATATATATATATATATTACAATTTATTTAGTAATAAGAGATAAATTATTTGATAGCATAGAATTATCTCGAAATAGAAAATATTTTTTTATGGAATTTATATTGTATTTGATATCTACACTTTTCGCCGTTATGGAGTGGAATACTGAAGTTATCCTTGCTCCAATAGAGAAGATGCAACCAAAAGAGGCGATTTGGGATGCGAGGCATCCCGATTATATTAAGAAATATTGATAATAATATTATGAAAATTTATCTCTCACTGAGTCAGTCCTTCAGTTGCCATATACTATGGATGACAAATATCTTGTGCCAAGTGCTCGAGAATCTGTGTGATTCACCATGGGTAATGCTGTGACCTTACACGTACACACTCAATTCCCTGCCCACGCGAGTTGAAGTAACGATTCACAGTGCAGCAATACTGAAATTATTTCAGCCCTGGGGAGGATTCGAATCCGGACCGCTGTAGTGACGGCCACGAACGCTACCACTGCGTCATGAAGATGTGTGTACAAAACATGCAAAGATCGTCAAATATGCATTTTAGAGATATTGCGAGTCGGTCAAAGTTATTTGGGGTAAAATATTTGAGAAAGTGACATAGGCATTGGTTCTGCCAATAAGATTACTCATTCTGGATAGAGGGTGGGGCTTACTGGAGCTCCTTTTACGTGATTGGTGGGGATTTCTCCTCATGGTAAGGCTGGGCTTAACCACTTGTTATAGGATGAACGAATGCAAAAGTTGGACTGCGAGCTTGTCGTCAACTAGTGTAACCGTACCCTTTATCTTGCCGAGAAAAATCACTATTATTATTGTTATTGATATCGTTACTATTATTGTTATTATTACTATATTATTATTATTATTATTATTATTATTATTATTATTATTATTGCATTATTATTATTGTAATCATATCTAACATAGATGAACACTTATAGTTCTACGGCAATTGTATGGACGAATTAATTATTTGGATTTTGTGTATCAAGCAATGTCGGACGTTGGGTGCGTTCGTACGTGCGTGCGTGCCTTTCCTCTTGTTGCTAATAATAATTCCTTGCGAACATCCTGAGGTATGCACATGCACATGTTTGTTTGGGTGGGCGAGGTTGCATGACTCATCATTAATGTGGCCCACGTGCTTGACTCGTGATCTTCACGGATGAGATGATATAAGGCTCGTTTCACACGTATCGACTTTTCGCCGTGCTCCGTCCACGACACGACGTCGTGTTCTCAAATACGTATAGACGTTTTCACACGTGGTCGTGACGTGTGGAAGCTTCCATAGACACCCATTGTTAGTTCAGAGCACGACGTCGTGCCGTGGACGGCGCACAGCGAAAAGTCAATACGTGCGAAACAAATTATTACAAAGGCGGAGCATGCCGACAGGAGACCTTTTGGTCCATATAGGTCGGATGCGAAAAAAATCATAATAATAATAAAATAAATAAAAATATAATAATGTAAATAACAAAAAATACAAATAAATGCATAGGTATAGTTAAATAATAAACAGGTAAATGGTAGATAAATAATAAATTGACATATAACTAATAATAAATGAAAATCAGACAGATAAATGATAACAAAACAAAAACAAAGAATATAAAATAAATTATAATCATTACAGCATCTTGCTTAGGTGTTTATCTAAATGATTCTTAAAGCTTCGAACTGAACTACATTGCACTACCTGTGCAGGAAGTTTATTCCATTCATTAACTACACGGTTGGCAAAGTTGTTTCTATCTACTTCCAAATTGAATCTATTTCCAGACAGTTTGAGACCATTGTTTCTTGTCTGATTCTCATTCAATGTGAAACTTTGGTCACTTTTGATGTTGTCAATTCCCCTTTAAAATCTTAAAGACCTGTATCAAGTCACCTCTGAGTCTACGCTTTTTTTAGGGAAAACAGATTCATATGTTTTAGTCGATTTTCGTGTGATTTATTTTTGATAATTGGAATCAGTTTTGTGGCTCGCCGTTGTACTTTTTCCTAACTTAACATACACACACACACACACACATCGGTCATATATGAGCTCTCTTACGGGAGGGAAGTAGCTATCGATCACGAGTCCAACACGTGATCCAAGACCATGGTGAATCACACGTACGTGGACAAGGGGGAGTGTTAAAATTGTGAGCGCGGCGTGAATTCTAAACTAAAGCGTGAGACCCCAAGACACTATCCACCACGTCGGCAATTAATCCGCGTGTAGTAGGCGGAGGCAGGGACACGGCATTAAGCCTATTTGACCGAATTGATCAAGTTGGGCCCCGCGCGGAAATGTTGCGAGCCCCCCCCCCCCCAGGCATAAATCAATATAAATGAATATATATATGTATGTATATATTCTGTTGAAAACGACAGCAAATTCATTAGAAATTAATTTTTTTCGTAAGCTTTCTAGCTTTCGGAAAGTAGATTTCCTAGATGATCGTCTAAGGCATGACATTTTGTCCTCATGCCTTAGGGCTTAGACGATCGGCAAGGCTGAGGAAGCAACCAAATAGCGCCAGCCAAGCAGAGGATAGTCATCAGCGATCTCTCCAAGTTTTGTCTTTATTAATTTTTAGACTCATCATAGACATACTCCCCTTCATTCCAACTGAAGATGCAGAACTATCTGCGAAATGTCTTGGGTTTATTCTACTGTGTTTTGTTTATTTTCATTTATTTTGTGTATAACATAGACTTGTGTTAATATAAGTACCCAATATCAATTGGAAATTTGCTTCTTCCTCTCTTTTCCTTAGAAATCTACTTTCCGAAAGCTAGAAAGCTTACGAAAGAAATTAATTTCTAATACATTTGCTGTCGTTTTCAACAGAATATGCTTGAAAGAGAATCTCCTCCCACACTTCACGAATATATATATATATGTGTATATATATATATATATATGTGTGTGTGTGTGTGTGTAATATATACATATATATATATATGTGTGTATATATATATACATATATATATGTATATATGTATATAAATGTATATATATATTATATATATATATTTCACAAGACGAAAATGTAGTAGCACATCTAGTAAAATGTTTTAATTACCCACTCGGAGAAACAGACGAACTGTATATTTCGAACACTACTGTGAAGAGGACCACAGTAGTGGTCGAAATATACAGTTCGTCTGTTTCTTTTGCTTTGTTTCTCCGACAGTGGGTAATTAAAACATATATATATATATATATATATATATATATATATATATATATATAAATATATATTATATACATATATATATATATTATATACATATATATATATATATATTTAATACATATATATATATACATATATATATATATATGTGTGTGTGTGTGTAATAATAATAATAATAATAAATGAAAATATCAATGGGAGGAAAGTGGAAGAAGACGACACGGGTCTAGTTCCGAGTTTATTCCTGACCGGTTTCACTTTGAGCTCCTTCAGTATATCAAACCTTTAATGTTTTTTGGCTAAGACTAGTATAATACACGAAAATAAAACATCAATTTCGAACTGTTGAAGAGTAGAGCCCCCCTCCCCCCTTCCCCCACTATCAATTTTCTAATTGGGCCTCGCAAGTCACCGGCCCTGAGTGGAGAGGAGTGGAAGGTGGGAATTGGTTTCCGTCGACCGCACATGCTAGATCTGTTTACAAGTAATGTTATCACGTTTGTGTAAAGAATCTTGTTTGTCATGCTAGTGCCACGTGTGTCTCAGCCTCCCTCAATCTCCTTTCTCTCTCTCTCTCTCTCTCTCTCTCTCTCTCTCTCTCTCTCTCTCACACACACACACACACACGAATTTAAGAGCAAACTAGACACTGCGCGATACAAAGGCGGGACCTCACGAGCGTAGCTCCCCTTCCCGTAAAATACAACTAGGTGAATTAATACACACACACTCTCTCTCCCTCCCTCTCCTACTCCCTCTCCTTCTCCTCCCTCTCCCTCTCCTCCCTCTCCCTCTACTTCTCCCTCTCTCTTTTTTTTCCTCCCTCCCACACCATACCACCTTAAGTAAAATACAACTAGGTGAATTAATACACACACAGTCTTTTTCTACTCTCTCTCTCTCCCTCACTCTCCTACTCCCTCTCCTTCTCCTCCCTCTCCCTCTACTTCTCCCTCTCTCTTTTTTTTTTCCTCCCTCCCACACCATACCACCTTAAGTAAATGTCTTCTATGTCAGGTCATTTTCCTGGCCTGTTTTACATATGTGAAATGATGATTACATAGCTGACTAAAGATTTACAAATGTTAAATTTTCCATTAGGAATTCTTCCATGTGACATTTGTAAACATAACAGAAAATCTATGGATGGTCATAAAGGTAGCTGATATGTTTACTGAGTGAATACTAATTATAATTGTTGCCATAAGTTTCACTGGCTGGAAACCTGCAGTGGGTGGCAATGATCCTGGGCCCTCCCACTGATGTATGTGGGTAGAAAACCTTGGAATGTTGTCTATGTTGCATTAGTGTGGGAGTATTTTTCTTAGTCATCAGCTGAAAGTGGGTACAGTTGCCTGTTGAAATTGTTAGAGATAGATCTTGGGCTCAGTCCAGGGACTTGAGTGTCAGCCTCCTCAAAGCTCTATCAGGAGGTGAGGGGGTTGGTGGGTTTTGAGAATGGGCAGCACTGCTCTCCATCATGCAGGTACCCATCATCGGTGGCTTCTTCAGAGTGAATTGTACGAGTAAGCCAAGTTGTGCCCAATAGGGATGCTTTGGTCATAATAAAAACCCTTCTTATGGTTAGAAAATAACAATTGTTGCAGATTCATTCAACTTCTTTGTGGATTTGGTAGGACTACTTCTCTTAAGTTTATTATACTTGTGTAAAGTACAGCTAGTAGGTTGCACCCAAGCTCATTGCAACTGTTGCATGAACTACTTGCATCAGAAAGGGCTCAAGCCTTTTCCTGACTTCCTCTGATGTCTTCAGGAGTCGGACTCACTGAACCATAGCACCTTAGATATGATAATGTAGCCTCGGGTTTTCAGCACCTGGCTGTAGAAATGAAAAGATTCCTTTTCTTTCACCCCGAGTGGTTGGAGGCTTTCTATCTCTTGAATTCTGGAGAGTATGTAGCTACTCTGAGAAGTGGTTACACATTGGAAACCCAAGACAGACTTCATTTGAAAGAATTTCCAATGTTAACAGTAACAAGAGTAGGGGCTGTGACCTGGGACTGACTAGGGTACTGTGGAGTAAAGTCCTTCCTTTCAAGCCCCAGGATAAATCGTCACCTACAACTCAGAGGAAAGAAAAATGTGAAAATTTGAAGTACAATTGATGATAAAAGGTTTCATAAAACTCCTTATCTTAAGGAGTTGATAGATAATGGTAAGTGACCCAAAACCCTCAAGACAGTGTGCTAAGTTCACTTAACAGAGGTTTAGGTTTCATAACTATAAGAATTGTTATCAGTAGAAAGAAGAGTCAGAGAAGATTAGGTGATTTATAAGATGGGTAATGTCTCTGTGCTGTTGTTTCAGACAAAATGCATGAAAACTCAGACTGATATGTTTATTGGCAGGTATGGAAAACAGATTGACATAGCTATGTGTATAACATGTTGGAACAAAGTATATATTTATGAGACTAAAGAAGCTGAACTTTTCTTTAATTTTTCCCAGTTTTCTATATCTTGTGCATATAATATATATATATATATATATATATATATGTTGAGACATTCTGACAGGTTGATGTAAGCGGAATAGGAAACACAGGAGTCTTAGTCTTGAGTTTATTCCTGACTAGTTTCGCAGGTATGCTTTTTCAAAGAAATATGTGTACAAATGGGCTGTGGGCATTATATACATGGGGTGGACCTCACCACCTCTCCGAGTTACCATAGTTGGTGGCGAGTGTGAACATCACATTGTGGCTAGCGTAACAATGAAGACATTTTTACAATTAAATATAACACTAATAACAAAGAAATTAATAGAAAATGTAACAATAGTAATGATAACAATGCAGATAAATATTTAAATAATAATATTAACAATAATAACAAAAATGATAGTAGCAATACAGGAAATAATAACAATAAAATAAAAGTAATAATAATAATAAAAACAATAATAAAAATAAAAATGATACTAATAACCAAGAAATAAAAATTATTAATAGTAATTATGACAATAATAGTGAAAACAATGATGATAAAAATGAAAAATTAATTAAATATTTAAATAGTAACAATAATAATAACAATAATAATAATAAAGATATATATAATATTGCCCAAACATCAAACAAACAACATTCCCCCTTTGATTGAAGGGGATAAATAGAACATTCCTTCAAGCAGGAACTTTATTTTCTTAATGTGATCATGTAATTCACTTTGTTTCTGGGGTGAATGTTGGTACAGAGAAAGAAAATGAAAACACCAGTCACATGTTTGCTGCCACATAACAAAATGGAATTATTAAATGTCAGACAGAGTAAAAACAAGTACAGAACTTTGATAGAGAAGACTGATTGAGGTATGTGTAAGTACTTCACTACAGAAGGGGTAGGCTTACCAATGAGTGGCATAGAATAGTTACATGTTAGCCAGACTACAACAAAACATATCCCTTGGTATGGAAGAAAATGGGTGACTTTTCACAAACCGTAATCAGTTACAGGAATCCTCAGCGTATGTAGTGACATGACTTGCAGTTATTATCTTTTGTGTAGGTGTGATAAAAACCTACCTTGTAGTGATAAGAGCCTTAACCCTACCAAAACATGAATACCGGTACTATATTGAGGATTTTATCTTGATAGTTACTGATGCCCATACACAGTAATTGATTGATCCACTACACAGTTTGAATTTATAAATTAATTTTGGCCACACACCAGTCACTGCACAGAGTTTGCACTGCTTTTGGATGATGAAGTTATGTTTCTATTTTCTGTTTGTTACTAGGCTGGATAGAGTGAGAAATGAGGAGGTGAGGAGGAGAACAGGGGTGAAAAAGGAGCTGGGAGATAGGGTTGATGAAAGAATATTAGGATGGTTTGGACACATGGAAAGAATGAGTGAAGAAAGACTTGTAAAAGAGGTATGGAAGGCAGATGTGGAGGGAGTGAACATGAGGGGACGTCCTAGGATGAGGTGGATGGATGGGGTGAAGGGGGCTTTGGGGAAGAGGGGAATGTCTGTTGAGGAAGGAAGGGAGAGGACGGAAGACAGAGGTGAGTGGAGAATGGTTGTATATGGATGATGTTGTGATTGCATGAGGAGGAATGGGTGGGGGGTGAGGTAGTATGTGTGAGCAAATTTTGACGCAGCCCAAAGGGATTTCTCCCCGTCCTCTCCTTATATGCAAGGGGGGACGGAGAGGGGGGGTCGCCGATTAAATGAAGCGGCCTTGCTGTGGATATGCTGTGTCTTGCGACACTGCTTCTGACCCAGGGCGGTGGGCAAGGTGCAGGGATGACCCGTCATCCAGGAGGTGCTCAGATGAGAGGGAGGGTGGGAGGGGTGTGGAGTGTATTTAGGGATGAAATGGGTGGGAGTGTTTTTATGCCTTTCCCTTTTTGGCTACCTCCCTTGAAAGGGGGAAAAAGCCTTGGTATATGTATGTATGTTTTTAATACTGTAACTTTAGCCTGAGTACTCAGACCAGGCAATATTGGGTTAGGTTAGATTGGTCAGGTTAGGCTTGGTTAGATTGGGTTAGGTTTAGGTTGATTGAGTTAGGTTTGGATAAGTTAGATATAGTCGGGATAGGTTAGGTTGGGTTTAGTTAGGTTAATTTAGGTTCAGTTGTGTTAATTTAGGTTCAGTTGTGTTAGGTTTAGTTAGGTTAAAAGTGCAAGTAAAATGCATTCTAAGATGTAAAAGTGCAGGTAGACCACATGCTGTAGTGTAAATGACCAGGTAGACTGCATGCTAAAGTAGCACCAAATTTTGCCTGTAAAACAGAAAGCTCAATATTTACCCCAGTTCTGACAAGTTCATGGTTGTGTAGAGATAGTAAACTTTGGCCCTCCTTGACAATAAGTGAACAGGAGTGAGTGAGTGAGGTGGGAGGGAGGCACGAGGGGTGGCAAGTAGGACAAACTACAGATTAGTGAGACAAGTGTGAGAGGATAGTCTATGAACTCCCAGACATCACTCTATAGATATGGGAGCCGAACAAGGCGCACCTCTATCAGAATTATTGAAGTCTTCAGAAAGGTATGTTGCAACCACCCCACCTTGTCTCCTGGAGGATGTGTCACGGTTGCAATTAAACCCTTCCATACAATGACGCTTACGTAGGCATCATGAGGCATGAGTGGGTATATGAGGATGCTGGTATTGGCATCTTGATTATATTTTGCAGTTGTAGCTGAATGACCCCCCCATATTCTGTGAACTGACTTGATCATAGTTTCTGTGGTTATTAATGTTCAGAGTGAAAGAAAATGAGTAATACAACAGTAACTTCATATTTTATAATCCGAGTATTGTGATGCATCATCATACATCAGGCAGCTGATGATTCCCATGAGGATTTGACTCGTATTGAAGAGGTTAACGGATCAAGTGAGCTTTGCTTATTTTATTGGTACAATATATGTTTGGTCTTACCACTGATCTCTTTTTCTTCTACTTTCTTTTTTTTTCATCAGGAGCAGAGTGGGGATACTAATAGCTTATCTGCTGAATCTCAGGAAGCAGGAAAGTCACCAAGTAGTTCCCATAAGATAGGTAAGTGTCAATTTTCTCTGCATATCACGGGTCTTCTTTTATACAGTCACCCAATAGTCTTAACCTCGCCATGGTTCTCATTATGCTAATATAACATTTGTTGCTGAGTTTCTTTATATGATTTGTATATAGTATTTATAAGATATTTTCTTGTATAGAAAGATGTATGTAAGAAATTGAGCAACAGATATGTTTACATAATGAATCATAGCATAGGTAAGACCATGACTGTAATGTATATTTCATATTGTATTAAGATATTTTTGTTCATTTTTACCCTGGAATGAATAAATACCATGCAGTACATTCTTCGATTATATTTTTGTACTATGCATTCTTGAAAGTTTGTAGTAATGTATTGATATTTTGTGATTTATCTATGTAATGTATTTTTTGATGAGCATTTGTTTAACAATTGGAGGTTTGTGCATGTTTTTGTAATTAGGTTTATTTTTATTATATGAAATGTACCATATTTTTCAGCCTCCAAAAAAGGGGAATGGGAAATCCTTGAGGGCTTGAAAGAGGGGCAGAGATTTGATTTGACTCCACAGAAATTTGAGGGCTTTTTGTTGAAAAGGAGAAAATGGCCCCTGAAAGGATGGCACAAGGTAAGTTAAGACAATGATAGTTCAATTGAAGTTGGAGATGGAAGGAATTTTCTTTATAAAGTTTTGAAGAATAAAGTGAGAGTAATTTTTCTTTGTAAAGTTTTTCAAGAGTGAAGCTAGAAATTGCTTCCAGATTTTTTGTAGATCCCCAGATTATTCCTGGCTGTATTCTGTAAACAAATGTTGAATGAACTTGTACAAATTATGCTTGTACAATTCAACTTAATGCACACCAGCATGTACATGCACAAATGTGAACATCTACATACCTTTAGTAATAGATACTTGGTTAGACCTGCTAAATAAAATGCATGGACATGTGAGCAGAAATGGAAAACAGGAAGTTTTACAAAACTGTGCAAGAGAAGCAAATAGCCTTTATACTTTTAACCAAAGGTGAATGGGCAAATACAGGCAGATGCATGCATTCATATATACATAAGATATACTCACATGCAGTATTTAGTATAATATAATATTTTCTTAATTTGTTCATAGTTTCATAGTGAAAGCACAGTATATGATTTTTTCCCCTGGAGTGTTATTTACAATGTACTATAGTACATGAATATATTCAGATTATAATATTGTACTTTACAGAGATTCATGATTAAACTTTAGAATGCTTCATTTAGTTTGTAGTTCTCGTGTTGCATAGAAAGTTTAGATGAATTTCTTTAAGTTCTGGATATGTATAGAAAACACAAGGTGAGGGAGGCCAATAAGAAAGTGGATATAAGATAGGGTAGGTGTTTGAGGGAGACTTGAAAAAATAACATGTTTTGGAAAGAAATGAAAAGAGTGAGGGGAGGTGAATCAGGTAGAGAGAAGGTAAAAGGTGAAGATGGACAGCCTAATGGAAGTGAAGGCAGTAAGGGAAGATGGGTAGTGTATTTTTAGGAATTGTTGAATATGGAGGAGGATAGGGAGGCTTTGACTGTGGTAGTGGGAGATGCCAGGAAAAAGATGGTGATGAGAGAGGAAAATTATAGGAAAAAGAAGTCTATAGGAAAGTAGGAGATACAAACAACATTAAAACAGATAAAAGCAGCTGAGGCACCTAAGTCAAGTTGAGTTTCTGAAGGGAGTAGTAGTTATGGTGGAATGGTTAGTGAGATTATTTAATTTGTGCCTAAGGGAATGAAGTGTACGAGTAGACTGGAGGAGTGTTTGTATAGTTCCACTATACTTGGAGAAAGGGACCAAGTATTAGTGTAGTTTCAGAGGGATCAGTCTGATTGGATAGTTGTAAGATGTATATGTAAGGGTGTTGACTGGGAGGATTAGGAGGGGAGTACAGGGAGTAATTGAGGAAAAGGATGCCTAGATCAAGATTTTATAGTAAAATATGCAAGAAGTTTTTGGTAAAAATTTAGGATGTCTTGGGCATTCATAAATGTAGAGATGCATGACAGTGCTGACGGAAAGTTAAAAGTAAAAATGTGCCTCAACTTGACCACCCCTTTTATTAGGGAGAAAAGACCTTTTGATATATGTATCTATAGAGAGTTATTAATGTTGATCATAACCCAATATGTGTTTGCTACATTAATCCATTTCAATATATTTTACTATTAATATTAATTTATATTTATTGTAGAGATACTTCTTGCTGGAACGGAGCGTTTTGCTCTATGCAAAATCGGCAGCAGATCTAGCACGAGGAAAGATTCATGGACGTATGGACATTGGCTTGTCTGTAATCTCGACAAAGGCTAGGAGGCGACGTATAGACATTGATGCTGATACCCTTATCTTCCATCTTAAGGTAGGCTATTTATTCTTCGGAAACTTGTTCTAGGGAATTTATGAAAAGCTTGTTTATACTTAGTTTAATTGGTTTTACTTTTGATTAATGTTTAACTAATATATATTAGAAAAGATTTATCATAAGTATGCTATGTGGACATTATCTTAATCATGAAACATTTTCATATTAGAGTAGTTGGGAATGGATGAAGAAGTGATGCAGCCAAAAAGTATTTCTTCTTGACTGCATTGTAGATTATCAAGTGGACAGTGGGGTGGGGAAGGGTCACCATGTAATGAAGTGATAGGGAATAAGCCAGAATGAGTTGTTGTGCTCTGCAATGGAGGTGCTGCGTCTCCGTAATGCTTCTGACCAGACTAGTGGCTAGGGAACAGGGATAACCCTTCATCTATGAGGAGCTAAGATGGGATAGACTACAAATCTGGATTGGATGGGTGTATGCTTTGACTTGGCTACCCTCCCTTATAAAGGGGGAAAGGCCTTTTGGTATATGTATGCACATCTGGTTTGAAAACAAGGATTGTAGACTTGTAACAGTCTACCAACAGTTTTGAAAAGAGCTCCTATATGGTGCTCTGTGCCAGGCAGGTTAAGACACCACCGCCTCAAAAATACATTTTCTTTGGTATGAGCTATTGATTGGAAGGGAGATTTAGTGTGTATATATATATATATATATATATGTGTGTGTGTGTGTGTGTGTATATATATATATATATATATATATATGTTTATATATATATATATATCTATATATATATGTATATATATATGTATATATATATATATATATATGTATAAAACACCATATGAGGTACTGACATCTTCGCCTGTCTGGCATGGAGCACCTCACATGAAGCTCTATTCAGAATTGTTGGTAGATTGTTATGAGACCAGGAGTAATTGAAGATTGTTGTGAATACTAATACTAGATATTGTAGTTGGTAGCTCAAAACATAAGTATGAATGAAACAAAGAAACCAATGGGTGTACATAAGAATGAAGGAGAGTGCAAGAGACCGTAAGGCCAACACTAGGCTGTTCCATGTCCATTACCACCTGTCATCCCTATCCATAAAATTGTCTAACAGTTTCTTAAAATAACTGATAGTTTCAGCACTCATTACATGGTTATTAAGTCTATTCATTGACCACTCTATTAGTAAACCAGTTCTTGCCAATTTCCTTCTTAAATCTAAATTTGTCCAATATGAATCCAGTATTGCGAGTCCTGCCATGTTGTCCTAATATGACAACCGTGTTTGCATCACCCTTGTTAAAGCTTTTGACCCACTTGAACACCTCTGTTAGATCACCCCACATTCTACATCTTTCCAGAGTGTGTAAGTTAAGGTGCCTAAGTATATCTTCATAAGGTAAATTTCTGAGCCCTTGTATCATTTTGGTCATTCTCCTCTGTACTGATTCTAGTGAATTTATATCCATTCTATAGGATGGAAACCAAAACTGTACCACATAGTCAAGGATGGGTCTAATGGCAAATAGAGTTTGATAATTACCTTTGCACTTCTATTCATAACCATCCTTGCAATGAAACCTAATGTTGTGTATTCCTGGTGCTAATGCACTGTTTCTTGGATTTAAGGCCAGGATTCACTAGAACTCTCAAGTCTCTCTCGCACTCAGTTTTCTCTAAAAATGTGTTATTGAAGATGCATCTACTATCGAGGTTGTGTATGACAACTTTCTGTTACTCTTCTTTCTTCAGTGCAAAAGCCGAGAACTGTACCTGCAGTGGGTGGAGCAGTTGAAACAGCACCGCTTACATAAGCAACATCAGATCCTGTATAGTAAAGATATACCTAAGCTTAGTTCCCCAGTTTCTGCCTCAGACGACTCACCAACAGGTAATTGAGTACCAATACTTTTATTGCTGTAATTGGCATTCTCTCATTTGCACCTAATTTCAGTCATGTTTGTGTGTTGCATAAAGCAATAATGTATTGATTGTTTAGGGTCTACAGTATATGGGGTGCCCGTATGGACTAGAGCCACATATCATTTTGTCTGTGATAGAGGAAATCTCTGTTCATAGAGAAATGAGAATACTTTATTATACTGCGACTGTCCCTCTGTTATGCTATCCCCCTACCCTTTGTTACTGTCCTGTACCATTTCCCTGAATATTCATTTCCTTTTTTTGCCTAACCCTGTGGTGGGAAAAGAATACTACCACCAACTCTTCCCAATTGAGTCATACGAGGCAACAAAAAATGGGATGGAGATAGGACTAGGCATCCTTTTCCCTGTAGCCCCAAAGGGGACATTCCTAGAAAAAAAGTAAAGGCATAAGAGGGTCTAGGAGTTTTCTTGTGTTGGGGATGGAGTTGGTGGGAGTGGTTTTTATGCCTTTGTTTTTTGGCAACCTCCCTTGTAAGGGGAAAAAACCTTTGGTATATGTATGTATTGATCTTATGAGATTAATTAATTGTTGCCTTGGGTTTCATTAACTGGAAAACCCTCAACCCCACAGTGGCTGGTAGTGGTCCATAGGCTCTCTCATAGATCTTTCTGGGAAGAAACTGGACTGTTGTCTGTTTTGTATTTGTGTATTTAGGGGTGAAAGTGGCAGTAGACTGGAAGTGAGCATTTAGGGAGAGCGATTGGAGGAAGTGGATAGTTTTAGATACTTGGGTGCAAATGTGGCAGGAAAAGGTGGAGTGAAGGTGGAGGTAGAATGTAGATTGAGAGAAGCGAGTAAATGCCTTGGTGGTTTAAAGAGTGTAATGAGGAATAGACATTTGGGAATGGATGCTAAGAGGAGACTGTATGAAGGAGTGATTGTGCCAACAGCACTGTATGGGGCAGAAACATGGAACATAAGAGAGGAAGAGAGAAGGAGTTTGAATGTGTTTGAGATGAGGTGTCTGAGAAGTATGATGGGGGTTACTAGGCTAGATAGCGTGAGAAATGAGGAGGTGAGGAGGAGAACAGGGGTGGAAAGGGAGTTGGGAGACAGGGTTGATGAAAGAGTATTAGGATAATTTGGACACATGGAAAAAATGAGTGAAGAAAGACTAGTAAAAGAGGTATGGAAGGCAGATGTGGAGGGAGTGAACATGAGGGGACGTCCTAGGATGAGGTGGATGGATGGGGTGAAGGGGGCTTTGGGGAAGAGGGGAATGTCTGTTGAGGAAGGATGGGAGAGGACAGAAGACAGGGGTGAATGGAGAATGGTTGTATATGGATGATTGTTGTGATGCATGAGGTGGAATGGGCGGAGGGATGGGGGGTGAGGTAGTATGTGTGAGCAAAATTTGACACAGCTCGAAGGGATTTCTCCCCGTCTTCTCCTTTCATGCATTGGGGGGACGGAGAGGGGGTGGGTCGCCGATTTAATGAAGCGGCCTTGCTGTGGATGTGCTGTGTCTTGCGACACTGCTTCTGACCCAGGGCAGTGGACAGGGTGCAGGGATGACCCGTCCTCCAGGAGGTGCTAAGATGAGAGGGAGGGTGGAGGGGTTGGAGTGTATTTAGGGATGGAATGGGTGGGAATGATTTTATGCCTTTTCCTTTTTGGCTACCTCCCTTGTAAGGACAATATTGTCCATCAGCAGAATGAAAGCATTTGTGTACATTTTGAAATACAATTAAAAATTTGTAAAATGTCAACACGATCTTAATATTGTCTCAAATATTTGCAGATCCTCTGATTCCTGCCCGTCGCAGTTCCATTCCTGGATCTCTTCCCACATCATTACCAGGTTCACTCACAAGGGATGCTAAGCCTCCCATGAGTTCAAATTTAACAGGTGCTGTTGCAGGTTAGGGAGTTATTTTATTTTATTTTACCTTTAGTTTTGGTTTCCTTTAGTTAAAACCAAAATTATTGTTGTTTTGTGTAGTTAAACAGTGTTGGTTGCAACTACTTTGTATTGTGTAGAGAACATTGGCTCATGTTGCATCCATGTATTGTGTTGCACCCCCATTTGGACAGACAGAATAGATCAAACTGTATCCAATGGTTTCCCTAGTTCCTTTATGTAGTTGTTAGGGATAAATGACCATAGCAGGCTGCTTAGAAGAGAACATAACTTTGCAGTCAGTATATTTTGATTTCTTATTACCATGAATGAGTAATGTGACGGGACTTGTAGAAAATACTTCATGCATATGTCACTGTGGTCCCTCTTAATGTATTAAATGTTAGTCAGTCATCAGCTATTTGGAGTCCACTGCAGGATGAAGGGCTAACTCAAACTATATCATGAGTTGCATGACTATGCCACATCACTCTTACAAACTTCTCTCCCTATCTTGTTACCATTTATCACATCTTTTTCCATGCCTGCCACCTGATGACATCGAGCCAGTAACATACCAGATGGGAGGGCTGTAAGAGGTCATGGAAGTAAATTAAGAAAAATCACATGTCTAAAAGATGTGAAGAAATACAGTTTTCCATATAGATGCATGAATACATGGAATAGCTTAGAAAGTGATATAGCTCAAGCTGAAACAGTACATGAGTTCAAATCTGAATATGATAATTGGAAATCAAGGATATAGATTAAGTTGGAACTGTACATGAATTTGAGGCTAGGTATGATAAAAAATTAGAGAATAGGTGACAGGACCCAGTGAGTACTCCTCCTTTCCTTTATACTATAAATAGGTAAATACTCAGATCTCTAAACAAGCCCTTTAAGACAGACTGCAAAACATGATATTCCAAACACCCCCTCCACACACACACACACACACACACACACACACACACAGGTAAATACACACATACATATAAGAATAAACTGGATGTGGAGAGATACGAAAATGGGTCACTACGATCATAGCTCTCGTCCCGTAAAATACAACTAGGTAAATACCAAGAGCATTTTCATCCCTTACAAGGAGGTGGCCAAAGTCAAAGCCATAAATCCACTCCCACCCATTTCATCCCCACATATACTCCCATTCACCACCCCTCCTACCTTTTCTTGGCTCCTGGGTGATGGGTCATCCTTGCATCTCGCACACTCTCCTGGGTCAGATGCAATACAGCAAAGCACAGCACTTCATGCAGAAAATGAGAAGATGGGGAGAAATCCCTTTGGACTGCAGCAGAATATCATTCACACGTACTCCCTCACACCCCCATCCCCCACCCATTCCATTCCATTCATCACAGCATCGTCCACACAAAACCATTCTCCACTCACCCCTATCTTCTGTCTTCTCCCTTCCTTCCTCAACAGACATCACCCTCTTCCCCAAACCCCCTTTTACCCCATTCATCCATCTCATCCTTGATCACCCCCTCATGTTCACTCCTTCCACCTCTGCCTTCCACACTTCTTTTACTAATCTTTCTTCACTCAATCTTTTCATGTGTCCAAACCATCCCAATACTCTTTCATCAACCCTATCTCCCCTCACCTCCTCTTGTCTCACTATGTCCAGCCAAGTAACCCCTACCATACTTCTCAGGCATTTCATCTCGAACACATTTAAGCTCTCTCTTATGTTCCATGTTTCTGCCCCATACAGTACTGTTGGCACAATCACCCCTTCATGCAATCTCCTCTTAGCATCCATTACCAAATGTCTATTTCTCATTACACTTTTTAATCCACCAAGGAATTTACTTGCTTCTCTCAATCTACATTCCACCTCCAATCCTTCCTTCCCCACGACATTTGTCCTCAAGTATCTAAAGCTATCTACTTCCAGCCTCTCTCCCTAAATACTCATTTCCAATTTGCTTCCATCCTCTCCCCTTTTACATCTCATCACTTTTTACCCATATTTATCTTCAACTTCCTTCTTTCACACACCTTCCCAAACTCTGTCACTAGTTTTCTAAATCCCTCCTCAGATCCTGCTACAAGAGCAGTGTCATCAGCAAATAACTACTGGCTTATCTCCCACTTTTCTCCATTTTCTTTAACCATCTCCAATCCCCAGCCCATTACCTTTGTGTTTACCTCTTGCACCACCCCATCCATGCATAAATTGAACAGCCATGGCAACATGACACATCCCTGGCAGAGTTCCATCTTTACCTCAGACCACTTGCTTTCTCCATCTCTAATTCTAACACAGGCTGTACTACTCTCATAAAAACTCTTTGTTCTTAACATCTTTCCACCTATCCCATATATCTGCAATACCTCCCTCAGTGCCTTCCTGTCTACCTTGTCATAAGCCTTTTCTAAATCCATAAAGGCCCAAAAAATATCCTTACCTTTTCCTAAAGCTTTCTCACACATCTGTCTTTCCTCAAAAATCTAATCCATGCAACCTCTACCTTTCCCTAAACCCACACTGTTCCTCACCAATTACTCCTGTTGCTCTCCTAATCCTCTCAATCAAAACCCTCCCATAAGCCTTCACAACTACACTCAACAAAATTATCCCTTCTGAAAATACAACACTCACACTTATCCCCTCTTCTCATGTAAAGTGGAACTACACAGGCCTTCTTCCATTCCTCTGGTACTCTACCTTCTTTTAGACAAACATTAAACAATCTTACCAGCCAGTCCACCATCACTGTACCTCCCTTTTTTTTTTTTTTTTTCTTAGACATTCCACATGACAGGCATCCAACCTAATTGCCTTACCTGCTCTCATTATTTTGATAACTGCTTTCACCTCATCTTTTCTTATTTGTCCTCCATTTTCCTCATTCATCACTGTCATTCTGTTAGTGCCTCCCACTACACCGACTTTTCCCTCCCATATCCTCCTTCACATTTAGCAACTCCCTAAAATCCCAACAACATCATGGAGAGTGGTCGGAACCCTTGGTTCTGACCACCTTCCAATCATCATCACCACCAAAACAAGATGCACCCCAGTTGGCCACAGACACACATACACCAATTACAAGAGAGCTAACTGGGAAGCTTTTACTAAAGAGACAGAACAACATTTTGAAACACTTAACAGTACACCAATCACAAACATAAACAATGCTGTGCACACTTTTAATACAATCATACAAAATACAGACAAGAGATACATCCCTAGAGGCAACAGAAAATCACACAACCCCAACTTCACACCAGAAATCCAAGACCTCATCAGACAACGTGACACACTTAAACACGATACCCCCACACCTATCCCTCAAAACATAGCAGACCAAATACAAACACTAAACACTGTGATTGCTAATAAAATACACGAACAAAAAACACAAAATTGGCAAAACTTTATCAATGCACTTGATCACAAAACAAACACCAGCAAATTGTACAAAACACTCAACAGCATTACACTATCCAACAGTAACACTACACGCTCTCACGCAGCAATAATCACAACAACAGATAATCTACCCTCAAACAGACAAGCAAATGCACTCGTATGTCATTTTGCACAGACAAGCCATCTCACTTCTCACCCTGACAACCGACGCACCATTCGACATAAGAAAGACTTCCCCACAGACTCGGACTATACACTCTTCATAGACAGTCAGACAAAACTCATAATACATAATCTCAAGCACTCATCTGCCTGTGGCCCTGATAACATAAGCAACATCCACCTAAAACACATTGGACCACAAGGTATACACGCACTCACAAACATTGCAAACTACAGCTATTCACACAACACTATACCTGACATCTGGAAGCATGGTAAAATAATCACCATTCCAAAACCGAACAAAGACCCAACAATCCCAACATCGCACCGCCCAATCACACTTCTCTGCACCCCCTCTAAAGTTATTGAACGCCTAATACTTACTTGTCACACCACATATTCCCATTGCTGACTCACAACACGGTTTTAGGCCACTACACTCCACAAACACTCTTCTGATAAACCTCACACAAAGAATTTTAGATGGCATCAATTCAGATAGACCCCACCACAGAACACTTTTCATAACATTAGACATTAGTAAAGCTTTTGATGCTATCCCCCGCCACAACCTAACAAATAAAATATATAACACAGACATGCACAATAACATCAAAAGATGGCTGGCCAATTATCTGGCAGGTAGGAATGCTTACGTGTCATATAATGGCCAATCATCGCACATCAGAAACATTAAGAATGGAGTACCACAGGGCTCAGTTCTATCCCCCACACTATTTAATCTATACATGCATGACTTACCCACACCAGAAAACTCAGAAATACAAATCTCTTCCTACGCAGACGACATAACAATCACATGCACACATCGTAACACAGACAAAGCTGCAGAAATAATCCAGCCATACCTTGATACACTCAACACATGGTTCATCACAAACAGACTCAAAATAGCTCCAACCAAATCTACAGCAACACTTCTCACCAACTGGACAATAGAACATAAATACATACCTCATCTCTACATCAACAACACTCTAATACCACACACAAACACACCGAAAATTCTTGGTGTAACATACGATACATCCATGTCTTTCAAACAACACATCACAAACATAAAAAACAAATGCACACCTAGACTTAACGCACTTAAGTCAATCACTGGAACGACATTTGGACAAAACAAAGAAACTAATATAACAATATACAAACAATGCATACGCTCAGTGTTGAATTATGCGAGTCCTGCATGGGCTCCTAATCTCAGTGAGACACACCACAACACCCTTCAAATCATACAAAACAAAGCCCTAAAAACAATTACAGGCTGCACAAATACAACACCTACAGACCATTTACACCAATAAACAAAAGTCCTCAAAGTCAAGGACCACCTCGACGTGAGAGGCACACAAACACTTGCCGCAGCCACCACAAACACATCACACCCGCTACACTACATAGCAGAACACCCACACACACCAAGAAACATTAAAACAACACCCAAAGACCTTTATTACGCACAAATACTCTCTTCTCTTCCTCCACAACCACCAAATACCAGCCTCCGGAAACATATTCATAATCATATCACTCACCGCTCCATTAACACACTGAAAGACAACACACTGCTGCATGCCAGACCCCCTGATATCCACCCTTCTGAATCCTCTCTCCCACGAAAGGACAGAGTCCACTTGGCCAGACTGCGGTGCGGCCACCATCCAGCACTTCTAAGCTACCAGAAGAGGCTGGATGACCGCATTGTGAACAGCTGCCCAGGATGTAACACTTCACCCCATACCATACAACACATAATGGAAGACTGCATTATACACAATCATGCACGCAAACAACACAACATACACTCTATAAAGGATTTGTGGGAAAACCCAGTTTCGGCTGTAGCATTCCTTGGGGAGACGGGACTGCTCGGACAGACAGTCTAGGGAACAACAACAACAACTCCCTAAAATACTCTGCCCATTCTTCTTCTTACTGCTGTCTCTTCCATTATCATCTCTTCATCTGTACCTTTTACCTTTTCTTCTCTACTTAATTCGCCTCCCCTTCCTCTCTTAATTTCCTTCCAAAACATCTTTTTATTACTTTCAAAATTTTCTGTCATACTCATCCCCATTTCACATCTGCTCTTCTTTTTGTCTCCTTTCTCTTACACTTTACTTTTCTTTTTTCCTTGTACATCTCGTATGATTCTCTTGACATATTTTGCAACAAATCTGTGAAGGCTCACTTCTTCTCATCTACAACCTTCTTTGCTTCATCATCCCACCACTCACTACCCTTCCTTCTATTTCCTCCCATTCTCCTTGTTCCACACACCATCTTTGTGCACATTGTGACTCCCTCCTTTAAACATCCCCATTCCTCCTCCACTATCCTTCAAATCCACTCTTCTCTCAGCATCTTCTTGTACTCCTCCTTTTCTTTCACATTTAAGCAGTTTACCCTAAGCACCTCCCTACCTTCTCTCCTTTTCTTCTTCATCCACCTATCTTCTACTCTTAACTTACCTCCCACCAAACCACATACACAAATGAAAAACCTTCCACACCTTACAAGAACCACACTGGTGTGCCTGTGCTCAGGACACCATCCAGCATTAAAACAGTGGCCTGACCACAGATTGGGTAATCTTAATAGGAGTGGGAGTTGAGTGAACAGGGTTTGTATTCTTTGTTCTGGGAGTTCAGTAACATCTTAGTTTATATATTTATGTTTATTTTTTTATTAATATATTTTTTTTATCGTCATCTTAGTTTATTAGTATTTCTTATGATAAATCCATCTTCTCTCTCAGTTGTATTCGTCATTCACCACATTTACAGTTTTCCCAAGAGGGACAAAAGGAACAAGCATTCTTATGAAGATGCTAATTATTTTTGTTCAGATTTTGTTTCTTTTATCTTGGTTGTATTTGTCCTAATTTGTTTTCTTAGCTGTTTCCCATGGATTTGTGTCTGTGACTGGATTTGAGATGATAATGTATTCCAACGATTGACGATAGTATTAATAAAATTTTCTTGTACACAGGTGCTGGAACACTACGTTCATGGTTAGTTGACAATACAACACTGGAACAGGTATCAAGGGACCTGACAAGTGCACAACACAATGTGCAGCAGCTCACCAAGATTCTAGACAGTATAGAGCATCAAGATGATGTAAGCGTAAGTGTATCTGGTAATGTAGCCGTAAGGATTGACTCAGAAACTAACACGACACCCAGTCCTGATATTGGATGACATCTGAAGTCAAATTCTTTGACTTTGCAAAGTCTTGACATTTAATTAGCATGGATGTGTCTCTTTGTTGAAGAAAACAGATTAGAGATAGATGAAATGAAAACATACATGAGACGCATGTTGTAATGAAAATGTTCATGGAGATGGAAGTGGCAGGAGTTATCCTGTAAACATGTCTAGGTATATCAGAATTTACTGTGGGGATAATTCAAACTTTGGCTGCCAGGTCCAATTAGAATGAGAATTAGTATTTGCATGTATGTAATAATATGATAAGAGGGAGGGAGGGGGTTGAATGGGAGTGGAGTATGTGGGGATGAAAAGGGTGTGAGTGGATTTTATGCCTTTGTTTTTTGGCTACCTCCATTGTAAGGGGGAAAAAACCTTTGGTTTATGTATATATCTAACAACAATTTCAACTTTAATAACAAGTTGAATATATTTCATGAGGAAAGTGTAATTGTGACAAATAAATTGAAAAATAGACATTGTAATGAAATTAACTTGAATAGAATTGTTGTAATATTAATTGTATTAATAGTTTTTATGATTTCCCTCATTTAAATTTTCTTTTGATTTATATATTTTTGTTTTTATTTTTCAAGCACGGTGAACCTGCAACCCCCTCAAATAAATCACGCAGAAAGTTTCGCCTTAGAAGAAGCAAAACTTCAAGTAAAAGCACATCTCCGGGTGAAAGTACAGCTCAGGAACGGGGACCTGTCAAGCAAGATCAGGTTGATTCCTTAGTACCAAATATGGTGAGTTGATGAATGGTAGTTTTGCACTATCTCTACTTTCCTCAGCAACAATACTGGCCCAAGGCATAAGCGAACTAAGCAGCTGCTTGGGGCCCCCCACACCATCAGGGCCCCCCAAGAGCACTTAGAAAATAATAGATTAATTGAAATTGGAAAATATAGTATTGTTGATTTGTTCTGTTACAAATGCAAGTTCAGTGTGTCACACAATATGTCACTGAAATTTTAAATTGCATATAATACTGAAAAATGTGAATTTGCTACACCTGTATGGTTGGGGGGGAAAAAATTATATATCCAGTATGATACCAGTATGGTGTATGGTAACTGAATGCATCAAAATATATTGGGTGGGTGTGTTAGTGATGCATTTATAGTGCATGAAATGGTTAAGCACAATTAATAGTTAAGCATTGATGATGTTGGTGGCCTCCAAATCAATGTTTAGGGCCCCATAATGGCTTGGGCCAGCTCTGCTCAGACATAACAATCACTTGCACACATCGTAACACAGACAAAGCTGCAGAAATAATCCAGCCATACCTTGACACACTCAACACATGGTTCATCACAAACAGACTCAAAATAGCTCCAACCAACTCTACAGCAACACTTCTCACCAACTGGACAAAAGAACACAAATACATACCTCATCTCTACATCAACAACACTAATACCACACACAAACACACCGAAAATTCTTGGTGTAACATACGATACATCCATGTCTTTCAAACAACACATCACAAACATAAAAAACAAATGCACACCCAGACTTAACGCACTTAAGTCAATCACTGGAACAACATTTGGACAAAGCAAAGAAACTAATATAACAATATACAAACAATGCATACGCTCAGTGTTGAATTATGCGAGTCCTGCATGGGCTCCTAATCTCAGTGAGACACACCACAACACCCTTCAAATCATACAAAACAAAGCCCTAAAAACAATTACAGGCTGCACAAATACAACACCTACAGACCATTTACACCATGAAACAAAAGTCCTCAAAGTCAAAGACCACCTCGACATGAGAGGCACACAAACACTTGCCGCAGCCACCACAAACACATTACACCCGCTACACTACATAGCAGAACACCCACACACACCAAGAAACATTAAAACAACACCCAAAGACCGTTATTACGCACAGATACTCTCTTCTCTTCCTCCACAACCACCAAATACCAGCCTCCAGAAACATATTCATAATCATATCACTCACCGCTCCATTAACACACTGAAAGACAACACACTGCTGCATGCCAGACCCCCTGATATCCACCCTTCTGAATCCTCTCTCCCACGAAAGGACAGAGTCCACTTGGCCAGACTGCGGTTCGGTCACCACCCAGCACTTCTAAGCTACCAGAAGAGGCTGGATGACCGCATTGTGAACAGCTGCCCAGGATGTAACACTTCACCCCATACCATACAACACATAATGGAAGACTGCATTATACACAATCATGCACGCAAACAACACAACATACGCTCTATAAAGGATTTGTGGGAAAACCCAGTTTCGGCTATGGCATTCCTTGGGGAGACGGGACTGCTCGGACAGACAGTCTAGGGAACGACAACAACAACATCTTTCGTCAGTCTGCACTTGTTGCATTCATTATCATAATTTTTCAAAGGAAAAGACAGGAGACAGGGATGACCCTTCATCCACAAGGAACTAAGATGAGAGGGAAACAGGGGTGGGGGGATGGGTGGGAGTTGAGTACATATTTTTGACTTGGCTACCTCCCTCATAAGGGAGAAAAAGCCCTTAGTATATAGATAAATAGATTTCATTATATGGGGATTCTCATGCCTTGTTTATTTAAAATTATTTAAGGAGCCAACAAGAATATTCCTTTTGGCTCATATGATTTGTTCTGTTTACAACCATTCTCAATTCACTCTTAGTCTTTTGCATTTTCACATCATCACCTCCATATATATAGAAAATATAGTTTATCCACAGCTGAATATATTAACTGATTAAATATATTGTGTATGTGCATTTATTTCTCTTGTTACTCATGAGAGAAATGAGGAGGTGAGGAGAACAGTGGTGGAAAGGGAGTTGGGAGATAGGGTTGATGAAAGAGTACAGACGCTCCTCTACTTACATTCATTCGTTTTACGTTTTTCCGATTTTATGTTTGAACTGACTGTAAAAAAAAATATTGTAAAAAAAAAAAAAAAATTTGAATGAATTTTTTAGTTTAGCGCGCTCTCCGTAGTTCAAACGATACTTGCGCATGACGCTGCGTCCATTGTTTACATTGCACAAACGACAAACTGAACATGCCTTGCCTCCTCCTCCTCCTCCTCCTCCCTCTCCTCCCTCTCCTCCTCCACCATCTCAATTTATGTTGCATGAATTTAATTTATTTGAAATTAATGTTATTATTTTACAATGTTATGTGTATAATTAATGATTTAGGGGTGTTTTATAAGATACAGTAATAGAATTTACGGATGTATAGTACAGTAACAACTTACGTTCATTTTCAACTTACGTTCGGCCGTTCGGAACTTAACTAAAACGTAAGTTGAGGAGCGTCTGTATTAGGATGGTTTGGACACATGGAAAGAATGAGTGAAGAAAGACTAGCAAAAGAGGTATGGAAGGCAGATGTGGGGGGAGTGAACATGAGGGGACGTCCTAAGATGAGATGGATGGATGGGGTGAAAGGGGCTTTGGGGAAGAGGGGAATGTCTGTTGAGGAAGGATGGGAGAGGACAGAAGACGGGTGAATGGAGAATGGTTGTATATGGATGATGTTGTGATGCTTGAGGTGGAATGGGTGGGGGGATTGGGGGTGAGGTAGTATGTGTGAGCAAAATTTGATGCAGCCTGAGGGGATTTCTCTCCATCTTCTCCTTTTATGCATGGGGGGACAGAGAGGGTGGGTCGCCGATATAATGAAGCGGCCTTGCTGTGGATGTGCTGAGGGTGGAGATGAGTGGAGTGTATTTAGGGATGGAATGGGTGGGAATGATTTTATGCCTTTTCCTTTTTGGCTACACCCCTTGTAAGGGGGGAAAAGCCTTTGTATATGTATGTATGTTACTCATGGGGATGGGGGTGGTCATTGTGGAAGTGAAGTGGCCCTGCTGTGGGTGTGCTGTGATATTGCCCCCAACCTGGGCAGTTGGCAGGAGACCAGGATGACCCTTCATCCAGGAGGAGCTAAGATGAGATGGAAACAAGGGTGGTGGATGGGAGTGGGTGGCCTTCGAGTTGGCTACCTCCCTTATAAGTGGAAAGAAGCCATTAGTATGTAGGTAGATAGTTACTCATAGGCTTATGCTGTTATGTAATATTTCCTTTACTCTTATTTGACCAGGCTGATGGGAACCTGAGTGAAATGCGAATAATGAGCAACAGCAACCCCTCCTTGCCTGTTCAGTGCTCCTCTTCTCTGGCCAGCAGCCGTCCACACAGCTGTTCAGATGCAGCAGTTATCACAGGTTCTCCACAGTCTCACCACAGCCAGTCATCCAATGCTACTCTGCCTAGTATTAACATTGACCAGCGTTATATCACATCAGAGAACTCAATAAAAGAAGACTTCACAATACTAGCCAAAGATAGTGAGTATTTGCATATGTTAATGTTTCTGGATTGGGATAGTCTTGTAAATTTATCATTTTGTTTACTTGTATGTTTATTATTTTTTCTAATCTAAAATTCAGCCGCCCAAATATTTATTTTCCTTAAAGTCAAAATACACTGGATCTTGATCAGTTTTAATTATTATATGGTCAGCCCAGGCTTATACTGAAAGTTGAGTATCTGGTATACAAAATGTGCTCAATTTATTGACAGTTTTCTACCATTTCTAAAGAGATTGCTTATACCACTACATCCAGAGAGATGTTGGGCATCCACAAGTGTGTGTGTACATATTCAACTTGTAGATGCTTAAAAAGTGGAGATGCCCCATGTTTGAAGACTTAATTGTAATGTCCATGAAAAGAACTACAATCTTGGAATCCTGTCTCTGTCTACAGCTCTCCATTGTTTTTGTTGTCATTCCCTGTAGACTCTGGCTGAGCAGTCCAGTCTCCCTGAGGAATGCCATGGCTGGAATAGGGTCTTCTTACAAATCCCTTATAGAGTGTACTGTATATTGTGTTCTTAGCATATATGATTTGCATGCATGTAATAACATGATAGGAGCAGGTGGCAGAGAATTCTTGCGGCTGTTTGGCCCCCCAACTCTTGGGTTTGGAGGTGGTAGTCCCATGACGAAGATGCTGCCACACCAGGACCATTGCTGTTGTTGTTGTTATTCCCCAGATCAGCATTTCCCAAACTAGGGGGAATAATTACATTGTGTACTAGCGATAGAAAAAATCTCAGATTGATTTGATCATGCCTGAGGGAGAGTGCCCGTTGTAGATGGGTGTAGTTTACTATGTTTATCAGCATATTTCTACATTTTTAAAATAAATTAGTAAATAGTCGCATTGTGTTTTACCATGAAGTTGAAAATCTGGATGGTTGAACTGGTTGTAGGGGGAAATGACTGAAGAAAGTTTGGGAACTGCTGCCCTAGACTGTCTGGTCAAGCAGTCTTGTGAGATGGACTGCTTGGCCAGACAGTCTAGGGGACAACAACAACTACTCTCCATAATAATAATACTATTATTTTATTTTATTTATATATATGTGTATATTATTATTATTATTATTTCTAGGGGACAACAACAACTACTCTCCATAATAATAATACTATTATTTTATTTTATTTATATATATGTGTATATTATTATTATTATTATTATTTTATTTTTTTTTTTTTTTTTTTTTTTTTTTTTTTGTGTGTGTGTGTGTGTGTATACACACAGTTCACAAAATGGGCAATCCTTAACAGACTGACAGATACCCAACTCCCCCAGAAATGAACCCAAAAGTGAAATCTTTTCCAAGACTGATAAGACTATCATTGGTACACCTGTGTTCAGGACATCACTACATTTAAACGGTACCAACACAGAATTGGCCCACCTGCCTGGTTATCCTAAGAAGTTTTCCGGGACCCACAAGTCCTGTGCAAGAAGTAATTAGAGTAATGGGTTGATTGATCTTATTTTTTTTCAGTTGTCAGCCAGCTGAATATGATTATGAGAACCGTTATAGCAGAGAGAGACAGATTGAGACAAACCATAGAATCGGAGTCTAATCTCCTTACTTCCCATAATACAACATCGATTATTGCTTCCTTACGTAATTCATTAAATCAGGTAAGATAAACTAATTATTACTATTCCCCACTTTTTTTTTTCTCCACCAGTATCTGCTTCACAGATGTGCTGTGTCTTGCTGCATTGCTTCAGACCTGGGCATTGGGCAGGAGACAGGGATGACTCTTCATCCATGAGAACCTAAGATGAGATGGAAACAAATGGATGGTGGATGGGAGTGGAGTGGTTGGGAGTAGGTACAAGCCTTTGACTTTGCTACCTTCTTTATAAGGGAGAAGAAGCTTTGATATATAGAGAGCTTCCTAGAGAGGGTGGGAATACATCTGTCATCCTATGGGTACCTGCAAGTGGTACATACATACATACTTATACTAAGGGTTTTTTTCCCCCTTACCATAGAGGTAGCCAAAGGTCAAAATGCATAATTCCACTACCACCCATTCCATTCCCATCCACCACCCCTCCGTCCTTCTCGTCTTGGCTGCCCATGGATGATGGGTCACCCCTACATCAGGCCCATCACCCTGGGTCAGAAGTAATGCAGTAAGACACAGTACATCCACAGCAAGGCTGCTTCATTTAATCGTAGACACCCCTTCTCTCCATGGTGTCCTGCAAGTGGTGATCCTGTAGAATATACAGTACTACCTCTCATTAACGGACGTTAATTAGCTGTGTTTGCGGTGCTGTTGTTTAGTGCGTGCAATCACTATGCCACCCAAAAACCACTCCAAATCAATGGATTATTCACATCAACAGACACCGTTACCCCCCTTTTAGTCCGTTAATGAGAGGTAGTACTGTAAGTCAGAGGGCATTATCTGTCCAGTCCATCTTTAGGGCTTGTTAGTACCTTCACTTCCATAGAAGATACAGCCCCAAGAGACTGGAACATGGTCTCTGGATGAAAGCAAGACCTCTTCCTATGATGATGATAATATGCCCCAGACTGTCAGGCCAAGCAGTCCTGTCTCCCTGAAGAACACCATGGCTGGAATGGAGGTTTCCCAGAAATCCCTTAGAGATTGTGTAATTGTGTACGATGCCTTCTTCTCTCCCGATCATCTTTGACAGCATAAAAATTGTGCAAAATACAGTTATGTTAGTTTTTCCAGATGTTTATATTTAATTTTCTTTCTCCTCTCCTTTTAAAAATTCTGGACTGCACTTTAATATTCATATGAAAAAAAAAAATCAAACACCGGCTATGGACGGCCAAAAGATATTGTAATCAGTCTACAAACTGTTCTTGAGAACTACTTTTGACTGCACTTCCACAGCATGGTTCTCAACAAGTAGGAAAATAAACATTGACACCATACAAACTAAACAAAATAAAGTATTAACCCCTTCCATACGGTGCCGCACACGTAGGCGTCATGGACTTAGATCTCGGTGGCAGCAGCCAATGCCAGCCGTACGACGTGTCGTAATAATATTCGCATCATAAAATATAGTCACCGCTTATATCGATCGTTCTCTCTTCACCCGTGAGTTTTGATAACCATAGAAAATGCGATTACAAAAGAATTAGAAAGAATGTCATTATGGAGGGGCGACTACAATAGATATAATCAAGACGCCGATATGGCAGCCTCGCGAATACACTCGCTCCCCATGACGCCTACGTGTGCGGCACCGTATGGAAGGGGTTAAAAATGATACCAGAATCCAATCAAAATCGTTCCTAATCAGAAACAAAAATTCCCCCCAAAGAATGTCACATGAAAATTATATCACCAGAGTTCTGTGCAAGAGCCCTCAATTCTACTTACCTATCTTATTACATCATATAAACAGAACCTACTGAATGCAATAGAAAATACACCAGTAGTATATTACTCAAACATCTACAACAGCCCTCCACCCACACCACACACTATCTGTCTATATACCAAGGTCCTCTTTCCCCTTGTAAGGGAGGTCATCCACCCACTCCCACCCATTCCACTCCTGTCCACCACCATTGTTTCCTTCCCATCTTAGCTCCTCATGGATAAAGGGTCAATCCTGGTTTCTCACCCACTGCCTGGGTTGGAAGCGATGAAACAAGACAAACCACACAACATTATCTATCTATCTATACCAAGGGTTTTTTTTTTCCCCTTATAAGTGAGGTAGCCAAGTCAAAGGCACATACCTATTCCCACCCATTCCATTCCCATCCACCACCTTTTCCCTCCTCTCCTCTTAGCTCCTCATGAATGACTAGTCATCCTCACAACAAATCCATACAAAACCATATTCATACCATATTCATACCCTCAAAGACCAAGCAGCAAACGCCCTTCTCCATCAAATTCCTCCATACATAGCCTTACAGAAAAATCTCTTCCAAGGGAAACAAGAACCACACCAACATACTTAAATCCAGATCACCACCCAGCACTAAGACAGTACATAAGAACATAATGAAGGAGACTGTAAGAGACCCTAAGCCCTATACTAAGCAGTTCCATGTTCCTTACCACCTGTCATCCCTATCCACAAAGCTATCTAATCTTCTCTTAAAACAACCAATTGACATGGGATATGCCTGACCACAAAGGCATGCTTTCTCTGATACAACCATCACATAGGAGACACTGAACACATCTTACATTGCTCCACTTTCACTGCATCCAGACAACATAATATTTCATCTTTGAGTAACTTGTGGGCCTATCTGATGGCTGGAGACAATTACCTGGGAACTTTGGGATCTCCTGCAAGAGTGACCTGGGGCAGCAGATTGATTCATTGATTGAATTTTATATGTATGGAGGAGTATTCCTTAGTAGACATTTAATATCATAACATGGATGCTCGCTGGCTGAGTGGGTTGGAGCATCACTACTTGTGGCTGAGGTCGAGGCAACGGCAGTTTCAACCCTACTACCAGGGCATGGTTCATTAAATTCCACACTACAAAATCCTCTGTAAGGGCACTGTCCAAGCCTAATAGGGAAAGTTTCATGAGGTTAAACTTAATTATCATCATCATCTCTTTTCCTGTTGATGTTTCCCATTTTCATATGGGGTCGCTGTTCCTCGCTAGTCGTTTCCACTGGTTTCGATCCACCACCTGCTCCTCCTCCAGCTGTTTCTCCTTAACCACTTCAGTACGGGACTTAAATCTCGCGGGCAGCAGCCAATGCCAGCCGTATGACGTCACGTAATAATATTCGCATCATAAAATATAGTCGCCGCTTATATCGATCGTTCTCTCTTTCACCCGCGAATTTTGAAAACCACAGAGAATGGGATTCAGGGCGCATTTGGGAGAATGTAAAAACACAGGGGCGACTACAATAAATATAATCAAGATGCCGATATGGCAGCGTCGCGAATCCACTTGCTCCTCATGACGCCTACGTGTGCGGCACCGTATGGAAGGGGTTAAGGTCTTCTCTCAGTCTGTCCTTCCAATGCAGCTTGGGTCTCCCTTGCCTGTGTCTGCCCTGTACCTCCATCTCCATCACTCTCCTTCCCACGTAGTCTTCATCTCTTCTCTTCACATGGCCAAACCAATGTAATCTCCTCTCCTGTACTTTCACAGTACTGTGGATCCTATCATTCTTTATCCTATCCAACCTCGTCACCCCACACATCCACCTCAACATCCTCATTTCTGCGACATCCAGCTTCCTTTCTCGTACCTTTTTCAATGCTGCCCATGTCTCCACTCCATACAACAACGCTGGTCTCACTACTGTCTTTACACCTTTCCTTTTACTCTGGCACTTATCTTTTTGTCACATAGCACCCATGGTACTCTCCACCAATTGCTCCACGCCAACTTGATCTTGTAGTCAATCTCTTTCTCTAGATCTCCATCCTCCCCTACATAAGATCCAAGGTATTTGAAGGCCTCCGCCTTCGGCAGTTTGTGGTTCTGCATAAAAGGGTTGCCTCCGTGAGTCACATTGCACTCCAGGTATTCCATCTTCTGTCTGCTCACCTTCAGCCCATAGTCCCCTAACAAATCCCTCCACAGCTCCAACCACTCCTGCAGTTCTTCATGACTGATACCAACACTATGTCATCTGCAAAGAGCATACTCCATGGTGCCTCCTTTGTCACCTCCTCCACCAGCACATCAATAAGGAGGTTAAACAAATAGGGGCTAAGAACTGACCCCTGGTGAACTCCAGCACCCACTGAGAAAGCCCTTGTGGTACCAGCTGCACTTCTCACTCTTGCCCTGGCATCCCTGTATATGTCTTGAGTCATCCTGACATACTTCTCTTTCACTCCCTTCAACCTCATACTCCACCACACCTCACTTCTCATCACTATTGTAACATAAATGTTTTGATTGATTTCAGGCATTACAACAAAATGCAGAACTTCGTGGACGACTTGCGAGAATTCATGCTGATTCAGATTTGTCAGAAGTGTCTGTGCCTCCATCTATGTCAGAACTTGTGAGTCATTAGTACATTTTGTGTTCTTTGACTTTTTCATTATTGATTTAAGCATATCACTTCATAAGCATGATCACATGGTCTATGTGGCTTATTCTATAATGTCTTTGTATCCTGCTAGTTTCTATTACATATATTTACGTAGTTGTGATATACAAAATTGGAGCTATGCACAAGGGGTCTTTTCCCAGTAACTCCATTTATCAAACTTAGCTTCAAGTTCATTTATATTATCTTTCTCTCCCCCAGTCATTCTAACTGCCCCTTTCCTACATGTCCATACACCTTACCATGACTTACTATGTATTAATGAATGTATTTTTATATTTGCTACAGTTGCACAAGTCTCTTCATACCTCCCTTTCCTATGAGAGCAGCTCTTGCTTCAGTGCATCAGAATATTTTGATGCTGCTGATGGCTTCAGTGATGCTGGAGGAAGTGACACTAGTTCGGAAGCCTCTTCTGACAACAGTTCCTTCACCAGTGAGGCCAGTGACGCTGGTACTGATGCCCATCCAAGTGGTGAGTGCTTGGATCTATATATATGTATTTACCTAGTTGTATTTTGCGGGAGAAGAGCTGTGCTCGTAGAAACCCGCAGTTTGTGTGTGTATATATATATATATATTTAAGAAGTTTTAATTTAAAAAGCCAAGGGCACAGTACATAAGTTGTGTACATTGGGCTGGAAAAATTATCATAGGAACACTTGTTTGAGGCTTTTGTGTAAGGCAAGTATTGATACATAGTCCTTATTGTTTGTTTAATAATCTATTTGTTTTCTAAGAGAAATGATTATAATAAAAATTGTAGCTAAAGAAACTTTATTTGTACATAGTTCTTGCTAATATTTGTTTACAGGTGATAATTAAAAGTGTTTAATGATTAAATTTAAGTTACTTTATATATCTAAGAATTAAGCAATGTATGATTAAAATACAATCAAGGCTACTGTTGATTGTATGGCATAATCTGTAAGAAACCAATATTGTTAACCAAAGTCTGTCAGTTCTCTATCTCTCACTCTCACTCCCTCTTTTCTGTCCCCCTCTTTCTTTTTCTTTCTATCTTTCTCTCCCGTTCTCTTTTTCTCTCTCCCTTTTTCCCCTTTTTCTATTTTTTCTTTTTCTATCTTTCTCTTTTTCTCACTCTTTTGATCTCTCACTGTCTCTTTTTCTCGCATTCTTTCTCTTTCTCACTTTCAATCTCTCTCTCTCTCTCTCTCTCTCTCTCTCTCTCTCTCTCTCTCTCTCTCTCTCTCTCTCTCTCTCACACACACACACACAAACTGGACAAATCAATAGTGTGTGCAAAAGCTATACACGAATGTAAGAGCAAACTAGACACTGCGATATACAAAGATGGGACACCACAAGTGTAGCTCCCCTTCCCATAAGATACAACTAAGTAAATACAACTAGATAAATACACACACCCAGTCTCTCTCTCTCTCTCTCCTCTCTCTCTTGCTCTCTCTCTCTCTCTCTCTCTCTCTCTCTCTCTCTCTCTCTCTCTCTCCCTCTCTCCTAAGTAAATAAACTCTCTCTCTCTCTCTCCCTCACTTTCCCCCCCCTTTTTTTTCAGTAAAACTTTGATAAAATATATGGGTTTAACATACTATATGGATAATATTACAGTTTCAAGAGTAATTGAATCAATTTAAACAAATTAGTTTTAGTGAAATCTTGTCAAAAACAAAATGGATGGAGGGACAAGTGATGGATACCTGTTAATGGTGGACCTGCAGGATGGACATATAAGAAAATCACCTCTCTGCCGCCCATTCTTAAAACTCGTCAATCTCTCCACCTCCATTTGGAGGTGCATCCCCAAGGTGCTAACATTTGGTCACTGGATTGAGCAGAAGAGTTCTTTCAATCTACTTGAATTGTACTTCCTGTGCCTTTTCACATAGGGAAAACTGGTTGCATAAGAACAGGGATGATGTCCTACATCGATATAGCACAGACATTGATCTGTATTTTTGTCCCAAAGAAGTCTATAGACAGGCCCAGTAACCATTGTCAGCCATTGGCTGTGGATTTCCAGTTAATGAAACTTGAGGCAATTATAAATTGTTCATCCTAGCAGGATCAAAGGAAGGGCCCAAAGATCATATTGGCTACTAAGGGGTTGCAAGTTTACAGTCACTGAAATTTAGTGCGGAAACACTGCACTTAATTGGTGGATGGGAGTGGGTGTATGCCTCGACAGGCTGCCTTCCTTAGAAGACATAATCTGTTTTGGAATATAGATAGATAGAATTTTAGTGCAATAAATGATCAGGGTAGAACAGGTGACATGTGTTAGTAGGATCCTAGAATCCAGTAAATAGGGTAAAGGTTGGAGGGTGATACAGTGCACGTAACACATGCCATCTTGCTAGTTCAGTCACATAAAGTTGTCCATTAATCATTGTTAAGTTTGTTAGCTTCAGTGCTAGGCTGTGGTTGTTTGCTGTGCATCTATTGGACTTTGATTGGGTTTCTCAGCAGTGCATTCTTTCACAGGACCACCTTCTCTCCTGAGGAAAAATTGGTAGGGGGTCAAACTTCATCCATGCCCTAGATCAGGTGTGAGCAACCTTTTTAGGTTTGGGTGCCAAAATCAGCCAAATCTTTGATACAAAATGTTCTTGCTTGCCAATACAGTAAAATTATAGGCTTATATATGAGTATGGGCCCCCTCCTTTCCCTTCTTAAGGCTCCAATCTGCTGCCCAGTCCAGTATGTGGTTACCAACGATCATACAAAAGAAGTTGAAAGACCCAAAAAGTTGTTTGTGTGATAAGTTTTGCACAAATGCCAAAGGTTGCCCACCCCTGTCCTAGATGCATAATCTCTATTTTGAGGAAATTTGTCACTTTGAATAGTGGTACTGCACTGTATTTCTTGCTGAGCTTCCTAGTTCATTAGAAAGAAGAATATATACAAAAATGTGAATATACAATACAAAGATAAAACAAGAAAGTACAAAATGCATTTCCATTGATGTTCACAGCTTCTTCAGAACTGAATTTATGACTTGTGCACATTTAACAGACAAAAGTAGCTAAGCTTTATTTTATCTTTGCTCTTATTTATATGATGTTATTTAGCTCATTTTCTGTAGATTAATGAATTGGTTCTTGAAGTAAAAAACCATGCATAGGTTTGATAAATTTTCTTATTGTCAATTGATTGTCAATTTGTGAGAGTTGATCCCATCCAGCATTTCTTCTAATAACATATAGTTGGGGAAAAAAATTATTATGAATCGTATTGCAGCAAAAACCATTGCATATTAAAACATTGACTATTACTAAATAAGAAGATAAAAAGATCCCCATCAAATATTGAATATTGCTAAATAAAAAATATCAAATCCCAAATATTGAAATCCTGTGTAAATAAATTAGCTTGTTACATACATACATACATATACCAAGGTTTTTTCCCCCTTCCAAGGGAGGTAGCCAAAAAGGGAAAGGCATAAAAACACTCCCACCCATTTCATCCCCAAATACACTCCACACCCCTCCCACCCTTCCTCTCATCTGAGCACCTCCTGGATGACGGGTCATCCCTGCACCCTGCCCACCGCCCTGGGTCAGAAGCAGTGTCGCAAGACACAGCACATCCACAGCAAGGCCGCTTCATTTAATCGGCGACCCCCCCTCTCCGTCCCCCCCTGCATATAAGGCGAGGACGGGGAGAAATCCCTTCGGGCTGCGTCAAAAATTACTCACACACACCACCTCATGCAGTCACAACATCATCCACACACAACCACTCTCCTCTCACCTCTGTCTTCCGTCCTATCCCTTCCTTCCTCAACAGACATTCCCCTCTTCCCCAAAGCCCCCTTCACCCCATCCATCCACCTCATCCTAGGACGTCCCCTCATGACGTCCCCTCATGTTCACTCCCTCCACATCTGCCTTCCATACCTCTTTTACTAGTCTTTCTTCACTCATTCTTTCCATGTGTCCAAACCATCCTAATATTCTTTCATCAACCCTATCTCCCAAATCCTTTTTCACCCGTTCTCCTCCTCACCTCCTCATTTCTCACTCTATCCAGCCTAGTAACCCCCACCATACTTCTCAGACACCTCATCTCAAACACATTCAAACTCCTTCTCTCTTCTTCTCTTATGTTCCACGTTTCTGCCTCATACAGTGCTGTTGGCACAATCACTCCTTCATACAGTCTCCTCTTCGCATCCATTCCCAAATGTCTATTCTTCATTACACTCTTTAAACCACCAAGGCATTTACTCGCTTCTCTCAATCTACATTCTACCTCCACCTTCACTCCACCTTTTCCTGCTACACTTGCACCCAAGTATCTAAAACTATCCACTTCCTCCAGTCGCTCTCCCTTAATGTTCACTTCCAGTCTACCGCCACTTTCACCCCTTGTACATCTCATCACCTTACTTTTACCCACATTTATCTTTAGCTTTCTTCTATCACATACTCTCCCAAACTCTGCCACCAGCTTCCTCAATCCCTCCTCCGACCCTACCACAAGCGCAGTGTCGTCCGCAAACAACAGCTGGCTCACCTCCCACTTTTCTCCATTTTCTTTAACCATCTCCAATCCCTGACTCACTACCCTAGCATTCACCTCTCGCACCACCCCATCCATGTATAAGTTGAACAGCCAGGGCGACATAACGCATCCTTGACGAACTCCCACCTTTACTTCAAACCACTCACTCTCTCCATTTCTAATCCTAACACATGCTCTACTACTCTCATAAAAACTCTTGACAGCTCCCAAAAGCTTTCCTCCTATCCCATAAATCTGCATAACCTCCCACAGTGCCTTTCTGTCTACCCTATCATAAGCCTTTTCCAGATCCATAAAAGCCCAAAAAACATCCTTCCCCTTTCCTATAGCTTTCTCACATATCTGTCTTACCACAAAGATCTGATCTACACAACCTCTACCCGTCCTAAATCCACACTGTTCCTCACCAATTACTCCTTCTGTTCCTCTCCTAATCCTCTCAATTAAGATCCTCCCATAAGCCTTCCCTACTACACTCAACAGGCTAATCCCTCTGAAATTACTACATTCACACTTGTCCCCTTTTCCCTTGTAAAGAGGAACTATACAGGCACTACTCCAGTCCTCCGGTACTCTACCCTCTCTCCAGCAAACATTAAATAACCTCACCAACCAGTCCACCATCATTGAACCTCCCTTTTTCAGACATTCTGCATGGCATCCATCCAGACCAGGTGCCTTACCTGCTTTCATCATCTTTACAACTGCCTTCACCTCATCCTTCCTTATTTCTCCTCCATTCTCCTCACTCATCACTCTCATTTTCTTCGCATTTCCCACTGCAGCTATCTTTCCTTCCCTATCCTCCTTCACATTCAGCAACTCCCTAAAATATTCTGCCCATCTTTCCCTCACTGCCATCTCTTCCATTATCATCTCTCCATCTGTACCTTTTACCTTTTCTTCCCTACTTGATTCGCCTCCTCTTCCTCTCTTAATTTCTTTCCAAAACATCTTTTTATTACTTTCAAAATTTTCTGTCATACTCCTACCCCATTTCACATCTGCTCTCCTCTTTGCCTCCTTTACCTTTTGCTTTACTTCTCTTTTCTTTTCTTTGTACATCTCATATGACACCCCTGTCCTCTTTTGTAACCAATCTGTGAATGCTCGCTTCTTCTCTTCTACAACCTTCTTTGTTTCCTCATCCAACCATTCACTACCCTTTCTTCTATTTCCCCCTGTCCTTCTTGTTCCACACACCATCCTTGCACACTTTAAGACTCCCTCCTTGAACCATCCCCATTCCTCCTCCACACCCATCTCTGCTCTATCCTTTACTCCCTCCCACTCCTCCTTCAGCTTCTTTTCGTACTCCTTCTCCTTTTCCTTTTCATTCAAGGAGTTCACTCTAAGAACCTCCCTACCTTTTGTCCCTTTCCTCCTTCTCCATCTATCCTCCACTCTCAGCTTACCTTCCACCAAAAAATGATCTGATATTCCCCCACCCTCTCCCCTTAGCACATGTACATCCTTAACTCTTCCTATCATAATCCTATTTACCACTACATAATCCATTAGCGCTCTATCTACCACCCTTCCCTCCACCACCCTTTCCCATGTGTACTTATGCTTGACTTTCTTCCGAAACACTGTATTTGCTATCATCAACTCTCTTTCTAGACACATTTCCACCATCAACTCTCCACTACGATCCTTTCCTGGAACTCCACACTTCATTAGCTTGTTAGAGGTAGAATATCTGTTTATTGCTCTTACATGTTTCAAAGGTTCCTCAGGTAAAGCACAATGATGACAAAATAAGAGTGAAGGAAATTATTTGGATAATCAGGATAACCTGCATATGTATACCAATGGCTTTTTCCTCCTTACAAAGGAGATAGCCAAAGTCAGAGGCATAAATCCATTCCCCATTTCATCTCCACATACTCCATTCCCATGCACCACCCTTCCCTCCCTATTTTCTTGGCTCCTGGATAACTGGTCATCCCTGCATCTCGTCCACTGCCTTGAGTCAAAAACAATGTAACAAGATACTGCACATCCACAGCAAAGCCACTTCATTTAATTAGCAACCCCCCTCTCCATCCCCTCATGCAGAAAAAAGAACATGGGAGAAATTCCTTTGGACTGCATCAAAATATCATTCTCACATACTTCATCAACCCCCCCATCCCCCACCCACTCACTTCCATGCATCACAGCATCATCCACACAACTATTCTCCACTCACCCCTATCTTCTGTCTTCTCCCTTCCTTCCTCAGCAGACATTCCCCTCTTTCCCAATGCCCCTTTTACCCCATCCATCCATCTCATCCTTGGTCAACCCCTCAAGTTCATTCCCTCCACCTCTGCCTTCCACACCTCTTCTACTAATCTTTCTTCACTTTTTCTTTCCACATGTCCAAACCATCCCAGTACACTGTCATCAACCCTGTCTCCCAACTCCCTTTCCACCCCTGTTCTCCTCCTCACCTCCTCGTTTCTCACTCTATCCAGCTTAGTAAACCCTACCTTACTTCTCAGGCATTTCATCTCAAACCCATTTAAATTCTTCCTCTTATGTTCCATGTTTCTCCCCCATACAGTGGTGTCGGCACAATCACTTCTTCATACAATCTCCTCTTATCATCCATTTCCAAATATCCTATTTCTCATTACACTTTTAATCCCCCAAGTCATTTACTTTCTTCTCTCAACCTACATTGTACCTCCATCTCCACTCCTCCCTCTCCACTCCTCCCTCTCCCCGCCACATTTGCGCCCAACTATCTAAAGCTGTGCATTTCCTCCAGTCTCTCTCCCTTAATACTTGCTCCCAATTTGCTGCCATCTTCTCCCCTTGTACATCTCATCACCTTACTTTTACCCACATTTGTCTTCAACTTCATTCGCCCATTTTCCCAAACTCCATCACTAACTTCCTTAATCCCTCCTCTGATCCTGCTACAAGAGTAGTGTCACAACTAATTTATCTCCCATTTTTCTCCATTTTCTTTTACCATCTCCAATCCCCAATTCATTACCCTTGCATTTACCTCTCACACCTCCCCATTCATGTATAAATTGAACAGCCAAGGCAACATAACACAACCCTAGCAAAGTCCCACCTTTACCTCAGACCACTTACTTTCTCCATTTCTAATTCTAGCACAGGCTCTACTACTGTCATAAAAACTCTTGACTGCTCTTAACTGCTTCAGTATGAGTCATATTCTCATGCACAGCATTGGCTGCCATTTGTACAATTCACCACACTACTCACATTGTAAAATATAAAGGCACTACTGTATTACTCATTCTCTTTTACTCTTGAGTAATAATAAACACAGAAAACGTGATCAAATCAGTTCACAGAATCCGGGGGTAACTCACAAACAACTACATAAAATATATAATCAAAACACCGACACTGGTATCCTCATTTACCCACTTGCACCTCATGATGACTACGTAGGCGTCATCATACCAAAGTAGTTAACAGTTTTCCTCCTATCCCATATATCTGCAATACTCACAGTGCCTTCCTGTCTCCCCTATCGTAAGCCTTTTCCAAATCCATAAAGGCCCAAGAAACATCCTTACCTTTTCCTAAACATAGCCTTACCACAAAACTCTGATCCACACAACTCCTGCCTCTCCTAAACCCACACTGTTCCTCACCAATTACTCCCTCTGTTCCTCTCCTAACCCTCTCAATCAAAACCCTCCCATAAGCCTTCCCAACTACACTCAACAAACTGATTCCTCTGAAACTACTACACTCGCATTTGTCCTCTTTTCCCTTTTTGAAGTGGAACTATATATCCACTACTCCAGTTCTCTGACACTCTACACTCTTTTAGACAAACATTAAACAACCTCACCAGCCAGTCCACCATCACTGTACCTCCTTTTTTGTAGACACTCTGCATGACACCCATCTAACCCAGGTGCCTTACCTGCTCTCATCATTTTAATAACTGCTTTCACCTCATCTTTCCTTATTTCTCCCCCATTTTCCTCATTCGTCACTGTCATTTTCATAGCATTTCCCACTACAACTACCTCTCCCTCCCTATCCTCCTTTACATTTAGCAACTCTCTAAAATACTTTGCCCATCTTCCTCATATTGCCATCTCTTCCATTATCATCTCTCCATCTGCACCTTTTACCTTTTCTTCTCTACTTGATTCACCTCCTCTTCTCTTAATTTCCATCCAAAACATCTTTTTATTACTTTCAAAATTTTCTGTCATACTCTTACCCCATTTCACATCTGCTCTCCTCTTTGCCTCCTTTATCTTATGCTTTACTTCTCTTTTCTTTGTACCTCTCATATGATTCTCTTGTCCTATTTTGTAACCAATCTGTGTAAGTTAACTTCTCTTCTACAACTTCATTGCTTCCTCATCCCACCACTCACTACCCTTCCTTCTATTTCCTTCCGTCCTCCTTGTTCTTTGCACACCTTGTGACTCTCCTTGGACATATGGAAAGAATGAGTGAAGAAAGACTAGTGAAAGAGGTGTGGAAGGCAGAGGTGGAGGGAGTGAACATGAAGGGCAAAAAAAGGATGAGATGAATGGATGGGGTAAAAGAGGCATTGGGAAAGAGGGGAATGCCTGTTGAGGAATGAAGGGAGAAGGCAGAAGATAGGGATGAGTGGAGAATGGTTGTGTATGGATGATGCTGTGATGCATGGAAGGGAGTGGGTGGGGGGATGGGGGAGGTGAGGGAGTATGTGTGAATGATATTTTGATGCAGCCCAAAGGGATTTCTCCTGGTCTTCTGTCTTTCTGCATAAGGGGATGGAGAGCAGGGTCACTGATTAAATGAAGTGGCCTTGCTGTGGATGTGCTGTATCTTGCTGCATTGCTTCTGACCCAGGGCAGTGGGCGAGATGCAAGGATGACCCATCATCCTGGAGGAGCCAAAAAAGAGGGAGGGAGGGATGTGAATGGGAGTGGAGTATATGGGGATGAAATGGGTGGGAGTGGATTTATGCCTTTGACTTTGGCTACCTCTCTTACCAACAAACTATATACACTATTATTTAGCTGTGGAATAATCTTAATCAAACAAACATTGTAATTCTGCCCTACTTAAGTAAGATTTTTCAAAGTTATTTACATTTAAAAATTCTCACTGACATATGGTATGCACCATTAGCCAGTACATATTTGGAATATACTTTTTCTCTGTAGTTACAGAATCTTGCTTGTGAAGATACAAAAGGATGCTACCATAGCTCATTAATTGATGCAAGTTCTTCAACACAATTTGAAAATTGACTAAGATGTTTGAATGTTTTCTCATGAATTGTATATTTATGAGAGACTTGATGCAAGTATCCAGTATTTAATTATAATGCATGCATTTCAGTATTGAATGAGTTGATAGCAGAATTGAAAATATTTTGATGTTAATAAATAAAAGTTGGATGTGTTTAAATAAATGGGACAAGTTATAACGGCTAGATATGCTGATAAGGGACCTTTCAGTGAGGAACAAGATCAGATATGGAAAAGAAATTATAGGAAAATATTGTAAACAAACACTCGTATAACCAAATAATACAACCAAACAGTAACCAATTGACAGGTATTACAGCATATTGCTTATGTGTTTATCCAACATAGACTCGATTGAAATATTAAAAATATTTTGATCAAGTTTAGTGAATGGTACAGTTTTCCACAGAGAAAGTCATATGTAATACCTTGTTCTCCTTTTGTTATTCTTTATTTTATAAATAGATGGTCAACCATATGCAATAGTACATGTATGGCAAGTTATGGGTTTTCTTGAGATTTTGTTTAGGTTTAGATCTCAAGATTGTTGAAGACATGCTGGATACTATTGACAAAGTGTTCAATCCCTATTATTTAACATGCCTCCCATGACCTATATGAAAGTGGCCCTTAATTAATCTTATGAAGTTAGTATTTAATTTTATCTACATGTAGAATATTTGTTGAATTTCAGTCTTTGATCCCATGTTGCATTTTGATGGTAATTGAAATATTTAGAATACTGGCACACGTAACCCCATAATTATTTATCAACCAGAAATACATTTTGAAACTTATGACCAATACTCCTGTTTTTCCACAAGTTGCTGACAGTGAGGATGTGAGTAAGTGTTAAGTAAATGCTGTTATGTTGCCTTTAATCTTTTGCGCTTGTCACAGTATTGTGCATGGTATAATGTGAGTGTGTGTGTGTGTGTGTAAATGTAAATGTGTGTGTGTGCGTGTGTAGGTAGGTAGGTATGTACTTGTATACATGTATGTGTGATATTTTGATATATGTACATATATATTCTTATATATGTGTTTGTATACGTATATACACATGTATACTTATGTATGTTTACATATAAGAGAAAATCGTAGAGCTATTCAAGGAAAATGGATAAGTGTTGGTGTGAAGCAAACTGTGCAAGAAAGTCTTGGTGAAAATGGAGATGAAAGTGAGAAATGAAATGGGAAACATTTTTACCCAGAAAAAAAAGGAAGGAGGAAAGATATAGAAGGTATATTTTTCTCAAAATTTCTAAAGAGAATGAGGTAAATGAATTAATTTAAAAATAAAAGGTGGGAACAAAAGGGAAATGTTAAAGTATAGGATGTGAAAGATTAGTGTAGTATTCAGAGCCTTGTTTGTTAACAAAATAGTTTATTGTGTGAATTCATTCCAAGCCCCACCCATTACCCAAATAAAAGCAATATAGAAAATGGAGAATACATAAAATAGATAGCAGAAGCTCGCTGGCCAAATGGGTTAGAACATCACTACTTCCAGCAGAGGTCAAGGTGATGGCAGTTCAAATTTTGCCACCAGCGAGTTGGACCAAGGGCATGGTTAATTAAATTCTATGCTACGCAGTCTGCTGTAAGGGGCACTGTCCAAGCCTCCTGATAGGGGGAGTTTGATACATTAAACTGAATCAGATAGCAGATACAGTCTAAATGCAATTTGTTGCTCAAATTTCAGCTAATTAATTATACAGATTTAATTTTACTTCAGAAAACTACTTCTTATGTAATTCTATAACATAGAACCATTATGGAAGCCCACTGTATTTGGTGTTTGTTGGTCTTGGAAACCTGTAAGACAATGGATAAATGAGGTTTATGACAGTTTGTGTGAATGTGTAGGATGGGAACAGGCTAGAGCTTGCAAAGTTTATATTGTAATGTAGCAAAGCAAATGTAATGGTATTGGTAGGAAATGCATACATGACCTTTCCCCTGTATTGTAAGGGGGTTGGCCAAGTCAGGGGATACCTCAAAAATATAGAAAGGGGACTCTTCCACCCCCTCAAACTACCCATGGATCAGGGCAGGACTTGTAGAAATGGATATAGATTTTAGAAATTTAGGATTAAGGAGGAAATAGGCAAGAACTGGTGTTACCAATAGAGTAGTTAATGAATGAAGCAGACTTAGTAACCATGTCGTGAGTGCTGAAACTGTTGTGGGAGGGGGGGATGAATGCAAGAGAGGGGGAGGGCAGTGAAAATAAATGAATGAAATTGACAGGAATTAGTGCTGATTGGGGTGTATAACAAAGTGGGATTGTAGATTTGTTTGGAGGTGTACAAAATTAAATGAATAATGAGAGAAGTAAAATAAGAAAAGAGTGGGGAGGTGATAAGGGTGTGATTGTATTGAGAATGTCAATTATGAGTGTTTAGATACCCAAGTGTAAGTGTTGTAGTCAGTAATATGATGAAGCATTGTCAGGTCCTGCTGTGGAAGTACTTTGTTTTCCTGCATTGCCTTTGTCCAGAGCTATGTGGCGAGGGACAGGGATGGCCCTTCAACCTTGAGGTGTTAAGGCGGAAGGGGTGACAAATGAGTTCTGGGTGCATGTAGAGTGGGTGTGTAATTTGACCTGGCTACCCATCTTGTAAGGGGGAAAAGGGCTTTTGGTATGTATTTACCTAATTATAAATACAATTATTATTCATGTATATGTGTATGTATATATGTATGTACATTAGTAGAAGAAAAAATGCTGCAGAATTCCTATGGATGACTGGTATGAAATTGACAAGAAATGGTCAGTACAGCACAGAATTCACGGTTATGGCAAATTGATCAAACCCATTGAGAGTTGTGTGGAGTAGAAAGGGTGACTGCATGGAAGCTTGCTTGGAATGACTGCGGGGATGTGCGCTGGCATGCGAGTGAAGCAAAGCACTCCCTGGCATATGGCCCCAATTGATGATAATGAAGTTTTACAAGATTGAATAGTGGTTGTTAGGGTGAAAGAGTGTGAAGTGATATGCAAACAGTGGAAATGGATTGTATTTGAAGTATGTGCAGACTGAAAAGAAATGTTGGATAGAAATAGAAGGCATTGTTGAAAGTGGGCCTGCCGAGCCTGTTTTGGCTTTGTAGCTCAGCGAATAAAGTGCAAAAATTAGGAGAGCAGTAGGATCAAATCCTGCTCCTCCTTCCCTCAACCCTATTTTGTTATGGTCAACCACCCTTCTGCTTGCCAGAAATTGTTGTGCATAAAGACCTGATTTGTCAGTGCTAGATTTCCATAGCAAGTGGAGTTCATTCACATGTACAAGTAAACTCTTTTATATCTGGAGGTGGACCAGTTGGATTGTTTTATCCAGTTTAGTACTACAAGGCTTGTAAGTATCTTAAATTGAGTAGGCAGATTAACAGATTTATTAGTGCTAGATCTAAGATGAGAGGGAAACTGGGATGTGAATAGGATATATTAGTGCTACATTTTCACTTCAATAGTAATGTGTGTATAATTTTTTCTTTTTCTTTCTTTTATTCTGGAATTGGACTGCAAACAGATATAATATCAAGATAATACACCTTTTGGTCACATAAGTCTTGTATGATACCATCAATTAGACCAGTTTGAACTCTTCGTGCATACATGAGTCAGGATAGCAATAACAGGCCAAGAGATGAAACTAAAAAAGGCAAGGTGCTTCAAGGACATAAGGAAATGTTATTATTAATGCAGGTACATTCATTTGCAGAAGAGCCCAAATGAGAAAAGAGTCCAGTAAAGAAACAGATGAATTCAAAGGAAAGTTTGATTACTGGAAACAAATAGGAACCCAAGAGCATAGCTCTGTTCATGTGTATTACAGTTAGATAGAACAAAGTCATACGTAACCTTTTCTTCTGCTCTTCTCTCCCTCTCTTCTCTCTATCACTTCTTGCAGAGTGACCTAGGGTAACAGATTGATTGATAGCATATTGTCTTTAAGTGTAGTAATGTAATGAACGCATTTTTATTGACAGAGGTAGAGTACCCTATTTAGGTATAGCTATATTAGGTTACGATAGATGAATGATGGCATAAAGGACATGATCCAGGTAGTGCTGGGGTAGCCAGAAAAGTAATTTGTTTTACTGGTACTCTCACTTTTAATCCAAATATATCAGAGTTTACAGCATCAGACGTTTGGAATCCAATTGAATGAAGTCCTCTTCCAGCTTTTCTTTATTACTCACCAGACTGCCAGTTTGCCTTGTTACCTTTGTCAACTTTTCTGTCTTATCTTCTTGTCTGGCTGTTTTCTGCTATGCTTACCATCACACTGGGTTCACTTGGATATTATTTTTGTTTATTTATCTTTTCTAATAGCTTGCTCTCACCACATCTGTTTTATTCTCTTTTATCACCTGTGTAATATCCTAAAGTTAACAAGTTTCTAGTAAATTTTCAGACATGTACTCTTAGAAGGGATTATACATTGTTTATGAATATTATGTTTCAGGTGCTTTGGTAACAAACTTTACATGATGTTACTTTTTTTCCCAAAAAGTTTTTCATCAAAGTGCAGTACATATTTTTATATAGTTTTCGTGACCTTTTGTCACTTTCATCAGATGAACCAAACTATCTCTTAACTTCTTAAAAGAACCTGTATCATCAGTTATGATTACACACACTTATGAATATTAGAGTACATTCAGTAACATTTCAGGTGGGGACAAATACAATTACCTTTAAGTGGTGGTCCAGCAAGATGGACATCGGAGAATAATTTTTTGTTTTCCAATTTAAAATCTATTACCAACCTCATGGAAGTAGAGAGAAATTGTCCAAACTGGGCTTTCACATCACCATAAAACAAAGTATGCAAAATTACCACAGGAAAAAAAAAATGGAAGACAGTACTTTTGTATAATTATGTAATGTGTCTGAGGATGTGATTATATGAAAGTACTTGCTATCTTCAAGTTTCTTTTCTTCTGTGGTAATTTTGCATATATATGTTTATATATATATATATATATATATATATATATATATATATATATATGGATAGATGAATGGGGTTAAAGGGGCATTTAGAAAGGGGAATGTTGAGGAAGGAAGGGAGAAGACTGAAGATACGGGTGAGTGGAAAATGGTTGTGTGTGGATCAAGCTGAAAAAAATAAAATGATAATAATAATAATGTGTCCATAACACTACTTCTTTGGATGGTGTGGAAATTTTTTATATATCTCTCAATATAGGCTAGACCAAGGCTACTCTCCCTATTAAATTAAATCCTATTAAAACTTAAGTTCACTATTTAATCATTCGTTATTTGATCTGGTTTACAGGAACGTAACCCAATCGTATAGTGGGGGAAACCTGTATATATATATATATATATATATATATATATATATATATATATATATATATATATATATATATGTATGTATGTACATTGGGATGCTCTCCAGCTGAGTTCTAATATCACTACTTCAGGCAGAGATAGATCAAGTTTTGCCTGAGAACAAGCATGTTCATAGTAAGGGCAAACGACGTTAAATTCCCAACTTCAAAAAGCCCTTCATAAGGAAGCACCATCCAAACCCTCTCAGAGTGGAAGAGTTTGCGATGTCAGACTGAATCATACATACAGCGTATATATATTCCCCGCTTTCATCCTGTATCTTCTTTCTACATTGCTTTCTTGCTGTCTCCCTCTCTCTCTCTCTCTGTCTCTTTCCCTCCCTCCTTTCCTCCCTCCCTCCTTCCCCCTCTCCCTCCCTCCCTCCTTCCCCCTCACCCTCCCTCCCTCCTTCCCCCTCTCCCTCCCTCCTCTCCCCTCTCCCTCCCTCCTTCCTTTCCCCTCGCCCTCCCTCCTTCCTTTCCCCTCGCCCTCCCTCCTTCCTCTCCCCTCGCCCTCCCTCCTTCCTCTCCCCTCGCCCTCCCTCCTTCCTCTCCCCTCGCCCTCCTTCTCCCTCTCCCCTCGCCCTCCTTCCCCCTCTCCCCTCGCCCTCCTTCCCCCTCTCCCCTCGCCCTCCTTCCCCCTCTCCCCTCGCCCTCCTTCCCCCTCTCCCCTCGCCCTCCTTCCCCCTCTCCCCTCGCCCTCCTTCCCCCTCTCCCCTCGCCCTCCTTCCCCCTCTCCCCTCGCCCTCCATCGCCCTCCTTCCCCCTCTCCCCTCGCCCTCCTTCCCCCTCTTCCCCTCCTTCCCCCTCTCCCCTCGCCCTCCTTCCCCCTCTCTCCCTCATTCTCTCTCCCTTCCTCCCCTCTCTCTCCCCCCCTGCCCCCCTCTCTCCCCCCCTGCCCCCCTCTCTCCCTCATTCCCCCCTCTCTCCCTCATTCCCCCTCTCTCTTTCATTCCCCCCTCTCCCTCCTTCTGTCCCCCTCTCTCTTTCATTCCCCCCTCTCTCCCTCCTACTGTCCCCCTCTCTCTTTCATTCCCCCCTCTCCTTTTCTCTGTCTCCTCTCTCTCCCTGCCTCTGTCTCTCTCAAAGCATTGACAGCTGGTTACTGCTCCCCTTCTTTTACAGCAAGCCAGTAACCTAGTCCCACACAAATGCAACACACACAGCAGTCTAACAGCCTGGGGTTATGAGGCACTGTTGCAGTGTGGATTTCCCCAATGCAAAACTCTAGGCAACAATTGTTATAAAAAATATATATATATAAAATCTTTGAGGCTTTTTTGGTATCATTGAATATTACTTGTTCCATTATTCGTGAAGTTAGAGCCTCGTTATATGCAAGTTTCACAAGTAGAATATTCCCTTTCATCATAATACTTATCCATTCTTAATTTTAGCAACCTGGAAACCAACTCATGGCATGCTGTAAATACATTGGGAGAAATTTTATAGCCCAGTCTCACATCAGTCGTAATCACTAATTTTGCTGTATGATATTATCTTAGCACTACTGCTCACATAGATATTTTGTAGAAGTCTTGAAAAGTTTGTTTGCACTCTGGTTGCACACAATATTTAGAATAGTAGTTTGAAGTCAAAAGTCAATTTGCAATTTACATTTAGATATAGTGGCTTGTTGCACACACTATTTTTGACAAGTAGCAGTTGATATGGTTTATTATTTCTGTTATTAGTATTCATTTACAGATCCTACATTCATATGGTTGGCTATTGATTTTAGCAAGTTTTTTTTTATAAGAATCTTGGAGAAGTGTGTGCACACATTTAATGGTAACCTCATGGAGATCGGAAGCTTGGCCTCTTCTGTTCTGTGAAGCCACTGTACCATTGTGGTAAAATTATGATATATTTTGTGTTTATATTGAGCCAAGCTATGATCAACTTTAGCCATTGGATTTTTCAGTCTACACATGTCATCTTCGTTTGATTTTGTCTCCAGTTGATTTTGGTACATTGATCATGTCTTAATGTAATTGTAGATGTATTTATATTTCCTACTTTTTGGTTCATATAACCTTGAATATTTGTCACACTTTCATATTTTTTATTTTCTCCGTAGCTAATTTAGAGTACACTTGTTTATTCAATTTCTTAGTCCCAGCATTGTGCTAATTCTTATAGAACCCGATTGTAGTTCCCAGCTAGAAATAATGAAGTCCCAATTTTTGTTAAGCATTCATGAAAAGAAATTAGGCAAAGTCTTGATTTTAGTGATTGATATCTGGTTTTGGTGGTACTGCAAAAAGAGAAGTCAGGAAGGCCTCTCTCTCTCCCCTCTCTCCCCCCTCTCCCTCTTTCTCTCTCCTCTCTCTCTCTCTCCTCTCTCTCTCTCTCTCTTTTTCTCCCTCTCTCTTCCTCTCTCTCCCTCCCCCTCTCTTCTTCTCTCTCTCTCCCCCTCTCTTCTCTCTCTCTCCCCCTCTTTCTCTTTCTCTCTCTCTCTCTCTCCCCCTCTCTCTTTCTCTCTCTCCCCCTCTTTCTCTCTCTCTCTCTCTCCCTCTCCCTCTATCTCTATCTTTTTTTCTGCTCTCTCTCCCTCTCTCTTTCTCTCTACCTACCTACCTCCTTCCGTCCTACCCTCCCTTCAGTACCCACCTCCATGAAGCCCCAAAGGGGTGATACCTTAGTCTTGAGACTGGGCCCAAGATCTCGCTATCACATTCATTTGTGTTTTGTCAACCATTTCACATAAGGAGAGCTTATAGCTCATGACTGCCCCCTACTGCAGACCAGTGACAGAAGCAGCCTGACACTGATGCAACACACAGTAGTTGAAAGAGGAACTAAGTTTCCAGTTGGTGAAGCTCAAGGCAGCAGTTATCATTAGTCTTCTTGGTTCTTGGTAGTTGTTCGTGAATTTATTTTACATATTTTTAATCATTTTAATGGGGATTTCATTTCACTGTTAAATTATACTTATTTGCTATGTATGGGTTGTGTCCTGCTATAGTGCCTCTGACCTAGGCATTAGGCAGGGGACAAAGATAACCCTTCATCCTCAAGAAAATAGGCGACAGGTAGGAGTGGGAGGGGTGGAGGTGAGTACATGCTTCAGCTGGTTACCTCCCATATAAGGGGGAGAACCTTATTAGTATATACAGTACTCGTCAAAAGTATACACCTACTCCTTAGGGCTGCATATTCATGATTAAAATTGGAAGGTATTTTCTGAAGTGAAATTATGTAAATATAATGTATCTGGCAACCCCCTACTGTCACACTGGGCCAACAGAGTAGAATATGAGGGAGAACCTAGCCAGTCACTCCCACACTGCTGTGGGAAGAGCATTTACAGGTATCCTCTCCCTTTGGGAACTTGCCTTTTTTCATACTGGTTTCCTTTGTTTCCCTAGGGTCTGTATCATTACCATAGCCCCAACAAAGGAATTAACTAAAGAAATAATTGTTAAAATCATTGGACTAAAGAAGGGAGGTCATGGAACTAAAAAGATTGGTGAAATATTGAAGGTGGCCAAATCCAAAGTCAAGAAGTACTTGGTTCAATTTCAATTAACTAAAGAAATAATTGTTTAAATCATTGGACTAAAGAAGAGAGGCCATGGAACTAAAAAAGTTTGTGAAATATTGAAGGTGGCCAAGTCCAAAGTCAAGAAGTACATGGTGCAATTTCAGGAGGGAGGAGGGCTGGAGATACCATCCCAGTAACCCTGGACAGGGAGTCCTAAGAAGACTTTTCCTTCAGAGGTTTTGCTGTTGTTAGTGGATTTGACTCTAAAGTACACTTTGATGTTCAAAACCCTTTGAGAAGTCTTCTTAGGACACCCCATCGTAGGTTTCTGTGATGGTATATCCAGCCCTACTTCCTCCCAAAATTGCATCATGTATCTCTTGACTTTGGACATGGCCACCTTCAACATTTCACTGATTTCTTTAGTTCTGTGGCCTGCCTTCTTTAGTCCAATAACTTGGGCAATTGCATTTTTAGCTATTTACTTTGTAGGGCCCATGGTAATGATACAGAGCATAGGGAAGTGAAGAAAACCTATGTGAAAAAATATATGTTCTGGAAGAGAGGGGTTACTTGAAAATGCTCTTCCCATGGCAGTGTGGAAAAAACTGGCTGTGTTCTCCCTCATGATCCACTTTGTTTGCCCAGCATAAGAGCAGGGGGTTGCCAGATACATTCCATCTACATAATTTCACCCGAGAAAATGCATTTACATTTTCGTCACAAATGTGTGGCCACAAGAGGTAGGCGCTAAATACTCTTGAGTAATGTAGATATATAAAATTATATAGGAAAGAGCATCTCAGGCCATGTTACCCTTTCATCTATTCACATTGATTATATTATTCCCAAAGACAGCTCCAAAGCAAAAACCAAATTGTTTTGGGTATAAAGGGGGTGGTGGCCATTCATTAACAATGGTACAAAATGTAGAACTTTTAAGAGTGCTCTTGACATTTATTTTATAGTACAAGTACACCATATTGATGTTTAATTTTTTTTTTTGTATGTATTTTGTTTGATGGAAATTTGCAATCAGTGTGACTGGTTCCAAAATGTCTATTAAACTGAAGCTGAACCTGAAATAATAAAATACAGTAGCTCATGGTCATTCCAAAGATAAATTATGTTATGCAAATTATAACAATTGTGAAATGACCCTGATTTATACAGAATTGATAAAAAGATTAAACCACTGAATTTTTTATAACAAGTTTTGATATGCTTATTTAATTGAATTAATTGGAGGCTGTTAAGAGTTACCTGAAGGCGGTAGGGGCAACTGATCAATTGATTTTTTAAAAAGAAATGGCTTGGGTGGATGCTACAACCTGAGGATATCTCGTGAACTGTTTATATGAAATAAAAGAGTTTCAACAGCATAGTTTCTTGCAGGTTTTAGTAAAATATTTTCCTATTGATGAAAATGAAACCAGAGCAGAAATACGAAACAATGTAATAAAATATTTCTTCCTCAATATAATTAATTTTCCTTATAAAATGGGTATTATAGCTTCGAGGTGCTGGAACAGTTTGTGATATATTTCAGATACCTTTCCTGATCTAGCCTATCCAGACATAACAGTAAGGCATTTACCGACTTAGCTTTCTTGTAAGCACAATTTTTCTATGTTTAAGCTTTTCTGACCTTTAAAAACTTGGTTTTAACTTGATCTAACCTCTTGAAATGATAATGCAATTAGGTATTGTACTTACCTCGTAGAAAAATATGCTATGTAAGTGGTTTGTTCGAAAGTTGTTGACGGCATTTCTAAGTATGTTTACATTTTAGCCTCTTGGTTTCAAGGTATTTTTATGAACGTTGTCTTGAAAATTAGAATAGATGTGTGTGCCACTAGTTGCTTTGAAATGCTGTTGGAAGTGGCTATATGCTAGCAGAGGTGTTAATGTTTTATAATGTTATACAAAGAATTGCATGTTTTCAGTATTCCAGTCTTGTTGTTTCATAAAGAAAAGCTTACTTTGATTATAAATGTATTCTTCAGCTGCAGAAATAGAAGAAGTAAGCAAATGTTTCACGGGAAGAAGAACGAGATTGCCAGCCCCCAAACCACAAACGGAAGATTTCTCATTGTGGAATTTCTTATACAAAAACATTGGAAAGGATCTCTCAAAAGTGTCTATGCCTGTCTCGTTGAATGAACCTCTCAATATGTTACAGGTACTTGGTTTAATTTTCTATCAGTTAAATGTGTAGTGGGGACAGATCTTAGATATAACCCATGAAATGTAAGAAGTTCCAGATTTAGATCATCATTATCATCATCATTTACCTAATCATCCATCTTACATTATCATATTTAATTAAAAAATCTAAGGAAATCCAGATCATCATCAGTTACCATCATATATCATCATCATCATCTGGAACTACATTTTATGAGTTGAAAAATATTATATTTTTGTTATAGTTTGATATACTTTGCCAGAATTTTAGTTGATATTTGATCTCATGCGTTATCTATCCTATATGTCTTGAATAGATCAGGTATCATTTCATGGGAATTATGATTTTCTTTGTCCTTTCTTTACAGCGTCTTTGTGAAGAATTAGAATATAGTGAGTTACTAGATAAAGCATCAGGTATAGAAGACCCAGGAGAAAGAATGATTCAGGTTGCTGCTTTTGCTGTTTCTGCCTACGCCTCTTCCATTTATCGTGCCGCTCATAAACCTTTTAATCCGTTACTAGGGGAAACATATGAATGTATCAGAGAAGATAAAGGCTTCAGATTTGTAGCTGAACAGGTATGTGCAAGTAAACAATTTACATTGATAGACATGTTTGATGTGAGTATGTGATATATGATGAATGAATTACCATATATACCCAAGTAATATTCATACATACATACCAAGGCTTTTTCCCCCTTACAAGGGAGGTAGCCAAAAAGGGAAAGGCATAAAAACACTCCCACCCATTTCATCCCTAAATACACTCCACACCCCTCCCACCCTTCCTCTCATCTGAGCACCTCCTGGATGACGGGTCATCCCTGAACCCTGCCCACCGCCCTGGGTCAGAAGCAGTGTCACAAGACACAGTACATCCACAGCAAGGCCGCTTCATTTAATCGGCGACCCCCCCTCTCCATCCCCCTTTGCATATAAGGAGAGGACGGGGAGAAATCCCTTCGGGCTGCGTCAAAATTTACTCACACATACTACCCCACCCCCCACCCCCCCGCCTATTCCTCCTCATGCAGTCACATCATCATCCATATACAACCATTCTCCACTCACCTCTGTCTTCCGTCCTCTCCCTTCCTTCCTCAACAGACATTCCCCTCTTCCCCAAAGCCCCCTTCACCCCATCCATCCACCTCTAATACCCAAGTAATATTCATACATACATACCAAGGCTTTTTCCCCCTTACAAGGGAGGTAGCCAAAAAGGGAAAGGCATAAAATCATTTCCACCCATTCCATCCCTGAATACACTCCACACCCCTCCACCCTCCCTCTTATCTGAGCACCTCCTGGATGACGGGTCATCCCTGCACCTTGTCCACTGCCCTGGGTCGGAAGCAGTGTCGCAAGACACAGCACATCCACAGCAAGGCCGCTTCATTAAATTGGCGACCCCCCCTCTCCGTCCCCCCATTGCATAAAAGGAGAGGACGGGGAGAAATCCCCTCGGGCTGCGTCAAATTTTGCTCACACATACTACCTCACTCCCCATCCCCCTGCCCATTCCACCTCATGCAATAACAACATCATCCATATACAACCATTCTCCATTCACCCCTGTCTTCCGTCCTCTCCCGTCCTTCCTCAACAGACATTCCCCTCTTCCCCAAAGCCCCCTTCACCCCATCCATCCACCTCATCCTAGGACGTCCCCTCATGTTCACTCCCTCCACATCTGCCTTCCATACTTCTTTTACTAGTCTTTCTTCACTCATTCTTTCCATGTGTCCAAACCATCCTAATACTCTTTCATCAACCCTATCTCCCAGCTCCTTTTCCACCCCTGTTCTCCTCCTCACCTCCTCATTTCTCACTCTATCTAGCCTAGTAACCCCCATCATACTTCTCAGACACCTCATCTCAAACACATTCAAACTCCTTCTCTCTTCTTCTCTTATGTTCCACGTTTCTGCCCCATACAGTGCTGTTGGCACAATTACTCCTTCATACAGTCTCCTCTTAGCATCCATTCCCAAATGTCTATTCCTCATTACACTCTTTAATCCACCAAGGCATTTACTCACTTCTCTTAATCTACATTCTACCTCCACCTTCACTCCACCTTTTCCTGCCACATTTGCATCCAAGTGTCTAAAACTATCCACTTCCTCCAGTCGCTCTCCCTTAATGTTCACTTCCAGTCTACTGCCACTTTCACCCCTTGTACATCTCATCACCTTACTTTTACCCACATTTATCTTTAGCTTTCTTCTATCACATACTCTCCCAAACTCTGCCACCAGCTTCCTCAATCCCTCCTCCGACCCTGCCACAAGCGCAGTGTCGTCCGCAAACAACAGCTGGCTCACCTCCCACTTTTCTTTTTGAAGTAAAGGTGGGACTTCGTCAAGGATGCGTTATGTCGCCCTGGCTGTTCAACTTATACATGGATTGGGTGGTGCGAGAGGTGAATGCTAGGGTAGTGGGTCAGGGATTGGAGATGGTTAAAGAAAATGGAGAAAATCTTTTTATTACTTTCAAAATTTTCTGTCATACTCTTACCCCATTTCACATCTGCTCTCCTCTTTGCCTCCTTTACCTTTTGCTTTACTTCTCTTTTCTTTTCTTTGTACCTCTCATATGACTCCCTCGTCCTATTTTGTAACCAATCTGTGAAAGCTCGCTTCTTCTCTTCTACAACCTACAACCTTCTTTGTTTCCTCATCCCACCATTCACTACCCTTTCTTCTATTTCCCCCCGTCCTTCTTGTTCCACACACCATCCTTGCACACTTTATGACTCCCTCCTTGAACCATCCCCATTCCTCCTCCACACCCAGCTCCACTCTATCCTTTACTCCCTCCCACTCCTCCTTCAGCTTCTTTTCGTACTCCTTCTCCTTTCCCTTTTCATTCAAAGAGTTCACTCTAAGAACCTCCCTACCTTTTGTCCCTTTCCTCTTTCTCCATCTATCTTCCACTCTCAACTTACCTTCCACCAAAAAATGATCTGATATTCCCCCATCCTCTCCCCTTAGCACATGTACATCCTTAACTCTTCCTATCATAATCCTATTTACCACTACATAATCCATTAGCGCTCTATCTACCACCCTTCCCTCCACCACCCTCTCCCATGTGTACTTATGCTTGACTTTCTTCCGAAACACTGTATTTGCTATCATCAACTCTCTAGTAATATTCAGTCTCAGTTAAAAGGTGACCCCCTATTTTGTGGCCAGAAAATCCAAAAATTTTCACATACCTCAAATAAAAGTCGACCCTAGATTTTTGTGTGTGCAGCCAAGTATATACATCATTTTCTTGTAGCCAAAATGTAAACACACTTTTCAGTTAACAAATCCAGAGAAACAGGAAAAAATAAAGAAAAATATTAGTTACACAGACTTCGAACATATTGCCACACATTGTTATTATTATTACTATTATTATTGGAAATTTTGCCATTGCAACCGCAGGTCTTCTCTAGTCTTAATTAACATTAGATGTCACACTCCACATGACACCCATCGAACTCAGGAGCCTTACCAGCTCTCATCATTTTAATAACTGCTTTCACCTCATCTTTTCTTGTTTCTCCTCCATTTTCCTCAATCGTCACTGTCATTTTGTTAGCACTTCCCACTGCAACTACCCTATCCTCCTTCACATTTTGCAACTTGCTAAAATACTCTGCCTATCTTCCCCTTTTTGCCAACTCTTTCATTATAATCTCTTCATTTGTACCTTTTACCTTTTCTCCTCTACTTGATTCACCTCCTCTTCATCTTATAATTTCCATTCAAAACATCTTTTTATAACTTTAAAAAATTCTGTCATACTCTTACCCCATTTCATATCTGCTCTCCTCTTTGCCTCCTTTATCTTATGCTTTACTTCTCTTTTCTTTGTATCTCTCATATGATTCTCTCATCCTATTTTGTAACTAATCTGTGAATGCTCATTTCTTCTCTTCAACCTTCTGTGCTTCATCATCCCACCACTCACTACCCTTCCTTCTATTTCCTCCCATCCTCCTTGTTCCACACACCATCTTTGCACACCTCATGACTTCCTCCTTGAAACATCCCCATTCCTCCTCCACTCCTAATTCTACCCTATCTTTCACTCCCTCCCACTCTTCACTTATCCTCTTCTTGTATTCCTTCTTCTTTTTTTGCTCATTGTATTTTACAAATACTGAAAAGAAATTTCCAATATTTTGCATTTCCTAACATCAGTAATTTTATTTTTCGGCTTCAGTGTGGGATATTTGAATGGTCAGTTAAACTGACTCGGTTTACCTGAAGCATTTGTGTAACATAGACATCTAGCTGAAATCTTACAGTTCCCCAAAATTTTGTGTAAAAGTTTTTACATTAACCACTTTAATACAAATCAAGTTCTCGCATACAGCATCAGCTCCCATATTTATGATCCATCACACTACTTGCATTATAAAATATAAAGTCTACATACATACATATACCAAGGCTTTTTCCCCCTTACAAGGGGGGTAGCCAAAAAGAAAAAGGCATAAAGTCGCTGCTGTATTATTCTTTCTCTTTTACTCTCAGTAATAATAAACACAGAAAATGTGATCATACCAGTTCACAGAATCTGGGGGTAACTTGTGTACAACTGCATATATATATATATATATATATATATATATATATATATATATATATATACAGTCACTATCCGAGTTGGGGGGGACGGAGAGGGGGGGTCGCCGATTTAATGAAGCGGCCTTGCTGTGGATGTGCTGTGTCCTGCGACACTGCTTCTGACCCAGGGCAGTGGACAGGGTGCAGGGATGACCCGTCATCTAGGAGGTGCTAAGATGGGAGGGAGGGTGGAGGGGTGTGGAGTGTTTTCGGGGATGAAATGGGTGGGAATGTTTTTGTGCCTTGTCCTTTTTGGCTACCCCCCTGGTAAGGGGGAGGGAGGCCTTGGTATATGTATGTATGTATGTACTATCTGAGTTACGACGTACGCGAGTTACGACCACCCGTACTTACGACCACATCTGGCAGATGCCTATTTTGAGTTTACTGTACATGTCTGGCAGCACAGCGCGTAAGATAGTTGTGGCAACCGGCATCGCGTACGGCAGTTATGGCAGAGATGGAAAAGTTGCTATACACGTGGTTGTAAGGTAATAGGCAAAGAAATGTGAGTGACGTTGCAAGCAGTGCAAAGTAAGGATACAAGTTAATTTCACATGTTGAAAGAACGTGCAGGTGAAGAATACGCTTCACGTGAGTTCATAGTGAGTGCTGGGTGGTTTCGTTGCTTTCGAGAGCATTACCAGGTTCACCACGTGTTGTCGAAAGGTGAGGCTGCTAGCAGTGATGCGCCTGCAGCTAAGGCATTTGTGGAAGAGTTTGAAAATTTTTGGATGAAGGATATTTACGTACTTACGACCACGTCTAGCTGATGCCTATTATGAGTTTACTAATACGAATACACTATAATAAGTATTTTCTTTCTTTAACTTACCATATCATATTAACAACTAAGCAACTGAAAACAATACTGTATACAACTGTAGGAGAGAAGCCAAACACAGAGTATGGGATCCAATGTATTTAACGTTTCGCCCACCAGGATATCATGTATCCTAGAGTAGAACCCTCGTGTTGGCCATTTTGAATAGGATCCGACTTACAACTGGTTGGTCGGAACCTATCTAGGTTGTAACTCGGATAGTGGCTGTATATATAATCAAGATGCTGACGCCAGCATCCACGGGTACCCACTCGCTCCTCATGACACTGTAGGCATCATTGTACTGAAGTGATCAAGCTATAGCTTGTGTGTACTGTTGCTTTATCTTTATTACAGTGATCGTTTTCTTTAGATCCATAGACATTTTATCAATTGATTTGTATTACTATGGATTTTTTGTTTATATTTTTGAGTCCCAGTATGGCCAGCTAAAAAGAAAATGTGAGTTGTAAACTTGATACATGTGCGATCACCACAATGCCAAGCAGCTGCTGGTATGTGCTTTAAATTTATTATTGAGAGTGGATTTTGGAAAATATCAGTAAGTACTTACCGTATACACTATATATGCTAAGAATGTGAAAGAGCAAAGCTAAATACTTACAAGATCAAATCGGCTATGGTAATTAATAATCGGTGATTTTTTTAACAGGACTTGTGTTTTGATGTATACAGGCATACTTAAATCACCATTAATCTGTATTTTTGAAAGTAATAATTTATACATAGATTATGCTTTTGTTAATTAAAATTTCAACCCAGATTAGACATGAATTTCGACTAAAAAAAAAAGTAGTATCCACATAAAAGTCGACCTCTTCAATTCGGCCTTAAAAATCAGACTGAAAAACTTGACTATTATTTGGGTATATAGGGATTCCAGTATAGAAAATTATGTTTTGTAGTAATGATAATGAAAATGTTGATGTATGTTTTTGGTGATTTGGAATTCTGGTGAAAATGAAAGTGGAATGTTTGGTAAAAAAAAAAAAAAGATGAAGTGGTTAAATGAATGGAAAGACAGATAACAAGTGGTTGAGTAAATAACAGGTAGGTTTGGAGTAGATGAGCAAATAGAAATAGAAAGAATAATACCTTCTGTGGTTGCTATTAACATGTAAGTACTTGCTCTTTTGTGGGTGTGCTGTGTCTTGCAACACTGCTTCTAACCCAGGGCAGTGGGCGAGATGCAGGGATGACCCGTCATCCAGGAGGTGCCAAGATAAGAGAGAGGGAAGAGGGGATAGAGAAAAAGCCTTTGGTATATGTATGTATGTATGTAATATTTTAGGAAAGAATACCTTCTGTGGTTGCTACATAAGTTTCATTATTAACATGTAAGTATTTGCTCTTTTGTTTTTCCCACACAGGTTAGCCATCACCCACCCATATCTGCTTGTTATGCTCAGAGTAACAACTTTATTTTTTGGCAAGATGTACGAATTAAAACTAAATTCTGGGGAAGATCTCTTGAATTCCAACCATCAGGTATGTTCAATTGTTTTCATGGCTCTGCTACATAAGCTGTTAGGTCATGTGAAATTGCTTAGTTTTATAGTTTTCCTCAAGCTTTAAAAATGTCAGTGTGTTATAAATAACTTCATTGGCAAAGATTTTGGATTTGGTCATACTTGAGGAACTACAGTTTTTCAAATAGCTAACATCTAAGTGTATTGAATTGCCCATATCTTTCTCTCTCTCTCTCTCTCTCTCTCTCTCTATATATATATATATATATATATATATATATATATATATATAAGAGAAGTAAAGCTTAAGATAAAGGAGGTAAAGAGGAGAGCAGATGTGAAATGGGCTAAGAGTATGATAGGAAATTTTGAAAGTAATAAAAATGTTTTGGAAGGAAATTAAGAGAGGAAGGGGAGACAAATCAAGTAGAAAAGAAAAGGTGAAAGGTGTAGATTGAGTGATGATAATGGAAGAGATGGCAGTAAGAGTAAGATGGACAGAGTATTTTAGGGAGGTGCTGAATGTGAAGGAGGATAGGGAGGGAAAGGTAGTTCCAGTTCCAGTGAGAAACACTTAGAAAATGACAGTGATGAGGAAAATACACGAGAAACACGGAAAGATAAGGTGGAAGCAAATATTAAAATGATGAGAGCAGGTAAGGCACCTGGGTTGCATGGGTGTCATGTGGAGTGTCTAAAAAAGGGAGGTACAGTGATGGTGGACTGGCTGATGTTGTTTAATGTTTGTCTAAAAGAGGGTAGAGTGCTGGAGTGCCTGTATAGTTCCATTTTACAAAGGAAAAAGGGGACAAGTGTGAGTATAGTAGTTTCAGAGTGATCAGTTTGTTGAGTGTAGTTGGGAAGGCTTATGGGAAGGTTTTGATTGAGAGGATTAGGAGAGGAACAAAGGGTGTAACTGGTGAGGAACAGTGTGGGTTAGGACAGGTAGGGGTTGTGTGGATCAAATTTTTGTGTTAAGGCAGATATGTGAGAAAGTTTTAGGAAAAGGTAAGGATGTTTTTTGGGCATCTATGGATTTAGAAAAGGCTTACGACAGGGTAGACAGAAAGGCACTGTGGGAAGTATTGCATACATATGGAATAGGAGGAAGGCTGTTAAGAGCAGTCAAGATTTTTTATGAGTAGTAGAGCCTGTGTTACAATTAGAAATGGAGAGAGAGTGATTTGAGGTAAAGGTGGGACTTTACCAGGGATGTGTCATGTCATTTTGGCTGTTCAGTTTATATGTAGATAGGGTGGTGTGAGATGTAATGGGCCAGGGATTGGAGATGGTTGAAGAAAATGGGGAGAAATGGTAGATAACCTAGTTGTTATTTGCTGATGACATTGCACTTGTGGCATGATCAGAGGAGGGAGTAAGGAAGTTAGTGATGGAGTTTGAGAAGGTGTGTGAAAGAAGGAAGATGAAGATAAATGTGGGTGAAAGTAAGGTGATGATATGTAGAAGGGGAGAGTATGGCAGGAAATTGGAAGTGAGTATTAAGGGAGAGAGACTGGAGGAAGTGGATAGTTTTAGATACTTGGGTGCGAATGTGGTGGGGAAGGTGGAGGCAGAATGTAGATTGAGAGAAGCAAGTAAATGCCTTGGGGAATTAAAAAGTGTAATGAGAAATAGACATTTGGGAATGGATGCCAAAAAGAGATTGTATGAAAGGATGATTGTGCTCACAGCACTGTATGGGGGCAGAAACATGGAACATAAGAGAGGAAGAGTTTAAATGTGTTTGAGACGAAATGCTTGAGAAGTATGGTAGGGGTTACTAGACTGGATAGAGCGAGATATGAGGAGACGAGGAGGAGAGCCAGGGTGAAAAGGGAGTTGGGAGATAGAGTAGATGAAAGAGTATTGGGATGGTTTAGACACATGGAAATAATGAGTGAAGAAAGATTAGTAAAATATGTGTGGAAGGCAGAGGTGGAGGGAGTGAACATAAGAGAGCAACCAAGGATGAGATGAATGGATGGGGTAGAAGGGGCATTTTGGAAAGGGGAATGTCTATTGAGAAAGGAAGGGAAAAGACAGAAGATAGGGGTGAATGAAGAATGGTTGTGTATGAATGATGCTGTGATGCATAGAAGGGAGTATGTGTGAATGATGTTTTGATGCATCCTAAAGGGATTTCTCCCCATCTCTTTTTCTGCATGAGGGGACAGAGAGGGGGTGTCGCCAGTTAAATGAAGCAGCCTTGTTGTGGATGTGCTGTCTTGAAACATTGCTTCTGACCCAGGGCAGTGGATGAGATGCAGGTATGACCTGTCATCCAGGAGAAGCCAAGAAAAGTGCGAGGGAGGGAGGGGTGGTAGGACTGGAGTATGTGGGGATGAAATGAGGGGGATTGGATTTATGCCTTTGGCTTCAGCTACCTCCTTTGTAAGAGGGGAAAAGCCATTGTTATAGGTATGTATGTATATATATATATATATATATATATATATATATATATATATATATATATATATATATACTAATGGTATGGGCAGGAGATTTTGTCATAGGCATATCTCATTAAAAGTGATGGCTAATTGTGTGCTTATTATTCTTTTAAGGGCATTTTCCTTATGCCTTACTATTGACTTACTCTCCTTTGAAAGGAGGTTTAAGACTTCACTGCAGCTAATCATTATTGCTAGATCATGATTTCAGGTACAAGACCCTTCTTCAGTAGCTTGGGATATTCTTACCTAACCATACAGAAAGAATATCCCAAGCTACCGAAGAAGGGTCTTGTACCTGAAATCATGATCTAGCAATAATGACTACCTGCAGTGAAGTCTTAAACCTCCTTTCAAAGGAGAATAAGCCCATAGGCATATGGAAAATGTTAAAAAAAAAAAAAAATAAGCCCACAACTGGCAATCACTTTTAATGAGGTATATGTGTACATGTATGTGTCTGTATATTTTGTGTGTGTGTGTGTGTATATATATATGATATAGCTGCTGTCTTTTGTTCATTCAGCCTGTCAAAATGATATAAGATTTGATAATGTATATTTGTTTTTGACATAATGTTGTTACTTTTGATTAATAAGTATTAACCTGCTTTATAAAAAATTCAGGGAAAGTTCATTTGGTATTGCCGGCCTTTGGGGACAAGTACGAATGGAATAAAGTGACGACGTGTGTTCACAACCTATTCGGTGGAGGCCAGCGCTGGGTAGACCAGTATGGCGAAATGGTCCTCACCAACACTAATGCTGATCTTGTTTGCAAGCTGACATTTGTGAAAGTAAGTTTATTCATATATTTTCTTATTTACTTCTTTATTTATCTATTTGGAGATGCCAGCAAGAGGCTTCTCTTCCCTCAGGGGAAGATGAGATCTTCCAGATGCAAAAGGACACAAAAACTTCACCTCAGTAAGGAGGTGTGGGCTGGAGGGGCCAGAAGTCTTTGGATCAGGCCCAGAATCTCACTCTATTCTCTCTACCACTTTTCACTACCTTCCCCTCTTGTTTGTTTTTTCATATAAGGAAGTCGTTAATCTAGTAGCTGGAGACAGAAAGCAAATCATGTCAAGTATGTTCAAAACCAATAAACTTCTCACACATCCATCAAATAGAACACATGCATTACACTTACCAACACAAACCACTACACAAAGAGTTGCAACCACCATCCAGCACACACTCAAAGGCATATCCTGAACATATTCCAAATAAACATAAATGAAATTGCAGACAAACAAATGGAGCTGCTTCATTTCATACATAAACAGGCACATAACTCAAATCCGGAAATAAAACTAACACCACAACACAGTACCAACATATTCCAATTACACAATGGTAAGAGGGGATAACTCGCAACACAGAAGTGGACACACAACTCAAATCTATACCCTTCTTCAACAGAAGAAACTAAACAAATGTTAACAGACATCAAAACAGAAGTAATCTCATTCCAAGCACAAGTAAAGAAAACGACTGACATCACGCATATTTACATACCATCCGCTACATCAACCCCCCAAGGCTACATCCCTGAACTCCAATATTGCAACTCACAAACAAACCACATACTGGCAGGTGATCAGAACACACAACCCAACTTGACTAAACATATAAATGGCAGACCAAAGAAGGCCCAAAATACTAGAAAAACTCCCCAACCTAAAGGTATTAAATTCCAGCAACTATCCTATTACCACAGGGGATGGAGGAGTCTTAGAAGTGGTAAAAGACACTTTCAAGGAACAGCATAAAGGAGGAACATAGTACAAAAGTAGCGTAATTCTTCTATGAGTAGATATTTTACTCTTAGATAAATTATATGTGGCTCCAGCCTGTAGGGGGCACCCCAAAGCAGTCTGAAAATTATTTCTGCCCTGCATTCACCACTGCAAAATAACATGCAGTCAGTACCTCAGCATGGAGTGTGTGTGTGTATTTACATAGTTGTGTTATATGGGAAGGGAATCTGTGCTCGTAGTGACCCATCTTTGTATCTCTCAGCATCTAGTTTGTTCTGATATTTTTGTATGGTTTTTGCACACACTATTGTTTCATCTAATTTGCTCCAGACATACACCACTCTGTGTGGATGTTTATACATATATAAATGGATTGATGATATCAGTGGTGGCACTAAGAAAATGATAATGATGGGAGAGGGAAATGGAGAAATAAGAAAAGATGTGCAAGTAGTTTTGAAAAAGATGAGAGCAGGTAAGGGGGTTGTGTGGATCAGTTTTTTGTAGTAAGGCAGATATGTGAGAAAGCTTCAGCCTTTATGAATTTGGAAAAGGCTTATGACAGGATAGACAGAAAGGCACTTTCGAGGTTTTGCAGATGTATGGGATTGGAGGAAAGCTGTTAAGGGCAGTTCAGAGTTTTTATGAAAGTAGTAGAATCAGAAATAGAGAGAACAAGTGATTTGAGGTAAAGGTGGGACTGTAACAGAGATGTGTCTTCTCACCATGGCTGTTGAATGTGTACATGTTGGTGCAAGAGGTAAAGACAAGTGTAATGGGCAGGGGACTGGGGATTATTAAAGAAAATGGAGAAAAGTGGGAGGTGAGTCAGTTGGTTTTTGCTTATGACACTGCACATGTGGCAGAGTCAGAGGAGGGATTAAGGGAGTTAGTGACAGAGTATGGAAGGGTATGTGATAGAAAGTTGAAGGTAAATGCGAGTAAAAGTAAGGTGATGAGATGTACAAGGGTAAATAGGATGGCAGGAAGTTGGAAGTAAATATTAAAGGAGAGAGGCTGGAGGAAGTGGATTGCTTTAGGTATTTGGAGTCGCATGTGTTAGGAAAGTGAGGAGTGGAGGTGGAAGTAAATTGTAGACTGAGAGAAGCAAGTAAATTCTTTGGGGGATTAAAAGGTGTCGTGGGAAATAGGCATTTGGAAATTAATACAAAGAGGAGACTGTATCAACAGGTGAGTGTGCCAATGGGACTGAATAAGGCAGAGACCTGGAATTTAAGAGAGGCAGAGAGGAAAAATTGAAGTGTGTTTGAGAAGTATAGTACGAGTTACAAAGTTGGATAGAGTGAGAAACAAGGAGATGAGGAAGAAAGCAGGGGTGGAAGAGGCAGGTAGGGCTGATGAAAGACTATTGGGATGGTTTCTACCCATGGAAAGAATGAGTGAAGAAATATTAGTATAAGAGGTGTGGAAGGCAGAGGTAGAGTGAAGTTGAGGGAATGACCAAGGATGAGATGGATGGATGGGGTGAAAGGGGCCTTGTATATTGATCAAGGAAGGGAGAATGCAGGAGATAGTATTGAGTAGAGAAGGTTGTGTATAGATGATACTGTATGAATGATTTTTTGACACAGCCTAAAGGGATTTCTCCATGTCTTCTCTGTTTTCTACATAAGGGGACAGATAGGGGGAGGTCACCAATTAAGTGAAGCGGCCTTGCTGTAGATGTGCTGTGTCTTGCTGCATTGCTTCTGACCCAGGGCAGTGGGCGGGATACAGGGATGACCCGTCATCCATGAGGAGCTAAGATGAGAGGGAGGAAAGGGTGGTGGATGGGAGTGGGATGGGCGAGAGTGGGGACTTGCCTATTGACCTCGCTCCCTTCCTTGTAAGGGGGGAAAAGTCCCTGGTATGTATGTATGTGTATATATATACATACATATACCAATGGCTTTTCACCCTGTACAAAGTCAAAGGCATAAATCCATTCCTACTCATTTCATCCCCACATACTCTACTCCCATTCACCCCCCTCCTTCCCTCCCTCCCTCCCTCCCTCCCTCCCTTCCTCTTTTCTTGGCTCCTCCTGGATGACAGGTCATTGATGCATCTCGCCCACTGCCCTGGGTCAGAAGCATTATAAACATACTAAAATCAGTTGATTCATGTATGTTTTTTTTCCACAACTTGATGTATCTGTGTGGAAATATATTCTAACATATTTAAATAATTTTTCTCTTTATGTCTCTCTCGCGCTAATAGTATTTCAGGGAATTGATGTTTGCATTCATATTATTTTTGCATGCCATTGTATTGTATAACTACTCTTAGCCATGTGGTTTGACTTTGAAATTATAGTATGTGTAGGATATCACTAATTCTTGGAATTGGAAAATAAACATTTTTGTACTGACATCCCAGAGTTAGTTAACTATTTTGAACTTCTATATAGATTTTCTCGTGTGGAATATTTTATGGTTATTACTGTTAGCAGCCTTCAATAGTGAGATGAAAATTTAAGTTATAATAATGATAATAATAATAATAATGATAAGTTTATTTGGCAATGAATCAATATACATGAAGTGCAGATAATGAAAAAAACACATAGTTCAAAATAACAATTACAATTGCCGAGGATAACACAAAAAAAGCATGTAAGCTTATTTCCATTATGTATTTATAGCCATGTTATGCATTACAGGCAAGCTCATGGTCATCAAAAAGAAACGAAGTCTTTGGTACGATTGCAGCAAGTGACGGTAAAGTGATTCACAATCTTTTTGGCAAATGGACAGAAGCTCTATACTGCGGCCATGCCCCATCTGCACGGATGGTGTGGCGACCTGGCACAATGCCAGAGGACTTCCATCTCTATTATGGATTTACCCGCTTCGCCATCGAGTTGAACGAAATTGATCCTGATCAGTCCAAATTCTTACCATCAACAGATACCAGATTCAGATTAGATCAGAGGTGAGTTTTGAATTCATGTTTTTGTTATTTAGTATACTTTGTGGTGGTGTGCTGTGTCTTGTTGCATTGCTTCTGACCCAGGCAGCGGGCACGAGACAGGGATGACCCTTCCTCCATAAGAAGCTAAGATGAGAAAGGTACAAGGATGGTGGATGGGAGTGAAATGAGTAGTAGTGGGTGGGTGTCTTTAACTTGACTTCCACCTTATGTAGATAGTATACTTCAAAGATCCAACAGTGAGACTCAGCAAAAAAAATTAAACATTAAGATACTTAGTAAACACAAGCTTTGAGCAGCAGAAGGGAACTAATCACACTGTACAAACAGTTCTTGAGAACCACACTCAAATATGTTTTTACAGAAAGGTTCCCAACAATGCAGGAAGACACAGCAGGGCCTGACAGCTGAAGCTGGTTTACTCCCACTGCTTTATTTATATGGTGACCCTCCTTCCTCAACTTTTTATAAGTAAATAGAGAAGATAAGGAGAAATCTATTCTTCATTCACATCTATCTCCTGCCCTCCATCTTTCAAGATCATCAAACGTTCCCCTTTTACCCAAGGCTCCTTTCATCCCATCCATCATCTTCCCCTCAAGTTCACTCCTTGGGTAAAAGGGGAATGTCTGTTGAGCAGGGAAGGGAGAAGGCAAGAGACATGTGTGAGTAGAAAATGGTTGTGAATGGACAATGAATTGACACAGCCCAAAGAGATATTTCCTTGTCTTCTCTATTCATGCATGAGAGTACAAGGAGGGAGGGTCACCATGTCAATGACATAGTCAAGGTTAACCAGTTTTGGCTGTCAGGATATGCTATGTCTTGCAGTACTGTTTCCAACCCTGGCAGTGGGTATGTGGTAGGGATGGCCCTTCATCAACAAGGAGCTAAGATAAGAGGGAAATAATGGGTGACCATTTAAAGGGGAAGAAGCCTTGTGGTATATATAAGCAGATAAAGCAATAATGAGATTATTTTGTAATGCTGCAATTCCTTTGAATCTATTCTTTAATATCTCTATCTCTATTTCTCTGATCGTTTGGTAGGGGGAGAAATGTCATCATGTTTCCATGCTAAAATGTATTCTTACAACTACCATGAGAAAAGATGTAAGGTCGAAATTTAGAATTACAACAAACCTTTTCCAGGGCCCTGGAGGAAGGAAATGTATCAGGAGCTGAAGCACTGAAGCAGCAGGTGGAGCAGCAGCAGAGGGAGCGGAGAAGAAAGAGGGATGAGGAGGGCAGAGAACACACACCATATTGGTTCAAGTTAGTTTCAACAAGTTTAAGGCAGTGGAGACAATATGACTTGATTGACCCTTCATATGTTTTGTGAACAAGTTGATTAATCAGTCAGTCAATTGTCATCCATCTCTCATTTAATAGGTACCAATATGTGGTAGTCCTCCATTGAGGGACTGACACCGTCTTCAGACTGGACCCAAGGTCTTTCCCTTTGTTTCTCTTACTTCATGAGTATCTCTTACACCTCTTCATTCATGGAGAGCTGATAACTGGGGACTGCTCCTTTCCTTCTACTACTTTCATCTAGTGACTTGGAAACACTCCCACATCAGTACAGCATAGTGTTGCGACTGATCTATGCCTTTTTCCACAAAATTCCCACAAAGAAATCTGGATTTCCACTTTTTTTTCTCCAACAAAAAGGAATTGTTATATACAAATAACTTCATGGCAACATATAATTTGCCCACAAAACATCCCACATGAGCAAATTTCTCCCACAAATTTGGAAATTTCCCCAAAAATGGCATCCCTGGTACAGTACAGACAACCCAAGCTTTCTCCCCAGAGAGATTTGTGAGAGGGCCCAAGGACTGTTGCCAGCCACTGGAGGGCTGTGGGTTTACTGCTATATGAAACTCGAGGCAACAATTATTCATTCAAGTTCCTAGTCTGCTTCCATATAGTGCCATAAGCACAATCATGTCCTCATATAATCTTCTTTGTGTTTGTTCCCAGGTACCTACTTCTCATGACACATTTCATTCTCTCCAGATATTTACTTGCTTTTTTTACTCTATATTTCTTGTCCATCCATCTGTTCCCTGCTACTGACCCTAAATACAAGTCTCCACTTTTTTAGCCTCTCATTCTTTAAACTTGCTCTAACACACCACCATCACCCCTTGTGCTCCTCATCACCATATCTTTGCCCACACATCCTTCCAGCTTTCTCCCTCCCAGACCCCACCACCAACTGTTTCAGTCCATCCTCCTACTTGGCTATAAGTGCATTGTCATCTGCAAACAACAACTGGCTTACCTCCCACTATCCTATACTTTGATGTCCATTATCTGAAGGCCACAGGTCCTCTGCAAAAGAGATCAAAGGCAACATAAGAATGAAGGAGACTGCAAGAGACCATAAGGCCTACACTAGGCAGTCCCATGTCCATTACCACCTGTCATCCCCATCCATAAAGTTATCTGTTTCCTAAAACAATAGTTTCAGTGCTCACTACAGGGTTATTAAGTCTATTTCATTTGTTGACCACCCAATTAGTAAACCAGTTCTTGCCTATTTCCTTTTTTAAATCCAAGTTTGTCCAACTTAAATCCATTATTGTGAGTCCTGCCCTGTTGTCTTAATATGATAACCTTGATTGCATCACCCTTGTTAAAGCCTGTGATCCACTTAAACACCTCTGTTAGATCACCCCACACTATGCGTCTCTCCAGAGAGTGTAAGTTAAGATGCCTAAGTCTCTCCTCATAAGATAAATTTCTGAGCCCATGTATCATTTTGGTCATTCTCCTCTGTACTGATTCTAGTGAATTGATGTCCATTATAGGAGGGAGACCAAAACTGTACCACATAATCAAGGTTGGGTCTAACTAATGCTAGATAGTTTGATAATTACCCCTGCACTTGATTGATCTCTCCACTTTTACTCATCATTGTGAAACCCATCATCTATTACCCTCACATTTATTATCTCCCTCATCACCCAGTCCATATATGTTGAACAACTTTTGTAAAGCAGAACTATACATGCACTCCTCCAGTCCTCTGGCACACTCCCTTCCCACAGGCACACATTAACCAGCCTTACCCAGTAACCATGTCGTTTTCTTCTCCCATGAACCACAGATGTGGAACCTGGAAGTGTCAGTAGTCTGGTGTACAAACAATCATATATATATAGATCTACTGTATTTGTCATTATATGTTCTTTCAGATAAACTACATATATTTATTTATTAGCTAATAGAGTTCATTCTCTTCATTTCATATCCACAGACAAGTTCTTAACGACCAAGGTGAAGAGCAGTGGCAGTTTACAGGAGAATACTGGAACAAGCGGAAGGACCCAGGATTCATCAACATGACCTTTGAGCAACTTTGGTAGTTTTTACTACCACATGAGATCTGGTTTTTGATTGTGTGGCCTCTGAGCATCTGTGGTTATTGAAAATTAATTGGAAGACATGGACTTAGTACTCTACAACCATAGATTTTGTTCATAGGGTGATGTGATGATGATGATGATTCGATTTCATGCCTCAATATTCCCCTAAAACAGAAAAGCTGTGGTATTTATTTGTTCTCGGTGAATCACGCAGGGTATAGCAGAAGGTACAGTGGTGAAAAAATGATAGTCTCATCCTTTTTTTACAGAGGTATATATGTATATGTGAAAGTATAATGTATCTTTTTCCATCTTAGTATGTAACGGATGCATTATCAAGAAACTGTAGGATCTAAAGCCATTATTTGTGTAGTAGGCTATGATTGGGAATACAGGTTTTTGTAGGATCTCCACTGTATGATTATATGAAATTCAGGTTGTGAATTTACCTCTCAATGACTTATGGAAACTATCCTTGGTAAGGGTCCCAGAGACGATAATGATGGTGATGATGTTGGTACTCTCTAACCGGTCGTATGCTTTGGCAAGCCAAGCTTTGCAGAGCATTTATAAGATTTCTATGCTGCCTTATGCAGAGGAGGAGCATCAGGGATAATATTTAGTTAATTATCCCTTTGCTTTCCTATTATCTTTTTTCTTTAACATTCACCAATTTTGCCCCTCCAAATACAATGGGATACTTGACAGGTTTTGTTCTGGTGAACATCAGATACTCTATATAGACACTTCAATTTACAAACCAGGTACACTCTGAACAGCCATTTGTAACTCGAAGTGTTCTAAGTTGTTATTCGACATAATTTTAAAGGTACTTTAATGTTAGATTTCTTACCTTTGAAACTGGTAAAGTAGGCTTGAGGCTTCATTTGTATGTCTGAAAATTTGTAAGTAAAGGAGTGTTTGTACTTCATTTGGTCCTTGCTAGAGTAACATTGATGACATCGTCAGTGATGAAATTGGTCAAGTATGCCCATGTGTTGAAGAGATTACTTGCTTCAAATGCATCCTTGATTTTATTTTTATATTATTTATTTATTTATTTATTTATTCATATATATATATATTTTTTCTTCTATGGATGGATGGATTATTATTTTATATTTATTTGATTAATATTATTATTATTATTTTTTTTTTTTAATTTAAATGTGGCCTGTTCACTCCTCCTGCATTTTCTTTATCATATTTGTCCTTTCTCTTTTGTTTTCTGAAAATTTTTTCGTGAACATCGGTTCTTATCTGTTGCACTTGTCCTTTTGCATTGAATAATTGCCAACATTGTTTGCATATGTTTATACATTTGACCAGCTTTGCTTTGTAAGTTAGCTTGATTTGACATTGCATCCTGTAACTGCTTGTTATTTGTCCTTATTTTCTGTGAAGCAAGTTTGGAATGTAGGCTTTTATACCATGGAATAGAATTAAACCTCATGATTCTAAGGTAATTGGTAGATTTATTTTTTCCAGGTTTATATATATATACTGTATATATATATATATATATGTATGTATATATATATGTATATATATATATATATATATATATTTTTTTTTTTAAGGCTTGTTGAATGTATAGAATTAATGTTGCCAAAATGCGGGATAATTGGGTAATACTATTTGAACACCCCCCCCCCTTCCAAATAACTTGGGTTTTGGCACCAATCATTTTTATCTTCGCATTTCAAAGTTAACTGTTCCATTGGGAGGAGTCGGAAAAAGTAACAGACTGGCATGACAAAAGAAAATGAATCAAGTAATCCAGCTGAATAAGATGAAAAATGGGTAATTTTAACATTTATATGACAAATAAAGGGACTCAATTTTTTTGTCACGAGTTACCATCATATTCAATTTCACAAAACAAGAAGTATAGGTTCCTCATCCAGCTTTGAATTTTTTGACTTTCCAGAATCAAAGAAAGCATGGATATTATAATTATGCCATAGTCAATAGAATTTGGCAGATATCAAAACTTTCAGTGGAATTTACACCATAAAGATCATTAACATCCTTAATATTTTTCAGTGAATGTATCCTCTGATTTAAAAAATATATGTATAAATAATTGGCACCTACATGTGCATATTCTCATGTGCATCCAGATATGGACAGAAATATATTTGGATATGCTTGCTAGTACATTTAAGTATTTCTGTATGTATGATTTGTATGAATTCAGGTTGAAGAAAAAAAAATGGATGGTGGCACATAGATGAAAGACTTGGTACTTGTTTCACCACACTTCATAACTTAAGAGAGCACCTGAGATGGGTTGAAAATACTAGTATATAGGTGTTTGTATAAATGATAACCCACCACACCCCAGTCTCATACAGTGGGAAGTGAGAAACTGCAGGTAGAGCAAAGTCCTGTCACTCCTTACAAGGGAGGTGGCCAAAGTCAAAAGGCATAATTCCACTTCCACCCACTCCATTCCCACCCATTTCATCTTTGCCCACTCCACTCCCATTCACCACCCACTTTTCTTGGCTCCTTTTGGATGACTGGTCATCCCTGCATCTCACCCATTGCCCTGGGTCAGAAGCAGTGCAGCAAGACACAGCACATCCACAGCAAGGCTGCTTCATTTAATTAGCGATGACCCCCCCCCCCCCACACACACACACATAGAGGTCCTCTCATGCAGAAAAAGAGAAGGGGAGAAATCCCTTTGTGCAGGGGTGTTCTCCTACCCGAGTTAAAGTACATACATTTACCAAAGGCTTTTTCCCACTTACAAAGGAGGTAGCCAAAAAACAAAAGCATAGAAATCACTCCCACCCATTCCATCCCCTACATACTCCATTCCCCTCTACCTTCTTCCCTCCCTCTTATCTTGGCACTTCCTGGATGATGGGTCATCCCTGCATCTTGTCCACTGCCCTGGGTCAGAAGCAGTGCTGCAAGACACAGCACATCCACAGTTAATGTGACTGCATAAAATTTGTGTAATCAGCATTTCATATAGAAAAGGAAAAAGAAATGAAGGAAAAAAAAGTGTGGTGTACCAAATACTATGCTACATATATGATCTGCCACCATGGTTTGCACTAGAAAGTGAGTATACAATACATACTCAGTTGTTCAGTGTTAGTTTTCCTCTGAGCAAGTGGAGTTTTGTGTTCCACTGTTCTCATAAAAAGGAGTAGCTGTTGGGTGCCCTTACTACCTATTACTACCTATATTTATATAGTAATATATTTTTTTCATAGGCATAGACATATTTAATTATAGCATTCTGGCAAAACACCCAGGAAGGCCTGTTGTGTTCATGGAAACAAAAGTAGCTTCCCAAAACAAAATAGCCATCATTTGATTTCCCTGTATGATGAGGATGTGGTTAATAAAAATATTTTGGCTCAAAATTATTATTAATTTTTTTTTTTTACAAATCATAGCCAGCCTTTGATGTATGTATGCACAGCATAGTTTAAAGTATATTTGTTCTTTGTATTTGTTTTGCACTCAACGTGAGTAAAAAGTAGGAAAATCAGACAGCAAAAATCAAACTATACAGACATCTCTTTGACCATACTGAGAGGGATTACCATATTGGGTAAGCTGTGACATGTTTAGTTTTTTACATTGGAGAAAAGCGGAAAGTATTTGATATAGTATTTTTATCCACTTTGGAAATAATATCAGCTTAATTGGAATTGCTTTGAAATTCAACTCGTCAATCTGGTGGTATCCTCCATTCATTTTGTTTTGGATGAACTGGCTCAAGTAAAGCAATTTGGCACTGACCAAAAAAATCTGCCAAGTGTGCTGCCATATTGAAGAGGGTAATAGGCAATATCCATAATGTTTAGACTATTTGGCATGAGTAGAAAATAGTTAACATTTGGTAATGCATTTTTATGCATTCGTGGTTTGAGTGACTAATGGCATGGAAACACTGTATAACCATTCAGTAGATACTTGCACAGTGCTCTCCTTAATGTTCATTAGCTGATTGCGTAGTTAAATAACTTGACAATATTTGACCAAGATTTTTTTTTTTTTTTTTTCGATTATTTTTTATTTATTTGTTTTTTTATTTATTTTATTTATTTTATTTTATTTTTTCCTCCCACTGGCATGTTCCATAGATTTTATTCTGGCTTCTTGTAGGTGTGACAGTGCCCTACATGAACAATCCCCAGACAAGAAGACAATACTTCTTCCCTCAGTGACTTATGGTTCTCCCTGGATGCTGTTTCTGGCTTTCTGGAGGCTGCAGGTTTTCTGCAAGAGAAACCAGGGTCAGGAGATGAATTGATTAGATGTGGCTTCTGTGGCACATTGGTTTTGATCATAGTTCACGTATTGTGGACCAGGGTTCACATCCAGTGGCCACCATGGCCTGAAACCTGTCAAGATACTTCAAGTATATTAGATTGGTGGTAACTTGAGACACAAGGAAGTACTCAACATGATGGTAGTGGGTGGTGAGGTCACTGAAGGTGCAGCTCAGGCACAAATAATGAATGAAAGTTTCCAATCAGTCTTCTTAGAGAGCAAAGCTCTTGGAGGGAAGCAAAAATACAGGTTTAGAAGAAAGTGGGGGAAGTGCTCAATCATTGGGGATCATTGTATGCGACAAAAACTGCAGGACCTGATAGGATCTCAAATTGGGTACTTTAAGAATGTAGGGAACAACTAGCAAACAAGATTCACCATTATTTTGATAGACATGTCAGCAACTGCCATTTTCATACAGAATAAAACTTGAAATATGCCACTATGTGGAAGAAGTAAAGGTTTTCAAAAAATAACCTTTAAACAAGATTGATATACATATATATATACAGTCGTACCTCGGTACTCGACCGCCTCTATACTCGACCAAATCGGTGCTCGACCAAAAAATTCGAGTAGAAAATGCATCGGACCTCGAACAGATTTTCGGTACTCGACTAGCTCGAACAGCGGGTAAGCGTCAGTTCGACTCAGACCGCCAGCGGAGTAAGACGTACGCAGTTTGTTCGAGTATTTCTTCCCAGATTTAAACTTTTTCGTGTTGCTCTAGCCCTTAATAATGGGTCCAAAGAAAGACAGTGATAAGGGGAAAATTGGTTTCGGTGTTCGAACAAATCGGTGCTCGACCACCACCTCAGAACGGATTATGGTCGAGTACCGAGGTACGACTGTATATAATTTTTTTTTTTTTTTTTTTTTTTTTTTTTCCTTCCTTTCTTTCTTTCTTTCTTTTAATGGTCAAGTACCTAATAATAGTAATTTTTGCCTCAAGTTTTGCTGACGAAAACCACAGCTCCTCAGTAGCTGGCAACAGCCCTTGGGTCCTCCCATAGATTTCTCTGGAAGAAACTTTGTGCTGTTTGTGTAAGGTGGAACTGCATCTGTGTCACCATTAAAAAAAGAAAAGAAAAAAAAAATAGAAAAAATACAGTTAAGGTTGATAGATATTTTGGTCTTGGAGAGAATGCCAGTCCCTTGAGGCTGCACTTCCACATAGAGGTGTAGGAGCTCATGGGGGTTTGAAATTGGGCAGCAGAATGATGACTTTATCTGTTCTCTATTTTGCAGTACTGTCTGAAACAGGTACCTGTCATTGGTCGTGATTAAGTACCTGTTGTAGTAAAGCCTATTTGATTAATGCAAGTTTATCATACTGATACAGGAATGATTATAATGAAGCATATATGTATACATATATCATGAATGTTTTGGCTACCTCCCTGATACGGGGGAAGAAGCCATTGGTATGTAGATAGAATGATTATTATGGAAATTGGGTTGTGACAAACTGGAATAATGGCTTCATTTATTGAATAGAACATGTATTATTAAGATGTACAATGCTTATTTTTGCTAATTTGCTTTACCATTTTTGTTTATATTAATTTTGTAATAAAAGTATTTATAGATTGACTTTAAGCAGTCATTATATATTTGGTGCACTTTCGGAAAGTTGTTGAATTTTTTTTATTTAGTGTATTTAGGTCATTTATCAAAAATCACAGCATACTGGATAGTTGCCCTCTATGCTTGAAAGTTGAAAGGCTGTGCTAGATATCCAGTGTAACTGAAGTAAAAAATATATATCTATAAAGAATGATGGACTGAGAATAGGCAGTTTGTATTATAATAATTATGTTCCTAGTGAATCGGGAACAACCCACTGATACTATATCATGACAATACCGGAAATGCAAACAAGTTGACACATTTTCATTCCTTGTAGGGTAATTATCAATAATGTTATGAAATTTTAGTAATTTCTGTGCTTAGAAATGCTGAATGCTTTAAACCAAGAGTTTGTTGTACAAAGAGAAGTTATGCAGGTTTAGTTGTGATGGAACAAGTGTCTTTTTTAAACAAGATGATCAAACCAGTTTGTATGAAAACTATCCATGGCATTGCTCAATGAGCTGTACATCACTCAAAAAAACATGTTTTGGCGTATCACTAGTGCATACATGAAGCCAATGAACATAAAGCAGCAATGATTACACACCAGGGCTAGAGATGTGATAGAAAAGAAAGGTTGAAGAAGTGTAACTATAGTCATAGAACCTGGTGATTTACCCGCAAACAAGTGGACCATGTAGTGATGTCTATCTGTGAAATGGTCATGAAATCCTCTTGTAGAGTTTAGTGTTCTTATATCATGAGTTTTTGTGTTACTGCCACACATAAGTACTTTTTGGACCCTATCATCATTTCACTTGTTAAAGTAAGGTGTGATATTGATGGAGAGTAGAACTCCTGGGTGTATGAATGTCTAGGTTGTAGTGCACCATGACTGTGATAAAAACATGTGTTAATAGTGATGGTAGGCTCTGTATTAATTTATAGTAATTTAGCACGCAACCAATGACCACCTTACATACGAAGAAGTGGTCTGTGGCGACCTAGGATCATGCATGTGGGCCTATGTTGCGTAGGACTCGCATATACAAGTGGACAGTCCCTGTATTTGATTTCTAGGAATAAGATACCATTTCAACATTCAAGGAAATGTGATTGTGAATCATGATTGTTGTTGTACATCATTGTCACTAAGGGCAGCATAATATATACTGAAATTAGGAAGAGATATATACAGTGAGTAGTCTAATTTTTAGAATATTGTTTTCAATGTCTACTGCACTGTTGACAAATGTTTCTCATAGACACTATCACTTGATTCACACAATGCAAGAGTAATGTGCTGAGCTGATATTGATGTTGCATTTTCAGTATATTGAAAATGGGATTTTTGTGTCCATGGCTATTGGTATTTATTTTATTTATCTATTTAATTTCTTTATTTAATTTATTTTTATTTATTTATTTATTTATTTATTCATAATTTAGACTGTATTATATAATGGTTGTGTTCTGTACAGAAGGAAGTTTGCTGCCTCTACTGTACTTTCTCTCTCTCTCCCCTTGTGTTAACAAATTATTCCATCTTTAAAAGAAGTCTGAACTATTTTTTTTTTTTTTTTTTAATCAGATGAGAAGTTGTTGCTTAGTTCCTCAGTGAGATGTTGCAAGACTGTCTTTGCATTAGAATGAATTGGGTGGTACAGGAAAGCTTTTCTAGTTGCAGATAGGCATTTCATTTTGACCATTATGAAATGGAAGTGTATACATGTTTTCGTCTCGTCTCGTACATCATTCTATCGTCTCTATTCTGCCTCCTTACTTTCTTTGTTTTTGCAAACTTTTTATTCTTTTGTTCCCATTTCAGCCTTGTACTTCTTACTTCAACTTCACAATCATAATTTTATGTTTATTAGATTTTAGAAAGATTATTTTCATATTTTCTTTACTTCTTCCTATTGAATGAATACAGTATGAACTGACAGTGGTAATACCTACATGCTTTCTTCTTAACGAAGAAGAACACGAGTATTAAAATAGGAGAACATGGTACAATAGGAAGTGAATGTGCTTATGCAAGAGGGAGTGCAGAAGAGACATGGAGATTGAGGAGGAGGAAGGAAAGCAAGGTAGGGTGGAAGAGAAGGGAAGGAAGATAGAATGGAGGATAAAAGAAATGGAGGAAGGAAAGCAAGATAGGTTGAAGGGAAGGAAAAGAAATGTGGAAGGAAGCTGGGATGGAGTTAAAAAAAGGGGGGGGGAGATATGAGGAAAGTTTTATCTTTGAGTGTAGGCCCTTCCTTGCTAACCAGTTTTGGAGGTTGAAGAAGCCCACCTGAGTTAGCAACCCACAAAGTGGAAAAATCCACTGAGGGTGTAATAGGAGGTGCTCCTTGCCAGACAGGCAAAGATGCCAGCACCTCAAATATGTTTTCTTTGAGCACCTTGTTTGGTCAAACTTTGGACAGCTATAACTCAAAATTTGGTTTTGGTATCTTTGCTTGTCCAGCACTAAGCACCATGAATGTATTTACCTAATTGTAATGTACGGAGTAGGAACTGTGCTTGTGTGATCCTCTATGTCCCCAGTTAATAGAACTTGCCTTAGATTAATAAGTATTGTCCATCAGGACTTCTACTTTAATTTATTGCAACAATCAGTGGATCTCTGCAGAAAACAGAGTATTTTAACATCCTTCAAAAACTCCATTTTCTTGCTGTGCCCCTCTGATGTTCCTCCATCCTACAGTAATATTTTTGTCAATCCTGTCTTCACCTTTCATAGTTCTAAAAACAGTGCTCATGTTGCCTCTTCCTCTTCTTTCATCCATTGTGGATACTCCTAAGTTGTCTAGTCTTTCCTCATACTATACAGTCTTTTAGCTAGACTAGGAATCATTTTAATTGCTGCCTTTTATATTCTTTATTTATTTATTATTATTATTATTTTTTTTTTTGTCTTTCCATTTGTGTTGGAACCATGCCTTTATTGTGTATTCCAGTAAAGGGCAGGTAAGATTTTCAGTGAGCTTTTTCATCATATCTTCATCTGTATAGTGAAATATAGGAAATACCACTTTACAAATTTGTGCCACTGATGAGCATGATAATGGAATTGTGGAAGATCAGTAGGTTTAATACCTCAAGATGAACATTTTGGCAAACAGGAAGATGTTGTGTATTGAACCCATAAGTTTTTTACTCAAGAAGGATTGATATGCTCCAAAAGAGGAAGGGTTAGGTGGGTTTCATGTACAGTACATATATCTGAAGAGAGATCCACGAGGAGCTAAGGTGAGAGGGAGGAAAAGGTGGTGGATGGGAGTGGGTATGTGCCTTTTGACTTGGCTATCTCCCATATATGGGGGAAAAAGCCCTTGGTATATAAATCTGAAGAAGGCATTTGACAAGGTATAATCAACTACTATGGAAATTGGAGCGTATTGGTAGACTTTAAAGTGAACTATTCTGTTGGGTGAGCGATTTCCTGAAGGTACTTGAGGACAGTAGTAAAGGATAACATATCAAGATGAAGAATAGTGACTAGAGTTCCTCAAGGGTATGACAGGCTACACAAACATGTTTACAGATGTGATCATGAGTAGAATGAGAGAGGAAAAGGACTAGTTTGCTACAAAAGGATCTCGACAGTATATATATGTCTAGAGCCCAGAGTAGAAAATTAATTTCTTTGTCAAAAACTGTAAAGTATAGGAAATAGGCAATAGATTAAAAAAAAAAGTTATTCAATGTGAGAAGAAACAATTGCAAAATCAAGAGAAGGATCAAGAGGTGTTGATAAGAGGTAACTTGTGATCTAACAAACTTATCAGTAAGGTGTGAGAGTCATATGGATTGCTGAAGATCATAAAAGGGGTTCCTCAGTACATGGATTAATACATACCAAATGGCCTTTACCTCCATGCAAGACGTATAACAACGTTGAAGCATACAATCCCACACCTATGATGAAGAGATGATTATAAAAAAAAAATTATAATAAAATAAAATAAATTTGGAGCCTAACCTGCCCTAAAATAAAATATACAGAGGAGATATGGTCTCAACACAAGTGAAAGATAAAGAAAATAGAGCAAGCAAATTGTTTACTAGTTTTGAAGATAAACCTTACAAGAATAGGCTAGAAGCATAGGATCTGTCATTAAAATAATGAAGAAAAAGATATCACTTGAAGATAGTCATATAGTACATCAAATTGAATATTGAAAAATATAGAGAACAACTCCCTGGCCCACTACCATGAAGTGGGAAGTGAGAAACCCTTGGTAGGGCAAGCCCTGTTGGTTGCAGCTAGCCTTTTTTTTTTCCCTCTCTCTTGAGACATTCTGCATGGCACCCATCCAACCCAGGTGCCTTACCTGCTATCATCTTAACAACTGCCTTCACTTCACCTTTATTTCTCCTCCATTTTCCTCACTCATACATGGTCATTTCCTTAGCGCTTCCACTGCAACTACCTTTCCCTCCCTATCCCCCCTCACATTTAGCACCTCCCCAAAATATTCTGCCCATCTTCCTCTTACTGCTGTTTCTTCCATTATCATTTATCCATCTGCACCTTTTACCGTTTCTTCTTTACTTGATTCGCCTCCTCTCTTAATTTCTTTCCAAAACATCTTTTTATTACTTTCAAAGTTTTGTCATATTCTTACCCCATTTCACATCTCTCCTCATTGCCTCCATTATCTTATGCTTTACTTCTATATTCTTTGTACCTCTCATCCTATTTTGTAACCAATCTGTGAATGCTTGCTTCTTTTCTACAACCTTCTTTGCTTCCTCATCCCACCACTCACTAGCCATCCTTCTATTTCCTCCCATCCTCCTTGTTCCAGACACCATCTTTGCACACCTTATAACTCCCTCCTATAACCATCCCCATTCCTAGTTCTACTTGGTTCTTCACTCCCTTCCACTACTCTCTCAGATTCTTGTACTCCTTTTCTTTCTCATTTAAGCAGTTCACTTTAGGCACTTCCCTACCTTATGTCCTTTCCCTCTTTCTCCATCTATCCTCCACTCACAACTTACCTTCCACCAAAAAATGATCTGGTGTTTCCCCACCCTCGCCCCTTAGAACACGTACATCCTTAACTCTTCCTACTATGCTCCTGGTTACCACTATATAGTCCATTAATGCTGTCTACAACCCTTTCTCATGTGTACTTATGCTTGAATTTCTTCCTAAACACTGTATTTGCTATCAACTCTAGACACATCACTATCAACTCTCCACTACAATTTTTTCTTGGAACTCCACACTTCCCAACCACTCTGCCTATTGGTTCATTTCCTACCATAGCATTAAGGTCTTCCGGTACCACTACATTGACCTTTCTCTGTAATCCCTCTATGCACTCATTTAAATCTATCCTAAAAGCCTCCCTTTCCTCTACACTCTTCTCACTACCAGGCCCATATGCACTCACAAAAACCCTCATCTCTTTTCCCAGTTTCACCTTCATCCACATTAACCTTGAAGAAACCTCCTTCCACTCCACCACATGCTTACCTGTCTCTTCACTTATCTTCTCTCCATTGTCCTCTCTTCACTCCTGAGATCCTCCCAACTACACTCCCTAACTCAAACTCACCCCTCCCTTTCAACTTAGTTTCACTCAGTACCAACACATCCATCTTGCTTCTCACAAACATACTGCCCATCTCCTCCCTTGTACCACATCCACACACATTAAAAGACCTATATCTTAGGGTACTGGTTGGAAAACTCCCAAACCCTCTTATGCCTTTACTTTTTTTTTTAGGAATGTCCCCTTTGGTTCTACAGGCAAAAGAATGCCCTGTCCTATTCCTGTCCCATTTTTGTTGCCTTATACAACTCAAGTGGAAATACTTGGTGGCAGCATTCTTTTCCCCCACCACAGGGTTCGGCAAAATGAGAAAATTAATATTTAGAGAAGTGGTACAGGACAGTAACAAGAGTGTGGGAACAGCATAATGGAGGGACAGTCACAGTATAATAAAGTATCATTATTTCTCTATGGAGATTTCCTCTACCACAGACAAAATGTCTGGCTCTGGTCCGTAGGGGCTCCCCATATAGACATTAAAGTATTAGCTGCATGCTACTTAGCATCTTTTAACCACACAATAACATGCAGCCAATACCCAAGACAGGGTATTTTAAGATCAAAGAATTAAAACTAAAATTAGAAAACTTGGAATAGGATGAGCCAGGAGTGTAATCAACTTCAATACAAAAAAATGTAAAGTCTTGAAAAAATAAAATGAGAGATGAATTTATAGCAGAGGCAAAGCAGAAAAATAATTTAGGGATATCAGGGATAATTATTGCCAGAAAATTGTATAAAGAGAATAAGAGGAGAGATGTATAAATTTCTGAAAAGTATAAGAATCGTGTACTGGAACATGCAGCAGTGGTGTGGTCACCTAAAGAAAGACGTGTACAAGTAAAATGGAATATAAAGGGTAGGAACCAAAATGATACTAAGTATAAATGACAAGACATGTGAAGGAAGATTAAGAAAACAAGGACTTTCCACATTGGAGAGTGGAGAGAGAGAATTTTATTTACATCAGAAAAATGTATAGAAACCATGGTTAAAGAGGACCTACTGGTGTCTGATAAGAGTAAAAAGTTGGGGGAATGGTTAAAAATATTTAGGAAGAATGATTTCCCAATAATTTGAAGATATGTAGAACAAGTTAGATGTAAATGTAATCCAGGCCAACAATAAACAAATTTAAGGCAAGTTTTGATCAGTGGAGGGAAAGACTGGATCCCATGGACACGGTTCCGGCTCCATCGCAGCTAGGCAAATACAAACACACACACACGTGCACAGTAACACATTTCAAATAATTAACCCAGCCTTCATGAAACTCAATCCAGGGACCTTCAGAATGCTGGATTATTTAAAAGACTTTACTATTAGGAGCGATTTGTTTCATGACACGGATGTTTGTATACAATGTAATATCAAAGTAAACATCAGCAGTCATATGCCCCATTCTCTATACAGTACTGTATATATTTTTTTCCATTTCCAGTACATGCATCATTTTTCTCCAAATTTAGGTGTTTATATTATTCATGTGACATTACAGTATGAAATTTCTACATGTTGGGTCAATCTATGCAGTAGGTTAGTGTGAAAGGTAGATTCTCAATTTCTATCAGCTACAACAAATACCTAGCTTATGTTTTGGTTTATGAAATGCTGTTATTCAGTAGTTGGGATGACTAGGAACCAGAAGATATCAAAATGAATTGATTTTGTCAGAAATCATATTCATTCATGTTCATCAGATAGACAGTTTGTGCTCAAGCATATGTGATCATAGTGATTTTCCTGATCACATTTTGTGTGTTACTAGAGATGGTGATCAAATAATGGAATTCAGGGAATTTATTTAATTCAAGGTTGCTGTGTGGTCACAACAGTGAATGTTTTATGTATCGAGTGAGTAGCAAAGCTGTTAGTTGTTTACAGGAAGGTTGGGATAATTGTTTTAAATTCTTCTGCCACTTCATCTGAAAAGTACTGACCTCAGTGATGGCAAATCACTTAAACTCATGTTTTGTGAAGCAACCAAGTTGTGATCATTATTACACTTGTCTGAATCACTGGAAACCATTCTACCTTAGAAATTACTGGTGTGAATATGATCGGCTCTTTTTGGTCAGTCTAGCATCTTCTAAAAGTGTCTAACTTTGATTGTGCGTGTTTGACTCTTTCATCCAAAACTCCTGTTTGTAGATGTTACTAAGATGTGACAGAAAGAAGTTTAATTAGAGCCTACATAGACTGAATTGTTGTAGAACACGTGTTGTATGTGCAAATTCCCTCTACAAGGATCCATTTTATTGTGACTGTGAAATAAATTTGATTTGTAATTGTGAAGCTGGATGACACAGTACATTTACAATAATGGTTGCAGTAGTAACTACGAATACTGTATAAACAATAATATCTTGAACTAGGTAACCAAAAGTGAAGATGACAAATACTGCGTAAGTCAAACATTTGCCCATTGCTGTCGGCTTGGTCACAAAACTAGTATGCATAATCTAGATTCATTGTCAGAACTTGTTTAGATGATATGTAGTTTTATTGTATTTGGCATAACATGTGGGCTGTATAGGGCTAGCATGAGAGTAAAGGATGCATTGAAAAACAACACTACACGAGTGTATGGATAGTGTTACATCATCAGAGAAAAGCATTCGTAGAAGTCACATTTTCCATAACATGATTTGAATATAATGAGCTTTGTAACATATGCAGCTTTTTGCAGGAAAGGCTACATGATTCGTCTTAATAAAAATGCTTAATGTCATTTTTTCTTTTTATTTCAAGTACAATTACCTTAAAAGGTGCAGATGGAGAGATGATAATGGAAGAGACTGACAGGAAGATGGGCAGAGTATTTTAGGGAGTTGATGGTGGAAATGTGTCTAGAAAGAGAGTTGATAGCAAATACAGTGTTTCGGAAGAAAGTCAAGCATAAGTACACATGGGAGAGGGTGGTAGATAGAGCACTAATGGATTATGTAGTGGTAAATAGGATTATGATAGGAAGAGTTAAGGATGTACATGTGCTAAGGGGAGAGGGTGGGGGAATATCAGATCATTTTTTGGTGGAAGGTAAGTTGAGTGGAGGATAGATGGAGAAAGAGGAAAGGGACAAAAGGTAGGGAGGTTCTTAGAGTGAACTCTTTGAATGAAAGGAGAAGGAGTACAAAAAGAAGCTGAAGGAGGAGTGGGAGGGAGTAAAGGATAGAGTAGAGCTGGGTGTGGAGGAGGAATGGGGATGGTTCAAGGAGGGAGTCATAAAGTGTGCAAGGATGGTGTGTGGAACAAGAAGGACAGGGGGAAATAGAAGAAAGGGTAGTGAATGGTGGGATGAGGAAACAAAGAAGGTTGTAGAAGAGAACGAGCGAGCTTTCACAGATTGGTTACAAAATAGGACGAGGTAGTCATATGAGAGGTACAAAGAAAAGAAAAGAAGTAAAGCAAAAGGTAAAGGAGGCAAAGAGGAGAGCAGATGTGAAATGGGGTAAGAGTATGACAGAAAATTTTGAAAGTAATAAAGAGATGTTTTGGAAAGAAATTAAGAGGAAGAGGAGGCAAATCAAGTAGAAAATAAAAGGTAAAAGGTGCAGATGGAGAGATGATAATGGAAGAGAAGGCAGTAAGGGGAAGACGGGCAGAATACTTTAGGGAGTTGCTAAATGTGAAGGAGGATAGGGAAGAAAAGATAGCTGCAGTGGGAAATGCGAGTAAAATGAGAGTGATGAGTGAGGAGAAATAAGGAAGGATGAGGTGAAGGCAGTTGTTAAGATGATGAAAGCAGATAAGGCACCTGGTCTGGATAGATGCCATGCAGAATGTCTGAAAAAGGGAGGTACAGTGATGGTGGACTGGCTGGTGAGGTTATTTAATGTTTGCTGGAGAGAGGGTAGAGTGCCGGAGGACTGCCTGTATAGTTCCACTTTACAAGGGAAAAGGGGACAAGTGTGAATGTAGTAGTTTCAGAGGGATTAGCTTGTTAAGTGTAGTTGGGAAGGCTTATGGGAGGATCTTGACTGAGAGGATTAGAAGAGGAACAGAAGGAGTAATTGGTGAGGAACAGTGTGCATTTAGGACAGGTAGAGGTTGTGTAGATCAGATCTTTGTGGTAAGACATATGTGAGAAACCTATATGAAAGGGGAAGGATATTTTTTTGGCTTTTATGGATCTGGAAAAGGCTTATGATAGGGTAGACAGAAAAGCACTGTGGGAGGTTATGCAGATATACGGAATAGGAGGAAAGCTTCTGGGAGCTGTCAAGAGTTTTTATAAGAGTAGTAGAGCTTGTGTCAGGATTGGAAATGGAGAGAGTGAGTGGTTCGAGGTAAAGGTGGGACTTCGTCAAGGATGCGTTATGTCGCCCTGGCTGTTCAACTTGTACATGGATGGGGTGGTGCGAGAGGTAAATGCAAGGGATTGGAGATGGTTAAAGAAAATGGAGAAAAGTGGGAGGTGAGCCAGCTGTTGTTTGCGGACGACACTGCACTTGTGGCAGGATCGGAGGAGGGATCGAGGAACTTGGTGGCAGAGTTTGGGAGAGTATGTGATAGAAGAAAGCTAAAGATAAATGTGGGTAAAAGTAAGGTGATGAGATGTACAAGGGGTGAAAGTGGCAGTAGACTGGAAGTGAGCATTAAGGGAGAGCGACTGGAGGAAGTGGATAGTTTTAGATACTTGGGTGCAAATGTGGCAGGAAAAGGTGGAGTGAAGGTGGAGGTAGAATGTAGATTGAGAGAAGTGAGTAAATGCCTTGGTGGATTAAAGAGTTTGGAATAGACATTTGGGAATGGATGCTAAGAGGAGACTGTATGAAGGAGTGATTGTGCCAACAGCACTGTATGGGGCAGAAACATGGAACATAAGAGAAGGAGTTTGAATGTGTTTGAGATGAGGTGTCTGAGAAGTATGATGGGGCGGTTACTACGCTAGAGTGAGAAATGAGGAGGAGAACAGGGGTGGAAAAGGAGCTGGGAGATAGGGTTGATGAAAGAATATTAGGATGGTTTGGACACATGGAAAGAATAAGTGAAGAAAGACTAGTAAAAGAGGTATGGAAGGCAGATGTGGAGGGAGTGAACATGAGGGGACGTCCTAGGATGAGGTGGATGGATGGGGTGAAGGGGGCTTTGGGGAAGAGGGGAATGTCTGTTGAGGAAGGACGGGAGAGGACAGAAGACAGGGGTGAATGGAGAATGGTTGTATATGGATGATGATGTGATTGCATGAGGTGGAATGGGCGGGGGATGGGGGGTGAGGTAGTATGTGTGAGCAAAATTTGATGCAGCCCGAAGGGATTTCTCCCCGTCCTCTCATTTTATGCAATGGGGGGACGGAGAGGGGGGGGGGGTCGCCAATTTAATGAAGCGGCCTTGCTGTGGATGTGCTGTGTCTTGCGACACTGCTTCTGACCCAGGGCAGTGGACAGGGTGCAGGGATGACCCGTCATCCAGGATGTGCTAAGATAAGAGGGAGGGTGGAGTGTATTCAGGGATGGAATGGGTGGAAATGATTTTATGCCTTTCCCTTTTTGGCTACCTCCCTTGTAAGGGGGAAAAAGCCTTGGTATATGTATGTATGTACTAAATGTGATGGAGGATGGGAAGGGGAAGGTATTTGCAGCGGGAAGTGCTAAGAAAATTACCATGATGAGCAAGGAAAATGGAGGAGAAATAAGGAAAGATGAAGTAAAGGCAGTTGTTAAGATGATGAGAGCAGGTAAGGCACCTGGATCGGATGGATGTCATGCAGAATGTTTGAAAAAAAAAGAGGAGGTGCAGTGATGGTGGACTGGCTGGTGAGGTTATTTAATGTTTGTTTAAGAGAGGGTAGAGTGCAGGAGGACTGGAGGAGTGCCTGTATAGTTCCACTTTACAAGGGAAAAGGGAACAAGTGTGAGTGTAGTAGTTTCAGAGGGATCATCTTGTTAAGTGTAGTTGGGAAGGCTTATGGGAGGGTCCTGATTGAGAGGATTAGGAGAGGAACAGAAGGAGTAATTGGTGAGGAACAGTGTAGGTTCAGGACAGGTAGGGGTTGTATACATCATATTTTTGTGGTAAGACATGTGATAAAGCTATAGGAAAAGGTAAGGATGTTTTTTGGGCTTTTATGGATCTCAAAAATGCTTATGACAGTAGACAGGAAGGCACTGTGGGAGGTATTGCAGATATATGGGATAGGAGGAATGTTGTTAAGAGCAGGCAAGAGTTTTTATGAGAGTAGTAGAGCATGTTAGGATTAGAAATGGAGAGAGTGAGTAGTTTGAGGTAAAGGTGGGACTTCAATTTATACATGGATTTGGTGGTGTGAGAGGTAAATGCAACAGTAGTAGGTCAGGGATTGGAGATGGTTAAAGAAAATGGAGATAAGCCAGCTGTTGTTTACTAACGACATTGTGCTTGTAGTAGGATCATAGGAGGGATTGAGGAAGTTAGTGACAGAGTTTGGGAAGGTGTGCGAAAGAAAGAAGTTGAAGATAAATGTGGGTAAAAGTAAGGTGATGAGATGTACAAGGGGTGAAATTGGCAGCAGACTGGAAGTGAGCATTAAGGGAGAGTGACTGGAGGAAGTGGATAGTTTTAGATACTTGGGTGTGAATGTGGCAGGGAAGGGTGGAGTGGAGGTGGAGGTAGAATGTAGATTGAGAGAAGCAAGTAAATGCCTTGGTGGATTAAAAAGTGTAATGAGGAATAGACATTTGGGAATGGATGCTAAGAGGAGACTGTATGAAGGAGTGATTGTGCCAACAACACTGTATGGGGCAGAAACATGGAACATAAGAGAGGAGTTTGAATGTATTTACCTATTTGTATTTTACTGGACGGGAGCTATGCTCGTTGTGACCTGTTTTTGTATCTCTCCACATCCAGTTTAGTTTTAAACTCGTGTATAGTTCTTGCATTTACTGTTTCACTGCTCAGCCCATTCTAGACATCGATCACTCTGTGAGGGAAACTGTTCTTTTTCAGGTCTCTTCTGTAAATGTCTTTCTTTAATTTCTTTGTGTCCTCTTGTTTCTCTTTTGTCCCATTTTAATAGGTCATCTCTATCAATAACTTCCATCCCCTTCATGATTCTGAAAATGGTCAACAAGTCGCCTCTTTCCCTTCTCTGCTCTAATGTTGACAGCTGTGATTTTTTCAATCTTTGTTCATATGTCAAATTTGATAGTGTGGGTGCCATCTTTGTTGCCACTTTTTGAATTCTTTCTAATTTCCTTGTGTTTTTCTTTGTGCTAAATGCCCACATGGATATAGCATATTCTAATTTCGGTCTTATCAATATAACAATTTCTTAACCATCTCATCCATGTAATCGAAGGCCACTTTCATTGATCTTAATAAATTGTAGGTCTCTCCGAATAACTTGTTTACATGTTTGTCGGGTGTCAAGTCACTTGAGATGATTACTCCTAGGTCCCTCTCTGAGTTTACTTTCTTTACTACTTTGTTTCCCATCGTATATTTTCCCAAAACTCTATTTTTGCCTTTTCCAAATTCCATTATGCTACATTTCTTGATGTTGAAATTCATCTCATGTTTCTGGCTCCATTCCCATACTTTGTACAGGTCATCTTGTAGCGATCTGCAATCTTCTTCTGTCTTCACTCTCTTGAGTAATTTAGCATCGTCGGCAAAAAAATTCATGTAACAATTTACACCTTTGTCCATATCATTTATGTATATGGCAAACATTAAGGGAGCCTTGTGGGACGCCACTTTTTACATCTTCCCATTTCGAATTTTTGTCTCTAAGTACCACTCTCATTTTTCTCCCAGTTAAGAAGTCCTTCATCCATTCCAACAGTTTGCCTTGAATTCCTCCTATTTTTTCAATTTTGCTTATTAATTTTTTGTGTGGTACCTTGTCAAAAGCTTTCTGCAAATCCAGGAAGGCACAGTCTGCCCATCCATCTCTTTCTTGTATTATTTCAATTAGTCTCGAGTAAAAGCAGATTAGATTGGTGGTGCACGATCTTCCACTTCTAAAACCAAATTGTTTGGGGTTTATTATTTTGTTTTCTTCCAAATGTTTGGTCCATCTGCTCCTGATGATCTTTTCGCATATTTTTGCTACTGTGCTTGTGAGGGACACTGGTCTAAAGTTTGTAGGATCTTCCCTGTTTCCTCCTTTGTGTATTGGTACTATGTTTGCATCTTTCCAATCTTGTGGTACCTTTCCCTCTTTTAATGAGAAGTCTATTATCTTGTGTATTTTATCTGTCAGTTCGTCTATACACTCTTTCAATATCCAATTTGCAATTTCATCTGGTCCATGCAACTTTGTGACATCTAGGCTTTTTATTTGGTCTCTTATTTCCCTTTGTGTTTTTATTTCTTTCATCATGGGTGAACTTTCCAATTGTTCATCCTCCCAGGGTTGAGAGCTCTCAATTGTAAAGACAGATCTGAAATGTTTGATCATAATTTCTGCCATCTGTGTCATCTGTGTACTCTTTATCTCTTTCACGCAATTTAAGTACATCATGCTTGTCTTTAAGTTTGTCATTTACATATCTGTAAAAAAGTTTTGGTTGATCCTTACATTTGTCTTTAATATCCCTTTCATATTCTTTTTTTTCTTTCCTGCGTATGTTTACATATTTGTTTCTAAATTTTTTATATGTTTGCCATTTGGATATTTTTCTATCTTCCATTTTTTCCAAGCTTTATCTCACCTGGATTTAGCCTCACTACATCTTTTGTTAAATCAACATTTTATATACATACATACATATACCAAGGCTTTTTCCCCCTTACAAGGGAGGTAGCCAAAAAGGGAAAGGCATAAAAACACTCCCACCCATTTCATCCCTAGATACACTCCACACCCCTCCCACCCTCCCTCTCATCTGAGCACCTCCTGGATGACGGGTCATCCCTGCACCCTGCCCACCGCCCTGGGTCAGAAGCAGTGTCGCAAGACACAGTACATCCACAGCAAGGCCGCTTCATTTAATCGGCGACCCCCCCTCTCCGTCCCCCTCTGCATATAAGGCGAGGACGGGGAGAAATCCCTTCGGGCTGCGTCAAAATTTACTCACACATACTACCCCCCCCCCCCGCCTATTCCTCCTCATGCAGTCACAACATCATCCATATACAACCATTCTCCACTCACCTCTGTCTTCCGTCCTCTCCCTTCCTTCCTCAACAGACATTCCCCTCTTCCCCAAAGCCCCCTTCACCCCATCCATCCACCTCATCCTAGGACGTCCCCTCATGTTCACTCCCTCCACATCTGCCTTCCATACCTCTTTTACTAGTCTTTCTTCATTCATTCTTTCCATGTGTCCAAACCATCCTAATATTCTTTCATCAACCCTATCTCCCAAATCCTTTTTCACCCCTGTTCTCCTCCTCACCTCCTCATTTCTCACTCTATCCAGCCTAGTAACCCCCACCATACTTCTCAGACACCTCATCTCAAACACATTAAAACTCCTTCTCTCTTCTTCTCTTATATTCCACGTTTCTGCCCCATACAGTGCTGTTGGCACAATCACTCCTTCATACAGTCTCCTCTTCGCATCCATTCCCAAATGTCTATTCCTCATTACACTCTTTAAACCACCAAGGCATTTACTCGCTTCTCTCAATCTACATTCTACCTCCACCTTCACTCCACCTTTTCCTGCTACACTTGCACCCAAGTATCTAAAACTATCCACTTCCTCCAGTCGCTCTCCCTTAATGTTCACTTCCAGTCTACTGCCACTTTCACCCCTTGTACATCTCATCACCTTACTTTTACCCACATTTATCTTTAGCTTTCTTCTATCACATACTCTCCCAAACTCTGCCACCAGCTTCCTCAATCCCTCCTCTGACCCTGCCACAAGCGCAGTGTCGTCCGCAAACAACAGCTGGCTCACCTCCCACTTTTCTCCATTTTCTTTAACCATCTCCAATCCCTGACCCACTACCCTAGCATTCACCTCTCGCACCACCCCATCCATGTATAAGTTGAACAGCCAGGGCGACATAACGCATCCTTGACGAAGTCCCACCTTTACTTCAAACCACTCACTCTCTCCATTTCTAATCCTGACACATGCTGTACTACTCTCATATAAACTCTTGACAGCTCCCAAAAGCTTTCCTCCTATCCCATAAATCTGCATAACCTCCCACAGTGCCTTTCTGTCTACCCTATCATAAGCCTTTTCCAGATCCATAAAAGCCCAAAAAACATCCTTCCCCTTTCCTATAGCTTTCTCACATATCTGTCTAACCACAAAGATCTGATCTACACAACCTCTACCTGTCCTAAATCCACACTGTTCCTCACCAATTACTCCTTCTGTTCCTCTCCTAATCCTCTCAATTAAGATCCTCCCATAAGCCTTCCCTACTACACTTAACAGGCTAATCCCTCTGAAACTACTACATTCACACTTGTCCCCTTTTCCCTTGTAAAGAGGAACTATACAGGCACTTCTCCAGTCCTTCGGTACTCTACCCTCTCTCCAGCAAACATTAAATAACCTCACCAACCAGTCCACCATCACTGAACCTCCCTTTTTCAGACATTCTGCATGGCATCCATCCAGACCAGGTGCCTTACCTACTTTCATCATCTTTACAACTGCCTTCACCTCATCCTTCCCTATTTCTCCTCCATTCTCCTCACTCATCACTCTCATTTTCTTCGCATTTCCCACTGCAACTATCTTTCCTTCCCTATCCTCCTTCACATTTAGCAACTCCCTAAAATATTCTGCCCATCTTCCCCTTACTGCCATCTCTTCCATTATCATCTCTCCATCTGTACCTTTTACCTTTTCTTCCCTACTTGATTCGCCTCCTCTTCCTCTCTTAATTTCTTTCCAAAACATTTTTTTATTACTTTCAAAATTTTCTGTCATACTCCTACCCCATTTCACATCTGCTCTCCTCTTTGCCTCCTTTACCTTTTGCTTTACTTCTCTTTTCTTTTCTTTGTACGTCTCATACGACTCCCCCGTCCTCTTTTGTAACCAATCTGTGAATGCTCGCTTCTTCTCTTCTACAACCTTCTTCGTTTCCTCATCCCACCATTCACTACCCTTTCTTCTATTTCCCCCTGCCCTTCTTGTTCCACACACCATCCTTGCACACTTTAAGACTCCCTCCTTGAACCATCCCCATTCCTCCTCCACACCCATCTCTGCTCTATCCTTTACTCCCTCCCACTCCTCCTTCAGCTTCTTTTCGTACTCCTTCTCCTTTTCCTTTTCATTCAAGGAGTTCACTCTAAGAACCTCCCTACCTTTTGTCCCTTTCCTCTTTCTCCATCTATCCTCCACTCTCAGCTTACCTTCCACCAAAAAATTATCTGATATTCCCCCACCCTCTCCCCTTAGCACATGTACATCCTTAACTCTTCCTATCATAATCCTATTTACCACTACATAATCCATTAGCGCTCTATCTACCACCCTTCCCTCCACCACCCTCTCCCATGTGTACTTATGCTTGACTTTCTTCCGAAACACTGTATTTGCTATCATCAACTCTCTTTCTAGACACATTTCCACCATCAACTCTCCACTACGATTCTTTCCTGGAACTCCACACTTCCCACCCACTCCATCGATTGGACCATTTCCCACCCTAGCATTAAGGTCTCCCAGTACTATTACATTGACATTTCTTCCTAAACCCTCTATGCACTCATTTAAATCTCTTTTTGTTTCTTTCTTGGTACATGTTTGTTGACTTCCTCTTTGTAATTTTCTTAAATATATTCCATTTGTCTTCCATGTTTGTTTCCTCTTTTGTAAACCTATCCCAATTTGCATTTTGGAAGAATTTCCTTAGCTTTACAAAATCCATTTTGTTGTACATTAATCTTCCTTCTCTATGTGTATCATAGATGAGGTGCCTGAGAAGTATGATAGGGGTTACTAGACTGGATAGAGTGAGAAATGAGGAAGAGAACAGGGGTGGAAAGGAAGTTGGGAGATAGGATTGATGAAAGAGTATTGGGATGGTTTGGGGACACATGGAAAGAATGAGTGAAGAAAGATTACTATAAGAGATGTGGAAGGCAGAGATGGAAAGAGTGAACATGAGGGGTTGACCTATGATGAGATGGATGGATGGGGTAAAAAGGGCATTGGGAAAGAGGGGAATATCTGTTGAGGAAGGACGGAGAGGACAGAAGATAGGGGTGAATGGAGAATAGTTGTGTATGGATGATGCTGAGATGCATGAGGTGGAGTGGGTTGGGATGGGGGCAAAGGAGTATGTGTGAGAAATAAATTGATGCAGCCCGAAGGGATTTCTCCCAGTATTCTGTCTTTCGGCATGAGGGGATGGAGATGGGGGGTCACCAATTAAATGAAGTGGCCTTGCTGTGAATGTGCTGTGTTTTGCTACACTGCTTCTGACCCAGGGCAGTGGGCAAGATGCAGGGATGACCCGTCATCCGTCATCCAGGAGATTGCCAAGATAAGAGGGAGGGAAGAGGGTGGAGGGGAGTGGGGTATGTTAGGGATGGAATGGGTGGGAATAGTTTTTATGCCTTTGTTTTTTGGCTACCTCCCTTATAAGAGGGAAAAAGCCTTTGGTATATGTTTGTACAATTACCTTGGTGGCAATGGGAGTGGGTGGTGGGTTTGCATGCATGCCCCCTGCTGGCTATCTCCCTTGTAAGGATGAAGAGGCCTTTGGACAATTACCTTGCAGTGACCTTATGGGATGACTATGAAGGATGTACTGTGTCTTGCTACACTGCTTCTGACCCAGGAATACAGGAACGACCCATCATCTCTGAGGAGCTAAGAGGAGAGGGGGAAAGGGTGGTGAATAGGAGGGGAAAGGGTGGGAGGGTGTACTGTACATGCCTTTGACTTGGTTACCTCCCTTTCAAGGGGGAAAAAGCTTGTTGTATATACAATAGATTAGAATTTTATGAAGTACACAAGTTATATAGGTTATGGATTCAATTTGAGACTGTCATAACATGCCTTCTGAGTTCTGTGATGGGACACATATCAGATTTAACAATTTAGTCCTTAGTATCATAAGGACAGCAGGGTTCAATGAACACCAAAGTATTCTGTGAATATTAATAACCAGCATTTCTCTAAAATGAGCATCATGTATACTGTACTTCATCACTTAAGGATAGAAGCACTGGTAAACTAGTCCATAACCAGTCAACCAACTTCATCACTCCATAATCATATTGCTCACTGTTCCATCAACAAACTAAAAGACAAGATATTGCTGCATGCCAAACCCCCTGATATCCATCCATCTGAATCCTCACTTGAGGAAACAAGAGTCCACCTGGCCAGACTGCTGTGCAGCCACCATCCAGCCCTTGCTAAGTTACAAGAGGAGATTGGATGACTGCATCACAAACAACTGTCCCCAGAGGTCCTGCAGCGTCTACGTCGTGGGACCACCCCCCATCCCCAAGAGTTGGGGGCCAAACAGCGGCAACCAGCCCTGGCCACCAGCTCTACGCAGGTAGCACCGATCCCCAAGAGGAGCTACGTCTGACTTGGGGAGTACCACAATCCTTTTTCTCAACATGCAATATTACATTTTTTCTGCACCGAGGGGTGATTTTCCAGCGATCACCCCTCTTCTTCTACATTTAGCCGGAGATGTACCGTTAGAGAGCAATCCTGGGCCCACCACAAAATACACATGACCAACATGCTCTAAACCCATTACTTCAAGCAGACAGACAAAGGGCTCAGTTCAGTGCAATATGTGCAAAAACTGGGCCCACCTCACTTGTACAACACTTGCTGACACAAACCAATACACAAACACTTGGACATGTTCTACCTGCCCTCCAGTAACCCCACTCCCACCTCCCCAACCACAGCCAGCACCCTTACCCACTCCCAATTTCCCTTTGCCCTTATCCCCAATCAGTACTCCCCTTCCTTTGTCCCCAATCTCTCCTTTCCCACCTCTAACCCAGATCCTATAACTTCCCCATTAACACCCCAACCTCAACCCCAAACGGCAACATACAACACATACAGAACACACAACATCAACATATTACAACACAACATTGACGGTAATAACACGAAAAAACATCAGCTCGAACACTTTCTTAAACAACACAACATACACATTGCAATTATACAAGAAACAAAACTAAGACACTCACACAAAACACCATCATTTCATGATTACACCACCATCAGACAAGACTGGACTGACAGCAATGGCAGTGGATTCATCACCCTGATCCATCAGTCCATCTGTTTTATGGACACAAGAGCCACAACCAAAATTCTCCTCCCTACCACAGATAACACTACAGAAATCCAATCCATTCGAATCTGCACAGGCAACAAATCAACACTGACAATAGTTAACATGTACATTCCCCCCCAATCATCCCCCACAGTTCCAAACACCTTCAGGCCTCAATTTAGCCAACTAGCCTCAATCCCCAACCTGATCATGGGTGGTGACTTCAAGGCCAAGTTGTCTGCCTGGTATGTCGACAACCCTGACACAGACAGAGGGCTTGATATACAGACTCAGTTTGACTCATTGACTATCATGAACAACACACATAATAATACACATATCCCACACCAAGCCCTCTACACTCCCTCCTCTCCTGATGTCACCTTCTGCTCCCCCTGCCTAACCCCAACAACATCATGGAGAGTGGTCGGAACCCTTGGTTCTGACCACCTTCCAATCATCATCACCACCAAAACAAGATGCACCCCAGTTGGCCACAGACACACATACACCAATTACAAGAGAGCTAACTGGGAAGCTTTTACTGAAGAGACAGAACAACATTTTGAAACACTTAACAGTACACCAATCACAAACATAAACAATGCTGTGCACACTTTTAATACAATCATACAAAACGCAGACAAGAGATACATCCCTAGAGGCAACAGAAAATCACACAACCCCAACTTCACACCAGAAATCCAAGGCCTCATCAGACAACGAGACACACTTAAACACAATACCCCCACACCTATCCCTCAAAACATAGCAGACCAAATACAAACACTAAACACTGTGATTGCCAATCAAATACACAAACAAAAAACACAAAATTGGCAAAACTTTATCAATACACTTGATCACAAAACAAACACCAGCAAATTGTACAAAACACTCAACAGCATTACACTATCCAACAGTAACACAACATGCTCTCATGCAGCAATAATCACAATAACAGACGATCTACCCTCAAACAGACAAGCAAACATACATACATATACCAAGGCTTTTTCCCCCTTACAAGGGAGGTAGCCAAAAAGGAAAAGGCATAAAATCATTCCCACCCATTCCATCCCTGAATACACTCCACACCCCACCACCCTCCCTCCCATCTTAGCACCTCCCAGATGACGGGTCATCCCTACACCTTGTCCACTGCCCTGGGTCAGAGGCAGTGTCGCAAGACACAGCACGCTCTTCCTTGTGGTGGGGGAAAAGAAAACTGCCACCAAGTATTTCCACTTGGATCGTAAGAGGCGGAAATAAAGGGACGGGGACTGGGACTAGGCATCCTTCACCTTGTAGCCCCACAGGGGACATTCCTAAACGAAAAAGTAAAGGCAACAAGCAAACACACTCCTAAATCATTTTGCACAGACAAGCCATCTCACTTCTCACACTGACGACCGACGCACTATTCGACGTAAGAAAGACTTTCCCACAGACTCGGACTATACACCCTTCATAGACAGTCAGACAAAACACATAATACATAATCTCAAGCACTCATCTGCCTGTGGCCCTGATAACATAAGTAACATCCACCTAAAACACATTGGACCACAAGGTATACACACACTCACAAACATTGCAAACTACAGCTATTCACACAACACTATACCCGACATCTGGAAGCATGGTAAAATAATCACCATTCCAAAACCGAACAAAGACCCAACAATCCCAACATCGCACCGCCCAATCACACTTCTCTGCACCCCCTCTAGTCATTAAACGCCTAATACTTAAACTTGTCACACCACATATTCCCCTTGCTGACTCAGAACACGGTTTTAGGCCACTACACTCTTCTGATAAACCTCACACAAAGAATTTTAGATGGCATCAATTCAGATAGGCCCCACCACAGAACACTTCTTATAACATTAGACATTAGTAAAGCTTTTGATGCTATCCCCCGCCACAACCTAACAAATAAAATATATAACACAGACATGCACAATAACACCAAAAGATGGCTGGCCAATTATCTGGCAGGTAGGAATGCTTACGTGTCATATAATGGCCAATCATTGCACATCAGAAACATTAAGAATGGAGTACCACAGGGCTCTGTTCTATCCCCCATGCTCTTTAATCTATACATGCATGACTTACCCACACCAGACACCTCAGAAATACAAATCTCTTCCTACGCAGACGACATAACAATCACATGCACACATCGTAATACAGACAAAGCTGCAGAAATAATCCAGCCATACCTTGATACACTCAACACATGGTTCATCACAGACTCAAAATAGCTCCAACCAAATCTACAGCAACACTTATCACCAACTGGACAAAAGAACACAAATACATACCTCATCTCTACATCAACAACGCTCTAATACCACGCACAAACACACCGAAAATTCTTGGTGTAACATACGATACATCCATGTCTTTCAAACAACACATCACAAACATAAAAAACAAATGCACACCTAGACTCAACGCACTTAAGTCAATCACTGGAACAACATTTGGGCAAAACAAAGAAACTAATACAACAATATACAAACAATGCATACACTCAGTTATGAATTATGAGAGTCCTGCATGGGCTCCTAATCTCAGTGAGACACACCACAACACCCTTCAAATCATACAAAACAAAGCTCTAAAAACAATTACAGGCTGCACAAATACAACACCTACAGACCATTTACACCAATAAACATAAGTCCTCAAAGTCAAGGACCACCTCGACATGAAAGGCACACAAACACTTACTGCAGCCACCACAAACACATCACACCTGCTACACTACATAGCAGAACACCCACACACACCAAGAAACATTAAAACAACACCCAAAGACCTGTATCACACACAGATATTCTCTTCTCTTCCTCCACAACCACCAAATACCAGCCTCCAGAAACATATTCATAATCATATCACTCACCGCTTCAATAACACACTGAATGACAACACACTGCTGCATGCCAGACCCCCTGATATCCACCCTTCTGAATCCTCTCTCCCACGAAAGGACAGAGTCCACCTGGCCAGACTGCGGTGTGGCCACCACCCAGTACTTCTAAGCTACCAGAAGAGGCTGGATGACTGCGTTGTGAACAGCTGCCCAGGATGTAACACTTCACCCCATACCATACAACACATAATGGAAGACTGCATTATACACAATCGTGCATGCAAACAACACAACATACACTATAAAGGATTTGTGGGAAAACCCAGTTTTGGCTGTGGCATTCCTTGGGGAGACGGGACTGCTCGGACAGTCTAGGGAACGACAACAACAACACAAAATATACCCCATAAGGGAATTGTGAGAAAACCCTATTCCAGCTGTGGTGGTCCTCAGGGAGATGGGACTGCTCAGCGAGTCTAGGGAACAACAAATTCACTTAACCTAAAATAACTGTGAAGTATAATAAAACTGCACCAAAATCTCTTAAAACTTCATATTTTATTATTGCAAGAATATTTAGCAATATTCCAATTGCCCATACAGGGTTTACATAATGCTTTTTATCAATTTATATTGACTGTAATGATTTGTTTGAATACAAGTATATATATAAAAATAAGAAAAAAATTGTACTGTTGATATTGGAGATGGAAAGGAAAATGTCTGGTTATAAATGTGAATTAAAACTGTAATTCTGATTTGGTTTAACATCACAAACTCCTATCAGGAGGCTAGGATGGTGCCCCTTACAGAGGACTTTGTTGCATTGAATTTAATGAACCATACCCTTGGTCCAACTGACTGGTGGCAAAATGTAATACAAAAATTTGTCTGAATATATCAACTTACAAAAAACTACTGACTGCATTCTGAAGGTTGACAATATTCTTAAAGTTCTCTTGCAGGTAACGAGAGGAGTTCACAAGTGAAGTAATGTGTGCATCCTGCATAAAAGAAATAATATATAAATATACACACATATAATATATATCAAGAAACATACATCTTTAGATTAACTACAGGTTGTTAGCTGAACACTCATCCAACCCAGGTACCTTGCCAGCTCTCATTATTTTCAATGCTCCTTGTACATCAAATCTTCAAATGAATATTCATAATTAAGAGTAATAATGTATAGTAAATGGAAACCACACTCACAGGTAATGCTTCAGCAATAGTCCTACATATGATGAAAAAATATTTCAAAGTTCTTCTCCTCTGATTAGGTTCAAACAAGACTACTGACACTTATTTGCAATACTTTCAGGAAACAATGAAAAATAAAGAAAAATAAAATACTTACAGTTGATTTCAATAACCCCCCTTGTGAATATTCTTCATACACTTTCATTAGATGTGTACTGTTGGTGAGCAAATCTGACAGTCCTTCTATCAACTCTTGTAAATCCCTGAAAACATTTGGAACAGAAATTATTTATACAGATTTCATTGTATATACATATTAGCAAATTTGAAGCTATACTTTTTTTTTGGGGGGGGGGAGGGGTGTCATTGATCTAGTGCATATATACAAAAGTCACTCTACCCCATACATGGGATATGGGGGAGGTGGCAAAATTTAAGCATACCTCACTGTAGCACCGAATTAAATAAAATACATATCATATTGAGTAAAGATATTGTCATTATGGCTTATTATACCAACGTTTCAATCATAGAGGCCATGAAAACAAATTAAGAAGAAAACATGTCTACAGGACGTGAAGAAAGAAATATAAAAATCTATCTACTTGCCAAGATCTTCTTACCCCTTACTAGGGAGGTAGTCAGTCCAATTCTCTGTTCAGTGTTCCATATAGATGCATAAATACTTGCAATAGCTCAGAAGGATATAGCCCAAACTCAAACAATACACAAATTCAAATCTAAACATACACACAAAAATCTTTTGACAAAGTACCACACAAAAATTTATTAAAAAAACTCGAACATATAGGAGGGATACATGGGAACCTACTAAAATGGATGGAGGACTTCCTGATTGGTAGAAAGATGAGAGTAGTGCTCAGAGAAAAATATTCAGATTGGAAAGAGGTGATCACTGGAGTACCGCAAGGATCTGTACTAGCACCAATAATGTTTTCTATTTATGTGAATGACATGGATGATGTGAAATGTTACATGATCTTCTTTGCTGACGACGCCAAACTGTTAATGAAAATAAAAACTGAAGAGGATTGTGAATCACTGCAGGAAGACCTGAATAAAATATGGAACTGGAGTCAGAAATGGGAGGAGGACTTCAATATTAGCCACTTCCATACGGTGACGCCTACGTAGGCAGCATGAGGAGCAAGTGGGTACTTGATGATGCCGACGTCGCCATCTTGATTATATTTATTGTAGTCGTACCTACGTAATTTCGATTCTCTCTAAACTGGCTTCATCAATTTTCTATGGTTATCAAAATACACAGGTGAAAGAGAACAAACGATTGAGCACTGACTTTATTTTTTATAATGCGATTATTATGACGCAACATCGCACGTCGGGCAGCTAATGCTGCCAGACGTGCAATGTGCCCCGGAGTGAAGAGGTTAAGAAGTGTAGCATAATGGAGTTTGGAAAAAGCAAAAACAGAATATCTTGACAATATAAAATTGGAACCAAGGAGGTAAAGGAGAGATCCGAAAAAGATTTGGGTGTAATTATCTCAAACGACTTGTCCTATGACAAACAGATAAACAAAATTGTTGGAGAATCCTACAACTAGATAAGGTCAATAAAAGTGGCATTTACATATTTAGACGAAGAAATTATTAAAAAAATATTGGTCACACTGATAAGGCCTAGACTAGAATATGCAGCGACATTGTGGTCACCCATTACCAAAAAGAATATAAAGAAAATAGAAATGGCACCTGCACTCGCAAACTTGTCACATGAGGAGAGATTGGCTAAACCAGATTTACCGACTCTGAAGCAAAGACGAGAGTGAGGTGACCTACTGACCATCTACAGAATCATGAAAGGCACAGAAATACTTGATAGAGAGGACTTGTTAAACTGGGACAGGAGAAGCACAAGAGGACATGGAAAGAAAATAAAAAAACATAGCTACAGAAGAGACTGAAGAAAAACAGTTTTCCACATAGAGTGATAGACACTGGAACAAACTGGACAAGGAAATAGTGTGCGCAAAAACCATTCATGAGTTTAAAAGCAAACTAGACACTGCGAGATACAAAGGCATGACACCATGTGCGTAGCTCCCCTTTCCGCAAAATACAACTAGGTAAATAGGTAAATACATACATGTGGTCACCCAGTACCAAAAAGAATATAAAGAAAATAGAAAGATAGGGAAGGAAAGATTGCTGCAGTGGGAAGTGCGAAGAAAATGAGAGTGATGAATGAGGAGAATGGAGGAGAAATAAGGAAGGATGAGGTGAAGGCAGTTGTTAAGATGATGAAAGCAGGTAAGGCACCTGGTCTGGATGGATGCCATGCGGAATGTCTGAAAAAGGGAGGTACAGTGATGGTGGACTGGTTGGTGAGGTTATTTAATGTTTGTTGGAGAGAGGGTAGAGTGCCGGAGGACTGGAGGAGTGCCTGTATAGTTCCTCTTTACAAGGGAAAAGGGGACAAGTGTGAATGTAGTAGTTTCAGAGGGATTAGCTTGTTGAGTGTAGTTGGGAAGGCTTATGGGAGGATCTTGATTAAGAGGATTAGGAGAGGAACAGAAGGAGTGATTGGTGAGGAGCAGTGTGGATTTAGGACAGGTAGAGGTTGTGTAGATCAGATCTTTGTGGTAAGACAGATATGTGAGAAAGCTATAGGAAAGGGGAAGGATGTTTTTTGGGCTTTTATGGATCTGGAAAAGGCTTATGATAGGGTAGACAGGAAGGCACTATGGGAGGTTATGCAGATATACGGGATAGGAGGAAAGCTTCTGGGAGCTGTCAAGAGTTTTTATGAGAGTAGTAGAGCTTGTGTCAGGATTGGAAATGGAGAGAGTGAGTGGTTTGAGGTAAAGGTGGGACTTCGTCAAGGATGCGTTATGTCGCCCTGGCTGTTCAACTTATACATGGATGGGGTGGTGTGAGAGGTAAATGCAAGGGTAGTGGGCAGGGGATTGGAGATGGTTAAAGAAAATGGAGAAAAGTGGGAGGTGAGCCAGCTGTTGTTTGCGGACGACACTGCGCTTGTGGCAGGATCGGAGGAGGGATTGAGGAAGTTGGTGGCAGAGTTTGGGAGAGTATGTGATAGAAGAAAGCTAAAGATAAATGTGGGTAAAAGTAAGGTGATGAGATGTACAAGGGGCTAAAGATAAATGTGGGTAAAAGTAAGGTGATGAGATGTACAAGGGGTAAGTGGTAGTAGACTGGAAGTGAGCATTAAGGGAGAGCGACTGGAGGAAGTGGATAGTTTTAGATACTTGGGTGCAAATGTGGCAGGGAAAGGTGGAGTGTTGGTGGAGGTAGAATGTAGATTGAGAGAAGTGAGTAAATGCCTTGGTGGATTAAAGAGTGTAATGAGGAATAGACATTTGGGAATGGATGCTAAGGAGACTGTATGAAGGAGTGATTGTGCCAACAGCACTGTATGGGGCAGAAACATGGAACATAAGAGAAGAAGAGAGAAGGAGTTTGAATGTGTTTGAGATGAGGTGTCTGAGAAGTATGATGGGGGTTACTAGGCTAGATAGAGTGAGAAATGAGGAGGTGAGGAGGAGAACAGGGGTGGAAAAGGAGTTGGGAGATAGGGTTGATGAAAGAATATTAGGATGGTTTGGACACATGGAAAGAATGAGTGAAGAAAGACTAGTAAAAGAGGTGTGGAAGGCAGATGTGGAGGGAGTGAACATGAGGGGACGTCCTAGGATGAGGTGGATGGATGGGGTGAAGGGGGCTTTGGGGAAGAGGGGAATGTCTGTTGAGGAAGGACAGGAGAGGACAGAAGACAGGGGTGAATGGAGAATGTTTGTATATGGATGATGTTGTGATTGCATGAGGTGGAATGGGCGGGTGGATGGGGGTGAGGTAGTATGTGTGAGCAAAATTTGACGCAGCCCGAAGGGATTTCTCCCCGTCCTCTCATTTTATGCAATGGGGGGACGGAGAGGGGGGTCGCCGATTTAATGAAGCGGCCTTGCTGTGGATGTGCTGTGTCTTGGAACACTGCTTCTGACCCAGGGCAGTGGACAAGGTGCAGGGATGACCCATCATTCAGGAGGTGCTAAGATGAGAGGGAGTGTGGAAGGGTGTGGAGTGTATTCAGGGATGGAATGGGTGGGAATGATTTTATGCCTTTTTCTTTTAGGCTACCCCCCTTGTAAGGGGGAAAAAGCCTTGGTATATGTATGTAGAAAGAATCCAGAGAGCAGCCACAAAAATGGCCCCTGCACTTGCAAACTTGTCATATGAGGAGAGACTGGCTAAACTGGAGTTACTGACTCTGGAGCAAAGAAGAGAGAGAGGTGACCTACTAACTATCTAGAGAATCATGAAGGGCACAGAAATACTCAATAGAGAGGACTTGTTAATCTGGGACGAGAGAAACACAAGACATGGAAAGAAAATTAAAAACCAAAATTATAGAAGAAATCTGAAGAAAAAAAGTTTTCCACATAGAGTGGTGGACACTTGGAACAAACTGGATGAAAAAATAGTGTGAGTAAAAACCATTCATGAGTTTAAGAGCAAACTAGACACTGCGAGATACAAAGGCAGGACACCACGAGCTTAGCTCCCCTTCCCGTAAAATACAACTAGGTAAATACATACACCAAAGGCTTATTCCCCCTTACGAGAATATAGAATAAGTTGGAAGAGTTCAAAAATTTGAGGCTAGATTTGAAAAACTGGACCGTAGGAGACAGAATCTAACAAGCATTGTTCCTTTCCTGTATACTACCAATTAGGTAAATACCTACATCATTCATATATCTATATAGCAGTTGGTCTCTTCCCCTTCATAAGGAAGAGTTTGGCCATTTATCTATTTATGTTATTGATAATTTCTGGGGTGAGGCTTCCATCCTGTTATTTCTGAGTCACTAATCTAGTTAGTCCAAGTAAGCGTAGGTATTTATAGCTGCTGTTTTGCAGTTTCTTTTGTAGTACAAGAGGTGTGGAAGGCAGAAGTGGATAGAGTGAACTTGAGAGGATGGAGAGGGGCACTGATTAAGTGAACAGGCTTTGCTGTGGATGTGCTGTGTCTTGCTGCATCTTCTGACCCAGGGCAGTGGGCAGGATATAAGGTAGACCTGTCATCCATGAAGAGCGAAGATGAGAGGGAAGAAAAGATGATGGATGGGAGTGAAATGGGCGGGAGTGGGTACTTGCCTTGTGACTTAGCTACCTTCCTTGTAAGGGGAAAATGAGCCTTTGGTATGTAGATAGATAGATAGTTTTGTGTTTTCCATGCTGGGTTATAATTGTCAGGTAAGTACATTGGTGCTAAGTTCTGGATCTGGGGTTGGGAGACTACTTGTGGAGAGATTGAATAGTATATGCAAGTGTTGCATCTTGGGGGACTCCATTGTAGTTTTTTGTCCCATATATATATATGAATTTATGACACTGGAGGTGACCATAAGAGAGGCAAGTCCAGCGACACCAGGCAGCTTCATCAACGTTGTGATGCATGGAAGGGAGTGGGTAGGGGATGGAGGATTGAGGGAGTATGTGTGAATGACATTTTGACACAGCCTGAAGGGGTTTCTCCCCATCTTCTCTTTTTCTGGATGAGGGGACAGAGGGGGGATCACCAATTAACCTCTTCACTCCGGGGCACATCGCACGTCTGGCAGCATTAGCTGCCCGACGTGCGATGTTGTGTCATAATAATTCCACTATAAAAAATAGTCACTGCTCAATCACTCGTTCTCTTTCACCCGTGAATTTTGATAACCATAGAAAATATGATGAAGCCAGTTTAGAGAGAATGAGGGTCACGCAGGTACGACTACAATAAATATAATCAAGACGCCAACGTCAGCATCATCGCATACCCACTTGCTCCTCATGACGCCTACATAGGCGTCACTGTATGGAAGTGATTAAGTGATGTGGCCTTGCTGTGGGTGTGCTGTGTCTTGCTACATTGCTTCTAACCCAGGGCAGTGGGCGAGATGCAGTGATAACCCGTCATCCAGGAGGAGCCAAGATAAGAGGGAGGGAGTGGGGTGAATGGGAGTGAAGTATGTAGGGATGTGTTATCGGTATCATCGGCCTGTCGGATGCACATGGCACTTCATGCTTGGAAGGGAACAGCACTTCAAAAAGCCCTTCCACCAGGCACTCAGGATAGCTCACCAGGCTAGGGCCTGAATTTATGACACTGGAGGTGACCATAAGAGAGGCAAGTCCAGCGACACCAGGCAGCTTCATCAACTCTTGTGGTGTTCTGTCATGCTGCGCAGACACCCTGGGATACTTCACACCTGGGACCTCCAGGCAACCATCTCAACATTTTCTCAACTTTGTGTATATTCCTTCCTGGTAACCCCTCGAGGGTGCCACCTTATTTTGTAAGATTGTTAGGGATGTCTGGCAACCCTCCGAGTTTTCCTCGGGACTTGCCAGCATGTTTTGTACAGAGAAGGATCAGACATAAAAGAAGAAAAACCTATTTGGGTTTCACTCCCCTCAACTCGTGTAGAGACTTGCCACTCTACATTTCCTAGACTCATGCTTACCACTCTACAGATGGAATGGATGGGAGTGGATTTCATGCCTCTGTTTTTTGGCTACCTCCCTTGTAAGGGGGAAAAAGCTGTTGGTATATATATGTATCTATACAATGTGTAAGTGTGTGTGTATCTAATTGTAATTACCTAATTGTACTATACAGAAACAGAGCAACACTGAGTTCCATCTCCTGCTTTCCAATTTATCATACCTAGCCTCAAGTTCATGTACAGTCCCAACTTGTTCTACAATAATTTCCAATTATCGTATTTAGATTTTGATTTCATGTACTGGTCCATCATTTATGCATCTGTATGGAAAACTATTTCTTCACATCCTTTAGACACATACACTTACTTTGTTTTCATGACCTCTAGGACTGAAGTGTCTGTAAACTAGTCCAACATGACACCCATTTTATCATAGATTCAGTGCCATAGTGCCTTCAGAAGAGAATAATGATGCTTTGTTTTAAGCAGTATCTTTCACTTCCTGTAGTTGATTGTTGATTTTATGAGTTTTTGGCCGACGGCCAGGCACTGGGACCAAAATGATCATTCAGCGCCAGAATTTTTTTAGGTCGGAGGGAGGGGACAGCAAGCGGAAGAGAAGGGAAGAGTGGAAAAGGAAGTCTAAGAGGAAGCCCTGTGTGGGGAAACAAGAGCCCCGCCCGGGGATCGGCATTAGTCGCCTCTTACGACACGCAGCCGACGTGGCGGGGGCTATATTCTATACTACACCCCCTAGCCCCAGGGGGCTCTCTTCCTGTAGTGACCCGGTAATCAATATGTCTTGAATGGCTTCAACTACCATTTGAATAAGATACCATCCAGGACATTATAATAATAATAAAAATAATAATAATAATAATGAAAAAAAATAATAATAATAATAAAAAATTAATAATACATACATATACTAAGGGCTTTTTCCACCCTTAAAAGAGAGATGGCCAAAGTCAAAAGACTCCACTCCCACCCATTTCATCCCCACATACTCCACCCCCCTCATTCCCTCTTATCTTGGCTCCTCCTGGATGATGGGTCATCCCTGCATCTCACCCATTGCTCTGGGTCAGAAGGAATGCAGCAAGACACAGCATATCCACAGCAAGGCTGCTTCATTTAATCAGCGACTCCCCCTCTCTGTCCCCTCATGCAGAAAGAGAGATAGGGAGAAATTCCTTCAGATTGTGTCAAAATATCATTCACACACAACCATTCCCTAACACCCCCTATCCCCCACCCACTCCCTTCCATGCATCACATCATCTGCCTTCTCCCTTCCTTCCTCAACAGACATCCCCCTCTTGCTTAATGTCCCTTTTACCCCATCCATCCATCTCATCCTCAGTTGCCCTTGCCCCTGTTCACTCCATCCACCTCTGCCTTCCACACTTCTTTTATTAATCTTTCATCACTCATTCTTTCACTATGTCCAAACCATCCCAATACTCTGTCATCAACCCTAACTCCCAACTCCTTTTCCATCCCCATTCTCCTCCTCACCTCCTTGTTTCTCACTCTATCCAACCTTGTAACCCCTACCATACTTCATTTAAACTCTTCCTCTCTTATGTTCCATGTTTCTAACCCATACAGTGCTGTTAGCACAATCACCTCTTCATACAATCTCTTCTTAGCATCCATTCCCAAATGTCTATTTCTTATTACACTTTTTAATCCCCCAAGGCATTTACTTGCTTCTCTCAATCTACAATCTACCTCCACCTCCACTCCTCCCTTTCCTGCCACATGCAACCCCAAGTACCTAAAGCTATCCACTTCCTCCAGCCTCTCCTTTATACTTACTTCCAAATTGTTGCCATTCTCTCCCTTTCTTCATCTCATCACCTTACTTTACCCACATTTACCTTCCACTTTCTCCTCTCGCACACCTTCCCAAACTCTGTCACTAACTTCCTTAATCCCTCCTCTGATCCTGTTCCAAGTACAGTGTTGTCAGCAAACAACTGGCTTACCTCCCATTTTCTTTAATCATTGCCAATCCCCAGCCCATTACCCTTCCAGTTACCTCCCACACCACCCCACACCCCATCCATGTACACAATGAACAGCCATGGCAACATGACACATCCCAGGCAAAGTCCCATCTTTACCTCAAACCACTTACTCTCTCCATTTCTAATTCTAACAGGCTCTACTACTCTCGTAAAAACTCTTTAGTATCCTTAACAGCTTTCCTTCTATCCTATATATCTCTAACATCTCCCACAGTGCCTTCCTGTCTACCCTATCATAAGCCTTTTCCATATCTACAATGGCCCAAAAATAATCCCTACCCTTTGCTAAAGTTTTCTCACTTATCTGTCTTACCACAAATCTGATCCATCCAATGCCTACCTTCCCTAAACACACACTGTTCTCCACCAATTACTCCCTCTGTTCCTCTCCTAATCCTCTCAATCAAAACCCTCCCATAATCTTTCCCAACTACAATCAAACTGATCCCTCAGAAACTATTACACTCGTATTTGTCCCCTTTTCTTTGTTAAGTGGAACTATACAGACACACTTCATTCCTCCAGCACTCTACCCTCCCTTAAACACATATTAAACAGCGTTACCAGCCAGTCCACCACCAGAGTACAGTAACTTTTATTAGACATTCTGCACGACACCTATCTAACCATGGTGCCTTGCCTGCTCTCATCATTTTAATAGCTGTTTTGACCTCAACTTTTCTTATTTCTCCTGCATTTTCCTCATCTATCACTGTCATTTTCTTAGAGCCTCCCACTGCAACCACCTTTTGCTCCCTATCCTCCTCCACATTTAACTCCCTAAAATACTTTGCCCATCTTCCTCTTACTACCATCTCTCCATCTGCACCTTTTACCTTTTCCTCTCTATTTAATTTGCCTCCCCTTCCCCTCTTATGTTCTTTCAAAACATCTATTATCACTTTAAAAAATTCTGACATACTTTTATCCCATTTTACATCTCTCCTTTTTGCCTCTTTTATTTTATGATTTACTTCTCTTCTTATTTCTTTGTACCTCTCATACGTTTCTCCCATTTTACATCTGCTCTCCTTTTTGCCTCCTTTATCTTGTGATTTACTTCTCTTCTTTTTTTCTTTGTACCTCTCATATGTTTCTCTCATCCTATTATATAACCAGTCTGTAAATCCTTGTTTCTTCTCTTGTACAACCTTCTTTGCTTCATTATCCCACCACTCACTACCCTTCTTTATATTCCCTCCCATCATCCTTGTTCCACACACCATCTATGCACACACTGTGACTCCCTCCCTGAAACATCCCCATTCCTCCTCCACTCCTACCTCTACTCTATCCTTCCCCTCCCACTCTTCTCTCAGCTTTTTATTGTACTCCTCCTTTTCCTTCTCATTTAAGCAGTTAGTTACTCTAAGCACCTCCCTATCTTCTGTCCTTTTCCTTTCTCCATCTATCCTCCAATCTCAACTTACCTTCCACCAAAAAATTTCCTGATGTTCCCACACTCTCTCCCCTAACAAAATGTACATCCAAAACTTCCTACTCTTCTCGTGGTTACCACTATATAGTCCATTAAAGCCCTATCTACCATCTTTCCATCCACCACCCTCTTTCAAGTGTACTTATGTTTGACTTTCTTCCTAAATACTGTTAGCTCTCATCAACTCTCTAAAATGCATCTCCACCATCAACTTTCCGCTACAATGATGATGATTATTAGGTTTAACTTTGCAAACTCCTAGGAGGCTAGGACAGTACCCCTTTCAGAGGACTTTCTCGCAGGGAATTTAATGGTCCAACTTGCTGGCAAGGTTCGAATTGCCATCACCCCAACCTCCACTGTAAGTACAGTGAGACCTCTCATTAACGGACGTTAATTAGCTGTATTTGCGGTGTTTTTGGAGCTGTTGTTTAGTGCATGCAATCACTATGCCACCCAAAAACCACTCCAAATCACCGAAAATACAACGACAACACCGCAAACGCAGCTAATTAACATCCGTTAATGAGAGGTCTCACTGTAGTAACACTAATCCAGTAGGCCAGTGAGCATCCTTAATACATACATCCTTAATAATAATAGTAATAATAATAAAAAAGGACTAACCTGTGATATGACTTATGTAGTACAAGAAAAGTGCCAATGAAGGGCTGCTGCAAGTGGTAGATGAGGAGGTCCTTGTTATTGCATATAGTCAGCAGATGCTCCTGCACCTTTTTACACCACTCACTCTTCTCACCTAAGGGGATAATAGTTCATTTTATCAACTGAAATACCACAAAATTGCTCCTCATGGATGAGAGGCCATCCCCGCACCCCTAACCACTGCCCAGGTCAAAACCAATGTAGCAAGACAAAGCACATCCATAGCTGGGCCTGACAGATGAACCTAGTTTACCTCCACTGCTTCATTTATAGGGCAACCCTCCCTCCCCATTCACTCACACATAAAGAAGACTTCAGGCTGCATCAATTTACTGTTCATTAACAACCATTTTTTATTCACACCTATCTCTTGCCTTATCCCTTCCCTACTCAACAAATATTCCCCTTTCACCCAAGCCCCCCTTCACCGCATCCATCCATTTTATTCTTGGTCTTGCTCCAAGTTCACCCCATCCTCCTCTGCCCTCTACACTCCCTTATACTAATCTTTATCCACTCATTCGTTCACATGTGCCCCAAACCACCCCAGTATTCTTTCATCAACCTTCTCTGCCAGCTCTCTTCATGTACTCTCCTCCTTGTTTCCTCATTTCTCACTATTCATCCTCACAACCCCTACCAAACTTCCCAAGCAATTCATTTCAAACACTTCAATTTCTCCTTTCTGCCTCCCTTACACTCCAAGTTTCTGCCCTATGCAGTGTATCAGCTCTAATCAGTCTTTTCTCCAATCCTGCTCTAGTCACCTCTTCCTTTACACTGGGGACCTAGCACTCCACATAACAGCTCAACAGCATTGCCACCTGGTGTCTGTTCACCAAACCACACAAAATCCAATATGGCTGCTCTCAATCAAATGAACACACCAACAATGCTCAGTCTTTTCTCGCCCCCCCCCCCAACTGAAGATAAAACTGAAGGTCCATAAAACTCACAGCCATGGCCAATTTATTGATACAGAATAAATCTTACAACCTATTTACAGTAATTATAAGACAAGGAATCCTACTGACCAGAGAGGACTGCTCACAAATGCTCTTAGTAAAGCAAACAGTAAGTTGCTCAAGAGGTTCCAACCCAAGAAACAGAATTAATCTCACCACACAATAACATATCCTTCAGCAGTGCAATGTCAATGTGAAGACGACAATCCTCCACACCATGAGAAGAACTGAAGCCCTCCACCAAACTCGTCAACCAAGCAGTGTACAGCTAAGGTCTGGCGTTTAATAATGTCCCTGATAATCTGTCCAAGAAAAGAAGTAGCCTCAGCACACTCAATGAGTGCCAAGGTCTTGGCAGACAATGTGGATTTCACCACTCTGTGCAATTTCCTCAATTGCCAATAAATTGGGCATCTTCTTCCTTCCTCATCCTTGAGAAAAATCACAAATCCTCCCTGGGAGCCACCATCAGATAGGTTCCCAAAGGAAGTGTCTGAGAAGCAATCAATTATAGTCCTTCACAGCTGACTGTTTTCTAAATATCAAGCAAAAGTGGTCACCCACAACTCAGTTGATAATCTTATCGAGTCTCACAGCATCAGCCACTGTGGCATTTTTACAATGTGTGCTCAGTTCACACACATCAAAGGCAATGTCATGTCTTGTTTGTGTAGTTATCCAGCTTCGTTGACCAATCAGAGCACAGAATTCATTCTTCTAACTGTCCAACAGGTCATTGGACATAGCTGCTGACCTGCAACATCCCAAACTCAGTGGTGTGAGCAGACTGGCATAGCTATACTGGCCAACCGTTATACCTTCAGCTGTAATGACCACTTCCAACACTACTTGAAGGTAGATGATGCCATGCTCCCAATACAGAACTCTCCTTGAAGAACATCAATAACCTTCTCCTGGAACACCCCAGTGCTCATCAAGAGAAAATCATCTGCATATACAGATATGATACCTTGAAGTTCACCACCATAATACCAAGAAAACAAGGATGGTTTGAGTGGACACACCTCAGCTGACAGAGACAGTAGCTGACTCTTGACACGCAAGTACCACGCTCTTGCTGTATCACATAAACCAGTCTTTTTCAGTCTCCAAAGCTGACCACAATAATATTCTGAGGAAGGATGCAAGTAAACCTCTCGCTCTATATAGCTGCCCTGAAGGTAAGTCAACTTCACATTCAGGCTGTGACACGCCCAACCAAACACAGAAGCCATTGCCAGAGCCAATTGGATAGATTCTTTAGAACAAGCTAGGGAGTCCTTCCAAAAGCCAGTGGTGTCCTCCTCAAAACCTCTTGCTACAAGGCATGCCCTGATTACAGGGCTTCCATTTTTTCACCTTTCTGTGATAACCCACCGCACAGATATAAATTCCTGTCCTCTGTCCTCCTCCTCCTCATAATTTTTTTTTTTTTTTTTTTGGGGGGGGGCATTTTTGTACTTCCAGCTCCTTTGCTTTTATCACTTCTTCATTTTGAGTAAAATACGAACATCTCCACTTCATCAGGAACCACTTCCAATTCTGCAACTTCCAAAAAATCCACAGATTTTTTTTGGAAGTTGAACCAATTTTTATATTTTCCTTTAGCTTTATCCCCTCTGCTCACTATTCTTCCAGACATGTGCTCACCAGTGGTTTCATTCAGTCCTTGGATCTTTTGTCCCACTAACATTTTAAAAGGTCTTGTTCTTCAAGAGTTCTCTGGCATATCAGTTGCTGACAATATAATTTTGTCCTTGCTGTACCTCCTACACCTCACCACTATCATCTACTATCAGGTCCTGGAGCTGCAACGTCTACGTCGTGGGACCACCCCCCAACCCCAAGAGTTGGGAGCCAATCAGCAGCAAATACCCCTGGCCATCAGCTCTACGCAGATGGCACCGATCCCCAAGGAGGAGCTACGCCTACCTGGGGGAGTACCACAATCCTTTTTTTTTTTTTTTCCAACACACAATGTTACGTTTTTTCTGCACTGAGGGGTCATTTTCCGGCGATCACCCCTCTTCTTCTACTTTTAGCCGGAGATGTAGAGAGCAATCCTGGGCCCACCACAAAATACATATGCCCAACATGCTCTAAACCCATTACTTCGAGCAGACAGACAAAGGGCTCAGTTCAGTGCAATATGTGCAAAAACTGGGCCCACCTCACTTGTACAACACTTGCTGACACAAACCAATACACAAACACTTGGACATGTTCTACCTGCCCTCCAGTAACCCCAATCCCACCTCCCCAACCACAGCCAACACCCTTACCCACTCCCAATTTCCCTTTGCCCTTACCCCCGATTAGTACTCCCCTTCCTTTGTCCCCGATCTCTCCTTTCCCCCCCTCTGACCCAGATCCTACACCTTCCCCACTACCACCCCAACCTCAACCCCAAACGGCAACATACAACACATACAAAACACACAACATCAACATATTACAACACAACATTGACGGTATAAACACTAAAAAACATGAACTTGAACACTTTCTTAAACAACACAACATACACATTGCAATTCTACAAGAAACAAAATTAAGACACTCACACAAAACACCGTCATTTCATAATTACACCACCATCAGACAAGACCGGACTGACGGCAATGGCGGTGGACTCATCACCCTGATCCACCATTCCATCTGTTTTGTGGACACAAGTGCCACAACCAAAATTCTCCTCCCTACCACAGATAACACAACAGAAACCCAATCCATTCGTATCCGCACAGGCAACAATTCAACACTAACAATAGTTAACATGTACATTCCCCCCCAATCATCCCCCACAGTTCCAAACACCTTCAGACCTCAACTCAGCCAACTAACCTCAATCCCCAACCTGATCATGGGTGGTGACTTCAACGCCAAGTCGTCTGCCTGGTTTGTCGACAACCCTGACACAGACAGAGGGCTTGATATACAGACTCAATTCGACTCATTGACTATCATGAACAACACGCATAATCATACACATATCCCATACCAAGCCCTCTACACTCCCTCCTCTCCTGATATCACCTTTTGCTCCCCCTGCCTAACCCCAACAACATCATGGAGAGTGGTCGGAGCCCTTGGTTCTGACCACCTTCCAATCATCATCACCACCAAAACAAGATGCACCCCAGCTGGCCACAGACACACTTACACCAATTACAGGAGAGCTAACTGGGAAGCCTTTAATGAAGAGACAGAACAACATTTTGAAACACTTAACAGTACACCAATCACAAACATAAACAATGCTGTGCACGCTTTTAATACAATCATACAAAACGCAGACAAGAGATACATCCCTAGAGGCAACAGAAAATCACACAACCCCAACTTCACACCAGAAATCCAAGGCCTCATCAGACAACGTGACACACTTAAACACGATACCCCCACACCTATCCCTCAAAACATAGCAGACCAAATACAAACACTAAACACTGTGATTGCCAATAAAATACATGAACAAAAAACACAAAATTGGCAAAACTTTATCAATACACTTGATCACAAAACAAACACCAGCAAATTGTACAAAACACTCAACAGCATCACACTATCCAACACTAACACTACACGCTCTCACGCAGCAATAATCACAACAACAGATAATCTACCCTCAAACAGACAACAAGCAAACGCACTCATACGTCATTTTGCACAGACGAGCCATCTTACATCTCACCCTGACGACCGACGCACCATTCGACGTAAGAAAGACTTTCCCACAGACTCAGACTATACACCCTTCATAGACAGTCAGACAAAACTCATAATGCATAGTCTCAAGCACTCATCCGCCTGTGGCCCTGATAACATAAGCAACATCCACCTAAAACACATTGGACCACAAGGTATACACGCACTCACAAACATTGCAAACTACAGCTATTCACACAACACAATACCCGACATCTGGAAGCATGGTAAAATAATCACCATTCCAAAACCGAACAAAGACCCAACAATCCCAACATCGCACCGCCCAATCACACTTCTCTGCACCCCCTCTAAAGTCATTGAACGCCTAATACTTAAACTTGTCACACCATATATTCCCCTTGCTGACTCACAACACGGTTTTAGGCCACTACACTCCACAAACACTCTTCTGACAAACCTCACACAAAGAATTTTAGATGGCATCAATTCAGATAGGCCCCACCACAGAACACTTCTTATAACATTGGACATTAGTAAAGCTTTTGATGCTATCCCCCGCCACAACCTAACAAATAAAATATATAACACAGACATGCACAATAACACCAAAAGATGGCTGGCCAATTATCTGGCAGGCAGGAATGCTCATGTGTCATATAATGGCCAATCATCGCACATCAGAAACATTAAGAACGGAGTACCACAGGGCTCAGTTCTATCCCCCACATTATTTAATCTATACATGCATGACTTACCCACACCAGACACCTCAGAAATACAAATATCTTCCTACGCAGACGACATAACAATCACATGCACACATCGTAACACAGACAAAGCTGCAGAAATAATCCAGCCTTACCTTGACACACTCAACACATGGTTCATCACAAACAGACTCAAAATAGCTCCAACCAAATCTACAGCAACACTTCTCACCAACTGGACAAAAGAACACAAATACATACCTCATCTCTACATCAACAACACTCTAATACCACACACAAACACACCGAAAATTCTTGGTGTAACATACGATACATCCATGTCTTTCAAACAACACCTCACAAACATAAAAAACAAATGCACACCTAGACTTAACGCACTTAAGTCAATCACTGGAACAACATTTGGACAAAACAAAGAAACTAATATAACAATATACAAACAATGCATACGCTCAGTGATGAATTATGCGAGTCCTGCATGGGCTCCTAATCTCAGTGAGACACACCACAACACCCTTCAAATCATACAAAACAAAGCCCTAAAAACAATTACAGGCTGCACAAATACATCACCTACAGACCATTTACACCATGAAACAAAAGTCCTCAAAGTCAAGGACCACCTCGACATGAGAGGCACACAAACACTTGCTGCAGCCACCACAAACACATCACACCTGCTACACTACATAGCAGAACACCCACACACACCAAGAAACATTAAAACTACACCCAAAGACCTTTATTACACACAGATACTCTCTTCTCTTCCTCCACAACCACCAAATACCAGCCTCCGGAAACATATTCATAATCATATCACTCACCGCTCCATTAACACACTGAAAGACAACACACTGCTGCATGCCAGACCCCCTGATATCCACCCTTCTGAATCCTCTCTCCCACGTAAGGACAGAGTCCACTTGGCCAGACTGCGATGCGGTCACCACCCAGCACTTCTAAGCTACCAGAAGAGGCTGGACGACCGTGTTGTGAACAGCTGCCCAGGATGTAACACTTCACCCCATACCATACAACACATAATGGAAGACTGCATTATACACAATCATGCACGCAAACAACACAACATACACTCTATAAAGGATTTGTGGGAAAACCCAGTTTCGGCTGTGGCCTTCCTTGAGGAGACGGGACTGCTCGGACAGACAGTCTAGGGAACGACAACAACAACAACAACAACTTCCTCAATGTTTTCAGATGTCAATGCAGATGGTGCAAACTCTTCTGAATCCTCATCCACTTCCTCCTGATCACATATGCCCTCCATATTCCTCAATGCCTCCCAAGTGCCAATGAATGATCCACCACAAGTCTGTTTGAGACCTCAGGGGAAGTTTAGATAATTGGCAAATATGGGCTCTGACGTAAACACCCCCATGATGAACCAGAACCTGTTTGCCATCCCTGCCAATAACTATGCCCAAACCATGCCATCGCTGATCATCATTACACTTAAAAGTACACCTCATCACGATTGTGAAGGTCATTTATCTCCCGTTGCGTACACATTATGACGCAAGGCCCTCTTAATCCTTTCCCTAGATTCATTCTTGAGGTACTCCCTTCAAGCCGAGTGCAGAGGATTCAAGTTCTATTGCACATTATCTGAGCTAGAAACTGACTCTGGAGCAGGCAAGGAACTACTGGTGACAGATGGTACTGCAGGATTGAAACTAAATACTAATTGGTTTGGGCTAAAGCCAGAATCATTCATCAATGCATTATGGGCTGACACCACAAGCCAAGGCTACATCAGTATCAGAAGAGGCTGGATGACCACATTGTGAACAGCTGATCAAGATGTAACACTTCACCCCATACCATACAACACATAATCAAAGACTGCATTATACACAATCATGCACGCAAACAACACAACATACACTCTATAAAGGATTTGTGGGAAAACCCAGTTTCGGTTGTGGCATTCCTTGGGGAGACGGGACTGCTTGGATTGGATTGGATTTATGAAGTTTGTGGCTATTTGCCACGCGCCGGAGCCAAAGGCCATTCAGCGCATATATGTCAACCAGTTATCTATACATTAAAATACTAATATACAATCTATTTTAGTTATAAAATCATAAAAGTTATTCTATATATTTAAAATATGTAGATGCTATTTTTCACATTCATAACAAGTAAGGTTTACTTCTCTACTCATCTACAACAAACAGAAGTATATCCTAATCATTCACAACAAACAAACTATATAATTAAATATCATAAAATAAATTCGTCTCTTTTAAAAATTTGCAAACCTTTCCTACAGGGGCATCCATTCCTAAAATACTTGTTAGCGGTTTATTGGCTAAACTGAATTTTCTTCTTTGATCAGAATAGAGAGGACATTCGGTAAGTATATGCCTCACTGTGATGTTAATATTACAATTGGAGCACTGGGGGACCTGTCTCTCTGCTCCACTAGTTAGGAGGTACTTGTGGGTTAGGTATGTGCGCCCTATACGTAGGCATGTTAAAACTATGCTGGACCTTCTGTCCATCCCTGTATAGGTCCAGGGGCTGACAGAAGGTCTGATTGACTTTAGTTTAAAATTGTTGTTCGTGTTGGACCATTGGTCCTGCCACCTGATCCTACAGTACATACATACATACATACATACACATACCAAGGCTTTTTCCCCCTTACCAGGGAGGTAGCCAAAAAGGACAAGGCATAAAATCATTCCCACCCATTCCATCCCCGAAAACACTCCACACCCCTCCACCCTCCCTCCCATCTTAGCACCTCCTAGATGACGGGTCATCCCTGCACCCTGTCCACTGCCCTGGGTCAGAAGCAGTGTCGCAGGACACAGCACATCCACAGCAAGGCCGCTTCATTAAATCGGCGACCCCCCCCCTCCGTACCCCCACATAAAGGAGAGGACGGGGAGAAATCCCTTCGGGCTGCGTCAAAATTTTTGCCACACATACTACCTCACCTCCCAGTCCCCCGTCCATTCCACCTCATGCATCACAACATTTTCCATATACAACCATTCTCCATTCACCCGTCTTCTGTCCTCTCCCGTCCTTCCTCAACAGACATTCCCCTCTTCCCCAAAGCCCCCTTCACCCCATCCATCCATCTCATCCTAGGACGTCCCCTCATGTTCACTCCCCCCACATCTGCCTTCCATACCTCCTTTACTAGTCTTTCTTCACTCATTCTTTCCATGTGTCCAAACCATCCTAATACTCTTTCATCAACCCTATCTCCCAGCTCCCTTTCCACCCCTGTTCTCTTCCTCACCTCCTCATTTCTCACTCTATCAAGCCTAGTAACCCCCATCATACTTCTCAGACACTTCATCTCAAACACATTCAAGCTCCTTCTCTCTTCCTCTCTTATGTTCCATGTTTCTGCTCCATACAGTGCTGTTGGCACAATCACTCCTTCATACAGTCTCCTCTTAGCATCCATTCCCAAATTTCTATTCCTCATTACACTTTTTAAACCACCAAGGCATTTACTCGCTTCTCTCAATCTACATTCTACCTCCACCTCCACTCCACCTTTTCCTGCCACATTTGCACCCAAATATCTAAAACTATCCACTTCCTCCAGTTGCTCTCCCTTAATGCTCACTTCCAGATTACTGCCACTTTCACCCCTTGTACATCTAATAAAAAAAATTAGGTCTTCGCACGGAACCTTTAAAGAGCAGGAACCCGGAGTGGAAGCTGCCTGTTTGGCAGCTGTATCAGCTTGCTCATTTCCACGAATTCCCACGTGTGAAGGAACCCAGCAGAACTTTATGTCAACTTGTTTTCGAGAGTGCAGGAGGACCAGCCAATTCTGCACCTCTTGGATAAGTTGATTAGAGGGTATCAATCCTTGTAGCGCTGTCAATGCACTTTGGGAATCACAATAAATAATATATGAATCCTCATTTCTGCTTGTGTTAAAAATAAGTTTTAGACAGCTTAGATAGCATAAATTTCTGCATTAAAAATTGAGAATTGATTGGGAAGGCTCTTTTTAATTATTTTTTCTCCAAGGATGATAGCACATCCAGTTCCAGTAGCCGTTTTTGACCCATCATTGTATACAGCAATCGAGTTTTTGTGTTCAGAAATATGGGCTAAGAAGTTACTTTTCAGTTGAGCACTTGAGTTGATCTTTTTGCTTTCTTTCATTTGGCAAATGTTTATAGGTGGCCTACACCATGGAGGGTATTTTGCAAAAGTGATTTCCATAACTAGAGGAAGAATAAGGCCTACCTCTCTTGTACTATTGTTTAATCTCACTTCAAGGGGCTTAGGCAAAGTAGGTTTAGTGGGTGCTCTGTCGATAGGTTGTTTTATATACTTGTAGTTTGGATTAGAATGTGTAGTTAGTGCTCTTGACATATATCTGAGACCCTGTTCTTCCCTTCGAATGGAAAGAGGGGGAAAACCAGAGTCCACATAAAGACTTTCAACAGTCTTAAAAGTCTTAAAAGCCCCAGTACAAATGCGTAGCGCCATGTTGTGTACTACATCCAGTTTTTTCAATAGTGTCTTACATGCTGAGGCATAAACCTGAGAGCCATAATCAATCTTACTTAGGCATATGGCTTGATATAATCTTAATAGTGTAGTACGATCAGCTCCAAAATTCATGCCACTAACAACTTTAAGAATGTTACATCATTGTTTGACATTAACTGCAGTCTCATTTATATGGTCAGCAAAAGTTAATTTTTTGTCAAAAACAATTCCTAAATATTTAACTTTGTCTTCATATATTATAATTGAGTCTTCTAAAAATAATGTTGGGATTACTTCCCTTTTTTGTGTTCTACAAAAGCGTATAGCTTTAGTTTTTTCGGTAGAGAATTTAAATCCTGTATTATTTGAACATTTAGTAGCAGCATTAATTGCATTCTGAATTTTAGCCTATATGTCCAGATCTTGTATTTCTTTACGTAGTCATTGGCCAGTGTGCAGCAAGAGTGACACCACAGCTTATAATTAAATTTCACTTCTTGATGTCTCCAATACTTATCCAGTCTTCTTTCAAATGCAAATACACTCAGGGGTTCTACAATAGTTGATGGGAGGTTATTCCATGTGTTGACTATTCTTTCTACGAAGAAATTTTGCCTCAGCCTTGTATGACATCTCTTTTTCATTAACTTGTATTTGTGTCCTCTTGTAGATGGGCCTGTACCCTCATCCAGCTGCAGCACTGTAGCTATCCCCATTTCGTACTTTCCAGTTATTAGTTTATATGCTTCAATTATATCACCCCTCAGTCTCCTGTGTACTAGTGTAGGCCGCTGCAGCACTTAAATTCTTGAGTCCTGGTATCATCTCTGTCACTCTTTGTACATTTTCCAAAGAGGTTATATCTTTTTTTTTAATTGGGCTCCAGATTATGTTACCAAATTCAAGATGAGGTCTCACTAATGCAATATAAAGTTTCTTTGAAATTTTCTTGGTTTAAATAGATGAAAGATTTGATAAGCCCCATAACTATTTGCTTTGTTAATCTTTTTATTTATATGGTTTTCAAAATTCAATTGTTCATCCACCATTATGCCCAGATCTTTTTCTATGTCAATTCTCTCTAAAGATACTACCTCTTCATTCCTCATTGCGTATTGCCTGTGTTCATGTGACTTTGACCACCTTGACACTGTCATAATCTTGCACTTCACAGGGTGAAACTGATGTAGCCATCTTTCTGACAACTCTTGAAGTCTATGTCGTTTTGTAGTATTTCTTGATCAGTGTTCACTCTCTAAAGCACTTTGTATCATCTGCAAACATATATAAAGTTGAGGCAATATTATCCAGCAAATCATTAACATAATAACAAAGGTCCAATGACACTACCTTGAGGCACTCCACTTGACACCTCTTTCCATTCTGACGATGAGCCCCCACAACAACTCGCTGTTTTCTCCTTGATAGTAATGCTGAAATCCAGAGCAAGTTGTCCCCCGATACCATAACTTTTTAACTCTCTTGAGTGGCACTGTATCAAAGGCCTTTTTGATATTCAAATATACTACATCTAGCTCACCCCCTCTGTCCAGTGCTTCAGTCCATACATTTATCACATTTAACATTCGCAATATAATGGATCTGCCACTCATAAATCCAAACTGTTTAGGGCTTAACAAGTTATTTTCTATTAACTGATTCAGTATTCTATCTCTTATTATAGATTCCAGAACTTTACAAATACCACATGTGAGATTTATGGGCCATCTACTTGGATTTTTCCTGCACCCCTTCTTAAATATTGCAGATACATTTGCTCTCTTCCACATCTCTGGTAGTTTCCCTGTCTTGATTGATGCATTAAGTAAGCACTGTAATGGCTCCTGAATTTCCTTGCTTAGTTCTTTTAGTAATCTAGGGTGGATTTTATCTGGGCCTTGAGACTGTCCACTTTGACATTTTTCAGTTTCTCCTGTACCTCCTTTGTTGTAATGTCCAGTTTCCAGCCTCACATTGTAATTCCTGGACTCAATAAACACATCATTAAAGAAATCAGCCAATACTTGGGCCTTCTCACCATCTGTTTTCGTTAATTCAACTTCCCTCCCTACTCTTGATTTTATTAAGTCAGGCACACCATCTTTTGTCTTAATTGTACTTCTGACAAACTTCCAAAATTTCTTGGGGTTCTCCTTAACACTTGCTGAAATATCTGCTTCTAATTTTTTCTGTTGTTTTCTTGTTATAGATCTTACTTTGTTTTTTGTAGTGTGCTTGTGTTTGTTTTGTATTTTTTTTTTTTTTGGGGGGGGGGCTGTTGTTTCTTGCAAGAAAGAACTTTGGTCTATCTGTATCTATATACAAAGGGCTGCTGTCTCCCTTACTGGGAAGAAGGCCTTGGTGAATAGATACAAATGGTCTAAAGTTCTTTCCCAAAGGAAACCTGCACCCCCCCCTCCCCCCCCAGTGAAATTATCTTGTACATCAGAACTTAAATACACTGACAGCCCACATCAACTGATGATCACCAGAGGAAGTAGCACAAATGGCAGCTTTTACATATATGTCAACACCAAAAAAAGACAAATACAATACCTAAATATTTTGGATGAATCAACGATAAACAGCTCTTTTGGGCTATGCCTCTTAATATGTCTTGATTAACTCTGCAAAGTTCACTGTGTGCATTTTGAAGACTGGTCAAGTTCTGAATGAACTCCTGAACCTCCTGTTTAAGAAAGAAAAAATTGTAGTTTTGTATACAATATGGATAGATTTACAATTGACAAGTAATCCAGAAATTAGCAACAAAGTTCTTAAGAGGTCTATCTATACACTAAAGGCTTCTTCCCCTTTATAAGGGAGGTAGCCAAGTCAAAAGGCACATAACCACTCCCATCCATTCTACTTCCATCCACCACCCTTGTTTCCCTCTTATCTTAGCTCCTCATGGATAAAGGGTCATCACTGCCCACAATGGTGGTATGGAAATAAATTGTGAAAAAGAAAAAATACAAAAGGCTGACTGGAGCTCACATGATCATGTAAAGTGAGACAGGAAGTATAATTTTTTTCTAAATATATCCCACATCCTTAATTAACACTAAAATCCACTGATGAACTCATAGCCCCTTGCATGCAGGACATACCATACTTTCAAACAAGAAATCTTTTTGGACTCACCTGAGATACTGAAGAAGACTGTGAATGAGGAACTAATTGGCCACTTTCTCCACTTTCTTCAGGTATAGTTTCCTCCACTTGGTATTCCTTGATCAGGTCTGTAATTCTTTCATGAGCTTTTATTAACTCATCAATGTTTTCAGCCATTTCGTCTCTGCAAAAGTCAATGAACAACTGATTTTCTGATCTATGTGAAAGAAAGTAAGAAAAATAAAATGAATAAACAAATCCAGTATCAGAAATATAATTTTCAGACTATATATTTTAGTCCTTGACTCGTAATGTACAGAAGAAATTATGGTAATAGCTTTAAATATACTATTTCCCAATTTGCTGATAACAGAAAACTGTAGTGTTACCTCGGATCTCGAATGGCCCATTGATCAGTTTGGAATTCAAACAATTTTCTCGATTTTTTTTTACACAAGTCTTGGTATGGGATGAGAGAGAATCATGAAGTCACGGGAATAGTGAAATTCCAGAATCACACAAACACAGATATTTAACATGAAACTTACATTGTTCATTAGCTCCTAACCTAACCTAACGAAACCATTTCATAGAAAAAAAATAGATCTTTCAAATGCAAAAAAAGGAAGATGTGAAAAATGTGTTTGAGTGATGCTGGAATAGAACCACAAGAACACTACTGCTCATAAAATGAGTGGGTGGATCCTCCGGACCTTTAAGACCACGAAACCAACCTGAGCATTTGCTACCTCTGTGGAAGACCCTCATGGTGTCAAAGCTGGAATATGTCTGCCAGTTATGGTCTCAGCACAAAGTCAAGGAGATACACAAGCTTGTACAGGTCCAGGGTATTCACTTGGAGTTAAGTTGGGGACTCCCTGAATTACTGGGTGAGGCTGAAAACTCTACTCACTGCAGAGACGCAGAGCACTTTATAACAATTTACATCTAGAAAGTCCTGAAGGACTTATCACAAAATGAATGAGGTGGTATCAAAGGGAAACACCACCCAAGGCTTGGTAGGACCTGCAAAAGAAGGTCCATAAGCAGCTGCTCCCAGCGACTGAAGACAATCCAGGCGGAAAGCTTCACCCATGCTGGCCCCAGACTCAACTGTCTCCTAAGAGAGATAAGAGACCTAACAGGAGTCAGCACAGAGGCTTTCAAGAAGAGGCTAGACAAATTCCTGGACAACATCCCAGATAAGCCTCCAATTTCACATAGCCAAACCTCATGAGAAGCAGCAATGAACTTGAGTCTTGATCGCAAACCAGTTCCAATGTATGTGGCTCAGGCAGAGATGCAAGAGCAGTGTGTCCCTAGACTGGCCATGGTATTAATATCAAAACCTATTTAGATGGTCTACAGTGAGAGAACTTATGCCTGACAGATATCAAGAAATAGTTTTCCATACCAATGCATCAGCTACATAGGCTAGGTGATATAGCCCAAGGTAAAACCGTAAACAAATTAAAAGCTACATATGATTAATGGACAGAAAGAGACAAACCCACAAATCTATAGCTACTTTGATGTATGGTAAAATTAAATACAGGGTACATAGCAGTGGTATTCTTACCCTAAATCTCGCAGATTAACTCTTACTCTATCCTTCATCATGATATGAACTGAAGGTAACAGGTTGTAGACGTAGTTTTAAACTAGTTTTCTAGCACCTTCATCATTTTAATACTGGAGGTCTTGATTAAATTAGAAGATAACTAACTGGAAATACGACGACCACGAACTACAAATACCTGACGACACTTTTTAAGGGTGATAAGTGTCTGTGACTGAGGAGAGCAATAACATCTACTAAACAATTACAATCACAATGTAACAATTACAATTCAATGAGCATATTACTATATACGTTTTAACCTAAAACTTGGTTAACTCGTATGAGTTTTATGTTCTAAAAGATACATGTATGAGCATAATTAAGTAAGTAATGGTTACCATAGGTATACGACAACATTAGGTCATGACTTTTACCAAAAAATCTTATATTTGTACTGACCTGGTACACAGAACACTTTTGAATAACCGTACTGGTTGCGCTCATGCACTGGCAACGTTTGTTTTTATTTTGCAGAGAACATTTCAGGAAACATTGATTTTTGTTTTTTCATATAACAGAACAAAACTAGAGTACCATCGTTATGTTCATGATTTTAGTGGAATATTATCATGGGTAGAAAAATATACAGAAAAAAAAAAACACCGAACCTGCACACCGCGAAAATGAACCTCATTTGAACCAGTAATGCGTAGTTAAAAGTTAAGATAAAATTAAATGGGTCTGTTACAGTGGGAACCGAAGTATTGTGAATTATGAAACGCCGGAAAATTTATTGCCGTAGCCATACCAGAATCTGAGAATGGCAGTCGTGGAAAGGGAAGAAGTCATCGGGATTGTCAGCTTTTTGTGGACAGGAATACCTTCATTACATATACGGTAAGTAAGTGATTGACAGGAAGTTGTTTGCGGTGTTCCTGCAAGATGGACATTTGAACTGGCCATTTCCAAAACACATAAAGCCCCTCGTCCCCATCAAGAGATATATTCCTGATAGATTGACATTGTGCGGGAAGGCATAAAATCCCCCCCTATCAGCTTCATTTCTTACATCTTTTCACTCACCCAAATGACAACTGGTAATGCTTCTTTGATTCTTTCTACTACTTCATCACGGCAGCCATTATCATTTCCTGTGTATAGGAACTTATCATGGAAAATATATGTAGTATAATTATCAAGATATTAAACTTGATAATTATACTATAGTTATTTTAATATTTAATCATTTCATATTGTACATATAGTTGACATATGAGGTGTCATAGATGTTCTCCCTTCTAAAAATAATTTCAGTGATATAATCATATTTACCTTCAGGCATCATATTGGTTCTTTCACCTTCTGATTGGACCATTGTATTATTGTCAGTCATCAATGTAAAGACTCATAATTCCTCATTTCCATTCCTTTTCACCTTTTCACAATTAAGAAATTCAGTCTGAGTTTTGCTCGTGTCAATATTCACCCCCCCCCCCCAAAAAAAATGGATGAATAAATGATTCATTCTTTATACACTGTCTCGTTCATTTTTTTGGTTCCACTTCAAAGTATCTTTCTCTACGTCTTATAAATTTTATACTCAATTTCTCTGAAATACGAATAAAAATGGCTGCAACTTCAAATTGTGTTGCGGTTAGGAAAACGGTATTAAAGCTTTGGGAGGAGATTGTACAATTTAGTGTCGCTGAGGTGGACATTGCACAGTTGATTATAGCTCGTGATACATAACATAACCTGACCTAACCTAATCTAACTTTACTTAACATTCAACATTTGATTATGGCTCGTGATACATAACATAGCCTAGTCTAGCCTATGTTAGAGTGGTGAGTCTATATTTGATCAGTGTGATGAGGAAAATTCTACAATTGAGTGTAGTTGGGAGGAGTGGAGAATCTACAGTTGATTTGTGTGTGAGGGTGAGTTCTACAATTGACCAGTTATTACAATTTATTTAGGTTTTATAGATAATCATTATTGTGTTTTATGATGGAAAATACGTGTATTGACCAGCGGCGGCGCCAGGAATTTTTAGTTGGGGAGGCTAAGGGAGGCTGAGCAAATTGTTTGGGGGGCTAATAGTAATATGATAATACACATATATTATCCTCATTTCAGAAGGGGAGGGGGTTAATGGTTGGGCTAGCACTGATGGCTGACAAATCTTTAGCCCTGGCAATTAAAAATTCCACTTAATAAAATTATTTCAGTGAGTGTTTTAAATTTTCAATTTGCTCATTTCAGTTGGGGGGGCTGGCCACTTTTCTGGGGGGGCTAAAGCCCCTCCCCCCCCCAAGCCCCCTCCCCTGGTGCCGCCACTGGTATTGACTTTGTTCCATTTTTCTCTCTAATGTTTCCCGCCTCAGTATGATTTGCACTGTCCTCCTCTTAATTGCTGCATCAAATTTCACTAACTGGGAAACCCGCTGCCCTAGAGTAGCTGCCATCGATCATCAGAACCTTCCACAGATCAAAGTGGAGAGAAACTTTGTATTGATGTCTGTGTTGTATAAGAATTTCAGTTAAATTTGATATAGAAATATCGTGGGCCCAGCAAGGAAACCGACTGTCGGCTCATCAGCGTTGTACCTCATTTTGCAGGACCAACAAGCAGGTCCCCATCATTGGCCTTTGTATTGTTCCTTATGCTCATTTCACACGTATCGACTTTTCGCCGTACGCCGTCCACGACACGACGTCGTGCTCTCAAATAACCACGGGTGTCTATCGACGTTTTCACACGTCATGACCTACGAGAGCGTCCATAGACATCCGTGATTATTTGAGAGCACGACGTCGTGTCTTGGACGGCGCACGGCGAAAAGTCGATACGTGTGAAACGAAGCTCACCCCATTGAGTTTGATTTAGGCAAAGCCTATCTCCTTTAGTCAGTTATCTGTCGTAACCATGTAAGGGACATGGAACTGCCCAGTGTATGCCTTATGGTCTCTTGCAGTCTCTTCCTTTCTTATGTTCTCCTGTTCCTCATCCTATGAGGCTCGTTTCACACGTATCGACTTTTCGCCATGCGCCGTCCACGACACGACGTCGTGCTCTCAAATAATCATGAGTGTCTATGAACATTTCACACGTCACGACCACGTGTGAAACCGTCCATAGATATTCATGGTTATCTGGGAGCACGACGTCGTGTCTTGGACGGCGCACGGCGAAAAGTCGGTACGTGTTACATACAAGATAATATAGCTCGTGGGATTCCATCTTTGTGTGAAGTAAAAAAAATGTGTGTGTGTGTATGTGTGTGCATTTCACCGTCAGGGTCTTGGATCACGTGTTGGACTTGCGATTGTCAGTTATTACCCTTTCGGATGAGAGCTCAGAGGTTGTATATGGCCCGATCTATGGGTAATGCTGCGACCTTACACACACACCTACTCACACACACACACACACACACACACACACACCCACACAGACTCCTTGTCTACCATTGTGTGTATATGCATGTATGTGCGTGTGTGTGTGCATATGTGTGTATTGGTAAATAATTCCCCCTTTCATGCAAGGAGACAAACTATGAAGAATATAAGATTTAGATTGTTCTGTACCCCTATACTGACCTTCATAGGGTCACGGAAGTTCAAGAACATCTTCAGTAGGTGGTCCGCCGACTATTACGGTCCAAACCTATCAGGGCTTTTAGGCACAGTTGTAGAAGTAGCCCTGAGACAAGCCCTTGCGTCTGTTAAGGGGCCATCATTACATGATTTGAATTTTCAAAGATAACTTGTAGGAATGTTAGACATAATGTAGAAATGTTCCTAGAGAAGTCTAGGTTTCTGTAAGCGAAGTCGTATTCTAGTTATTGAAAAGGAGGTTGGAGGTAGGATGTGGAAGGAAGAATAGTCCAGTGTGTCAAGAACTCTTTGGTCCCCTTCGTTATAACACGTGGCCAAAGAAGTCTTGTCATTCGTGTGGAGACGCGGTAGCAGTGAGTGTCGTCTTTCCGTATATGGGGAGAGTGTAAGGATTTCCTGTTCGGTTGTTTGAAACAAGTCATGTATCAATCAAATCTAGAAACGTCTAAGACTGTCACAGTGTTAAAAATAATCCCTTTTCAATGCTTCCGCATAGGCTAGTTTATTTTCTAGATTAATAAACCTATTGGGGTAATCTCGGAGCTAGTGGCATTTAGCATGTGTCGGGGGGGTATGGAGGGAGCTAAAGGTCCGAGCTCAACTAGATTCAGCACAACACTAGTTGACTAGTTCTGGGTGTAACTAAACGTGTGCGAATTGGTGCTAAGATTGTTGTTCCTATAGGGAGAAATTTAGAAGAAAAAATAGATAAGATACGTCATCAGCTACTAAGTCTCCGTCATTGGATCATTATGTGTGTTAGCGTTGACGTAATAGGTTTTGGTGACGATAGTTGGGCTACTTGCGTTAGATGATGACGTGAAATTGTGGCCAGTTCGTTCTCAAGTGAGAGCAGAAATTGTGATATATATATATATATATATATATATATATATATATATATATATATATATATATATATATATATATATATATATATATATATATGTATAGTTTGCGTAACTTTTGATTATTATTTTTTCTGAGGACCGTTGGCTTATGTCGTTTGAAATTGCGTTCCTATTTAGTCGTCTGTATTTACATTTTCCTCCCACATTTTTGCTGACCTGTTCTACATGCGTATCGACCTGTTACACGGCTTCAGCGACCTGCACTACATATTGACCTGCATTTGGTGACCTGTTCTGTGCTTCTGGCAAACTGCCCTAGTAACAATCCAGAAGGCAAGGCCATGACATCAGTTTGGTAAACATCAAACCAAATATCTACCAGTGCGTGAGTTCATTTTTGTTATTGTTATTATTGTTATTATTATTATTACTATAGTTTTATTATTAGTATTAATCATTATTTACATTATATTAGCGATATTTATATTATTGTTATCATTATTATTATTATTATTATTATTATTATTATTATTATCATTATTATTATTATTATTATTATTATTATTATTGTCATTATTATTATCAATCATCTCGTTTTCGGTAGTGTCGTTTTGAAGATATGATGAAATATATATTGTATGTCACCTTAGTAAGAAAAAAATCGTATAGCGTTTGCCATAATCAAGTCTTTATAAAGAAAAAAAAATCACAATTTAGAAAAGATCCACTTTTGGTCGGTATGGATGAAGAACACGGATAGTACGTGGCGATCCCATAGAGGTATTCAAGTGGGTCAAGGGCTTTAACAAGGGTGATGCAGACAAGGTCATCACATTAAGACAGTAGGGCAGGACTCGTCGTAATGGGTTTAAATTGGACAAATTTAAGTTGAAGTAGGAAATAGGCAAGAATTTGTTTACCAACAGAGCGCTGAAACAAAGGGTTATTCTAAGAGAAGATGAGATAACTTCATGGATGTGGAGGACAGGTGGTAACGGACATGGAACTGCCTGGTGTAGGCCTTAGGGTCTCTTGCAGTCTCCTCCATCCTTTTCATTCTTGTTGCCGCCGAGCGAATACGAAGGGGTTCTAAAGCAGGTCTTTGGCGTCAACGGAAGTGTCTCTGTGTACTGAATAGAAGTGTCTGGTGGTAGCCAGGATGACCGCGAGTTGAATGTGGATGTCATAAGGTCTCCTGCCGTCAGGTGATTTGTTATTTATTCCCGTGAGATCCTTTTTTTTTTTTTTTTTTTTTTTTTTTTTTTTTAGGGGGTTTGAAGGCTGCATCCCGTATATGTATGTATGCATATACACACACATGCACATACACACATTCTCTCACGCACACGCACATACACACATTCTTTCACACACGCGCACACGCTTGATAGAGAAGACTTACTAAATTGTGATACGAGAATGACAAGAAAACAAAAAACTCAAAAAGGAACATTTATAGAAGAAACCTGAAAAAGAACAGTTTTCCTCACAGAGTGGTGGATGTATGGAACAAACTGGACGATGTGATAGTATATGCAAAAACAATACACGAATTTAAGAGCAAATTAGATATGGCGAGATACAGAGACGGGATACCACGAGCGTAGCCCCCCTTCCCATAAGATACAACTAGGTAAACACACACACACACACACACACACACACACACACACACACACACACACACACACACACACACCACACACTAGAGGAGCCTGAAGGTAAAACGAGGCGATGTAGAGATAGACACGTGGACCCCAAACGATGGGTCGCGGTCGGTCTGTCCCGTTGGAACACTCCGCCTTATCAGGACAACGAGAGAAACCCCAACGTAACCCACACTAAAAAAAAATAAAGAAAGAAAGAAAAAAAAATATATATATATATACATACATATGTACATATATATATATATATATATACATATTCATCTATGTATATATGTGTATATATATATATGTATATATATATATATACATATATATATATATGATAATAAATCAATGAATAAAAAAATAGATAATGGGGAGATGTAGTGAAAAGGATCGAGAACGACTGTCTTGGTGGCAGTTGTGCTCCTCCTGGTGTACGCGCCTGACCTCCCCCACTACAGCCCCCCCCCTCCTCCCTTTTATGGCGCTGGCCTCGTTACGGAAGATAAGGTCTCCTGCTGATTTGATTTCTCATTGTGAGTCCACCAGGAAGGAACGGGGCCCTACGGGTATAAGGGAGGTATGCGAATATGCTTTGCCTTGTTACCGCTTTGGTATATTGCTGTTATGAAAATATTTTTGCAATCTACTTCTATTTTCTATTATTTGTTTTATTTATTTATTTATTTATTTGTCTATATTTTTTCTTATTTTTTTTATCCATTGGTTTGTTTCTATGTATCCATTATATCTAATTTTATTTTGTTTTCTTATTTCTCTTGATTAATTTGATTCAATTTTATTCTATATTTTATTTTGTTTTTATTTATTTATTCTATCAATTCATTTTTTTTATTTATTTTTCTCGATAGAAATTTGTTTGTGATTCAATGCTGATATGTCCTGAGTGTTCTATATTGCTCACAAAGATAGAACCACTGGTAAACTACAGTCCTTATGTTAAAAAGAAAGTGACTTTGACACTGCCATCACTGTTTAGTTCACTGTCGCACTCACTGTACGATTATGTCATTTTGTAATTTCATTTATGAATTTGTTTAATTTTTATAAATTTATTTTATTTCGTTTTCCATTATATATATATATATATATATATATATATATATATATATATTATATATATATATATATATATATATATATATATATATATATATATAACCTTTCCATTCTCACTACCACCTATGCCCAAAGTGTTTTGATAGCCAGGGCAAGTAGTAGTGACATTTTTTTTTCATCACCTCAGCATATGCTGCAAAAGCCCCAGCATAACGGTTGCCCCCATGCATACAGAATAAGTACTGGCAGTGTGTGACGCTTTCTCCGGGTCCTGTCGTTACCGGTACAGCGTTGGGCAAAAGTTTCGGAGCAATCCGACACCTCAGTTACTTGTATAAAAAAAAAAAATCCCCTCTTATTCTTCAGTGGTTTTGTTGATGACAAAATGTAATGAGTACTGAGCGATATTTAGTGAGAAATATCGTTCATCTTTTATTTTATTTTTTATTTTGTTTTGTTTTTATTACTTTTCGCCAAAACTGTGCTCTGCCCCGAAGCGGGCGCCCTCCTGTTGGTGTCTAACTTTCTCTGCCGAAAACTTGTTCATCACCGTCCATAGTACATCTGTCTCTCTCTCGCTCTCTATTTCTTTCTCTTTCGCTCTCTTTTTATATCTTTCTTTATCTCTCTCTCTATCTGTCTCTCTTCTCTTTCTCTCATCTTTATCTTTCTCTTTTTTCTGTCTTTATCTATCTCTCAGTCTCTCTCTCTCTCTCTCTCTCTCCCTCTCTTTATCTTTGTGTCGGTCCCTCCCGCTGACGAAGAGGACCTGCAGTGAATCGTCAGCCAGAGCAAACAGTCCCAGAGAGGGAGAGAGAGAAAGAGAGAGAGAGAGAGAGGGAGAGATGGACTTTATAGATTAGATAACTTTATGTATGGGGGTGGCAAGCGGTGCGGGCCATGGAACTGCCTAGTGTAGGCCTTATGGTCTCTTGCAGTCCTCTCCATTCTTATGTTCTTTTGTACACACCAAGTACATTGTTTACAAATGTTCCTGTCGATGTTTAAGCCAAGTTGTTGTAACCGTAGTTCATTGTTGTTTGTTGTCATTTTTGTTTTTGTTGTTGTGATGCAATCTTATTCGCTTGGGTGATGCGGGAGGGAGTGGGAGGGATAGAGGAGGGGGAGGGGGAAGAGTGGAAGTTCGTGCTCTCAGATCAAGCTACCTCGCTTTGCGGGTAGTGGCTGATTAAATGTAGTTATTATTATTATTGTTGTTGTTATTGATATTATTAGGTTCATGATTATTTTTATAGTTATTATTATTGTTATCATTGTTATTATTACTATTATTATTAAGTATTGTTGTTATTATTGATAAGATTATTATTGTTATTATTATTATTATCATTATTATTATTATTATTATTATTATTATCATCATCATTACTATTGTTATTAGGTATTATTGTTATTATAATTTATACTATTTGTTGTTCTTACTCTTATTAATTAATTATTGGTATCATTATTATTATTGTTATTATTATTACTATTGTCAGTTAGCATTCTTATCATTATTATAGTTATCATTGTTATCATTCATGTTATCATTATCATTGTTATCATTCTTGTAATTGCTATACTCGTTATCATTGTTGTTATTGTTGTAGTTTTATTTTTCATGTTTTTGTTCTTGTTATTGTTTTGACCCGCCGTGCAGAAAGGATGAAGACTAGAATGACAAGAATACACGCAAAGAACCCCCACCCCACCACCTAACCCTCACTCCTTGACGAACTTTCCTGAGTGTATGTACACATAACTCAACCTTGCAGGAGGAGGGATGGACGAGGTGGGGGGGGGGGGTAGGGGGGGTTAAAGGTGTACCTAGGGGAGGGGAGGGGAGGGAGGGAGGGCCATGTGGTTTATGTTGAGAGGGGGAGCAATGTTCTCCCTCCCCTCCTTCCACCTTCTCCTCCCCTCTCCCCCTCCTCTCCCTTCCTCCTTCACTTTGTCTGTGGTTGCTTGAGCACTTTGCGTTGTTAGGGATTTCGTGATTATATATATATATATATATATATATATATATATATATATATATATATATAAATATATATATATGTATATATACATATATGTAAAGGAGGGGAGCAGGTTCTCAGTAATACGCGTGGAGTTAAAAACGACAGCATTGTTGTAGTTATTCATTTTTTTTTTTTTTTTTTTGTATTCTCGATTTTCCTGATTAGAGATTTGCCATTAACCGGGTGAATTGAAACTAAGTCTCTGTATTCTTCCATTTTTTCCTCCGCCACCCCAGTTCGCCCCGCGCCTGAGTGAGGTCATCTCTCCACATCTCTTCTTCTCTGTAGCTTATAAGTCCGCTTTGTACTCTACCCTATGCACTTTCCTGAAGAGGGCTACAGTTGATAGCCGAAATATAGGATTCTTCTTTATTCGAAGTTTATTTTCTCCGACTGTGGGTTCCTGGTTGTCATATACATATATATATATATATATATATATATATATATATATATATATATATATATATATATATATATATATATATTAGTCTATATATATATGTGTGTGTGTGTGTGTGTGTGTATGCGTGCGTGCGTGCGTGTGTATTTCCACCTCTCTTGTCCCGTACCCTCGGCTGAACGAATAAAATCATCTGTCGTCAACTATAATAGAATATGCAAAGTGTGTCATTGGGAATAAAATGTAAATATAAAGAGCATGACCCTTGAATCTCTCTTTCCCTCTCTCTCTCCCCTCTCTCTATCTCTCCCTCTCTCTTACTCTCTCCCCCCTCTCTATCTCTCCCTCTCTCTCTCTCTCTCTCTTTCCCTCTCTCCCCCCTCTCTCACCCCTCTCTCTCTACCTCCCTCTCTCCCTCCCTGTATGGGGGTACTGACTGTATAACTTCCATGTATTCAGTATTGTAGGCCATTAGGGACTTTAGTGGTATTCCCGACGGACCAGAGTCACGTAGCATTCTTCTATTTTTGGGAACTGTTCTCCAGACAAGAAAGAATACTATTCACTCGTAACTTCTACTATCCACTCCTTTCTGTCACTATCCTCATCAAAATCTCCTTTACCAACTCTACGATTCCACGTATTTGGGTTGGTATGGCCCCTAGGGTAGAAACTCAGTGTATGAATGCCAGGATTGGGGCTAACAGGGCATCAGGATTTATTGCTAGGATGTAATAAAAAAAAAAAAAAAAAAAAAAAAAAAAAAAAAAAAAAAAAACACTATCTGGCGATAGTCAGACCCATCCTTGACTATGTGATACAGTTTTGGTCTCCGTCCTACAGAATGGATATGAATTCACTAGAATCAGTACAGAAGAGTATAATCGATATGACCCAAAGGCTTACATTCACCATATGAGTGCGGTGGACTGATCTAATAGAGGTATTCAAACAAGTCAAGGGCTTTAACAAAGGTGATGCACTCAAGGTCATCATATTAAGACAGCAGGGCAGAACTCGTAGTAATAGAATTAAATTGGACAAATTTAGGTTTAAGAAGGAAATAGGCAAGAACTGGTTTACCATCAGGGTAGTTAATGAATGGAATAGACTTAGTAACCATGTAGTGAGCGCTGAAACAATTAAGAGAATATGAGATAACTTTATGGATAGGAGTGACAGGTGGTAAGGGACATGGAACTGCCTAGTGTAGGCCTTAGGGTCATTTGCAATATCTTCCATTATGTGTTTATGTTCTTGTAATTTTAAATTACACAGTCATAGTTACAGCCAGATGATTTCATTCATCTTTTGAAAAATCTTTTGGGCCTTAATAGGTTAATTGGGAACTCTATCAAGGACCCGCATATTCAAATTTGCCGAAGGGGGTGGGGTGAGAGGAGGAGGAGGAGCAGGGTTTGTTTTGGTCCCGGGATGACGTCATCGTCATTTATCGACATTATCGTTAATATCATAATGATGGTTTTACTATGAATGGTTGAAAGGGGCGTTGAGCAAGATGGGAATGTCTGTTGAGCAAGGGAGGGAGAAGGCAGGAGATGGGGGTGAGTGGAGAATGTGTATAGATGGTACTGTGACGGAAGTAAGGGAGGGGATATGGAGTGGCTATGTATGAATAATATTTTAACGCAGCCCAAAGGGATTTCTCTCCATCTTCTCCTTTTTATGCATGAGGGGACGGAGAGGAGGGACGCCGATTAAATGAAGCGGCCTTGCTGTGGATGAGCTGTGTCTTGCTGCATTGCTTCTGACCTAGGGCAGTGGGCGGGATACAGGTATGACCCCTCATCCATGAGGTGCTAAGACGAAAGAAGGAAAGGGTGTTGGATGGGAGTGGAATGGGTGGTAGTGGGTACTTCCATTTTGATTTGGCTACCTCCCTTGTAAGGGGAAAAAACCCTTGGTATATAGATGGATAAGTAGATGATAAGGGATTACGAAGGTAGAAACGATAATATAATAAGTAATAAGTTCATGATGGTAATAATAATAATATCTTTTTGGTCTCCGAGTTGAACAACAAGTGATTCGCTGACGACGTGACGTTATCGTTAATATACAAAAGCACACAAAGGAGATGCAAACAGCAACGGACCTATTAGTCCTTACAGGGCTTCTTACGAATCGTAAGCGGGTGTAAACAGTGGAAGTAGTTAAGAACCATGGACTCAATTTAAATACATGAGGTCACGATGCTAATATATATATATATATATATATATATATATATATATATATATATATATGTATGTAATTTTTTTTTTTTTTTTTTTAAGGAGTTATTAATGATTTTTTTATTTGTTGGTGTTTGATAGTTTATAGACTATTCTGAAACCACTTTGTATCATAATGATGGTTTTACTGATGATAGAAGTGATTGCGAAGGTAAAAACGATAATTAGTAATTGGTTAGTGATAGCGATAATGATTGTGGTGACGATATTGATAAGATAACCTACGTTAACTCTTTATCTATTGAAAGACTTGTACAGACCCAGATAACACCAAGCTAAAAAATGAATATAGAAAGTAGATATAAGATAAATGTAGAAATAAGTTAATAGATGAATAAATTATTTTCTAATTATATAAATGAGACCATTTTTTTCATAATTTTTTATTTATTCATTTATTTATTATTATTTTTTAATAGAAAAAATATATGGTCAGACGTATTTTAGGTTTAGACAGAGAAGCTAAACGAACATATTTTTAATGTAACTTGAAACAACTTAATGCTGCAGTTAAAAAAAATGCAGTCGACAGAAAAAAATGCTAGGATCCTACACAAAATAGTTTCTAAAAAACAGAGAAAGAGAGAGAGAGAGAGAGAGAGAGAGAGAGAAAAGACCCCTTCCTTTGCGTCCCGCCCTCACCCCAGCCGCCAACAGCCCTCAGCCCCCAGCCCCCAGCCCCCTCGCTCGACCACAGCCATCCCCGTAACCACGCTTGATCTCTCTGTGTCTCCGCAGACTCCCAATCCTTCCTCCCATCTTTTAAATTCTCCCCTCCCTCTTCTTTCCTCGTCTCTCCCACTTTCTCCACCTTCTCCCCTCCTTCTCCCTCCTTTCTCCCCCTTCTCCTCCCTCCTTTTTCCCCCTTCTCCCTCCTTTCTCCCCTTCACCCTCCTTTCTCCATCTACTCCCCTTCTCCCTCCTTTCTCCCCCTTCTCCTCCCTCCTTTTTCCCCCTTCTCCCTCCTTTCTCCCCTTCCCCCTCCTTTCTCCATCTTCTCCCCTTCTCCCTCCTTTTTCCCCCTTCTCCCTCCTTTCTCCCCTTCCCCTCCTTTCTCCATCATCTCCCTCCTTTCTCCCCCTTCTCCTCCCTCCTTTTTCCCCCTCCCTCCTTTCTCCCCTTCCCCCTCCTTTCTCCATCTTCTCCCCTTCTCCTCCCTCCTTTCTCCCCCTTCTCCCTCCTTTCTCCCCTTCCCCCTCCTTTCTCCATCTTCTCCCCTTCTCCTCCCTCCTTTCTCCCCCTTCTCCCTCCTTTCTCCCCTTCTCCTCCCTCCTTTCTCCCCCTTCTCCTCCCTCCTTTGTCCCCTTCCCCCTCCTTTCTCCATCTTCTCCCTTTCTCCCTCCTTTCTTCCCCTTCTCCTCCAATCCTTTCTCCCCCTTCTCCTCCCTCCTTTCTTCCCCTTCTCCTCTCTTTTCTCCCCCTCACTTCTCCCCCTTTCTGTCACCTCTCTTCCATTCTCTCTCCTCTCCCCCTTCCTCTCCCCTTCTCCCTCTTTCCCCTCCCTCTTCTCCTTTCCCCCTGTCTCCCCGTTTTTTCCCTTCTCCCCCTTATCCTCTTTCTCTCCCTCTCCCCCTCCCCCTTTCTCCCCCTTTCCCCTCCCTCTTCTTCTTTCCCCCTTTCTCCCCGTTCTTCCCCCTTATCCCTTTCCTCTCCCTCTCCCCTTCTCCCCCTCCCCTTTCTCCCCTTTCTCCCCCTCTCCCCCTTACTCCCCCAAGGGTGTTTCTTTAACCAGAATAAAATTGCCAGCAGCAAAGGATGACAATCCAAAACATATTTTCTTTTAACTTAGACTTAATCGAGATATTTTGATACAGTTATCGTTCTTAACCCTTCATATTCCCAAGTGAGGGACCCACTAAGCTGCATACAGTCGAGTAACCCAGGTGAAAATCATCAAAGGGAGCCAAGATATGTAAATCACTAAAGGGACCAAAGATATATAAATTACCATAGGGACCCAAAATGTAATACACGTCAAAAACTATCACGTCTCCTTTAACTCTTTCACTAATACATATATGATATATATATATATATATATATGTATGTATATATATATATATATGTATATATATATATATTATATATATATATATATATAATACACACACACACACACACACACATATATATATATATATATATATATATATAGATAGATATGTATATATATATATTTATTTATCATTCACTCTCAATCACTCCGCTTGAATCTCGTGTAGATTCTGGTCCGCCAACAGTAAGAGTCTCCATGTCCTTCGGTCCTGTGCTGCTTCCATCCAGACTGCTTTATTTATTTTCTCTTCTGTCCATCTCCGCATCCACACAATCCATCCCTCTCATTCGAGGTGTCCCTCTGGGTCTTCTTCCAGCCATTCTACCCATCATACATCGTTTTGGAAGTGTATGGTCCTCCATACATATATATATATACGTATATATATATATATATATATATATAAATATATGTATATATATATATGTATATAATATATATATATGTATATATATATATATATATATGTATATAATATATATATATATATGTATGTATGTATACATAAATATATGTATACATATATATATGTATATATATATATATGTATAAATATATATATATGCATAATATATATGTGTGCATATATATGTATATATGTATATGTATATATATATGTATATATGTATATATATATGTATATGTATATATGTATATATATATATATGTATGTATTTATGTATGTACATATATATATATATATATATAGATAGATAGATAGATATATGCATATATATATATATATATATATATATATATATATATATATATATATATATATATATATATCCAAGTACCTGTAGTGATAGGGTATCAGAATATATATGGTTATTGGGGTCTGTCTGCAAAACCCTAGGAGTTCGTGACCATACAATCAAACAGAGAAATTGACAGACAAATGATAGTAATCCAAGTACCTTGGGTTATAAGGTTTCAGAATATATATGGTTATAGGGGTCTATCTGCAAAAAACCTAGGAGGAGTTCGTTAATTATCTCCAAGCTAACAATACCCCACTTAACTTTAACCCTTAACCCTAACCAAAATATGTATTTTTATGAAAATGAAATATAGTTATCCAAGTACTTGGAGTGATAGGGTATCAGAATATATATGGATATGGCGGTCTATATGCAAAACCCTAGGAAGAGATCCTGAACAAATAAATAAACAGACAGACAAATGATAGTTTCCAAGTATCTTGGGTGATAAGGTTTTAGAATATATATGGTTATAGGGGTCTATTTGCAAAAACTAAGAGTAGTTCGTGAATAATCACTCGCCTAACCATAACCCACCTAAATTTAACCCACCCTAACCATCTTTTTTATTTATTTGTTTATTTTTTAAATGAAATATAGTTATCCAAGTACCTGGAGGCATAGGGTATCAGAATATATATGGTTATGGGGTCTATCTCCAAAACCCTAGGAGGAGTTCGTGATCAAACAAACAAATAGACAGACAGACAGACGGAGGCTACTGCATTATTATAGTAGATATACATATATGTGTATATATATATATTTATATATATGATATTGATATATGTATATATATATATAATGTTGATATATATATGTACATTATATGTATATATACATATATATGTACATATGTATATAAGTATGATATATAAATATATATAATATCATATATGTATATATATATATATATATATATATATATGTACATATAATAATATTATATATGTATATATATATATATGATATATATATATAATATGTATATATATATAATATATATATATATATATGCAATATATATATATATACATATATATATATATATGTATATATATATATATATCTACATATATGTACATATGTATATATATGTACATATATGTATATATATATATATATATATATATATATATACATATATATGTATGTATGTATCAAGGACTACTATTAAACAGGACGTGCAGCAACCACTAACCTCATACAATAATACCTGTTAAGTCCGGCTAAAATTGGCATTTCAAAGCATAACAATGCCTTAAAAATAGTTTCTTATTTCACTATAAAAGTTTGTATTAACTTATACTGCATTGGATAAGTCAGTAGTTGATATATTTGTCCCATATACAATGTTAGGTTTCTAGTTTTGATATATTTGTCTAATATGAAATGTTAGGTTACAAAAAAAAGCGATAGCCTCCGCTAGCGTAACCAGGGATGTGGGTGCGCACGTCCTGTGTAATAGTCCTTGATATATATATATATATATATATATATATATATATATATATATATATATATATATATATATATATATATATATAATTATATATATATATTATATATATACATATATGTATATACAATGATATATACATATATATATATATGTATATATATTATATATATATATAAATTATATTTACATATATACTTATATATATACATATATATAAACATATACATATATATATATATATATATATATATATATATATATGTTGAGACATTCTGACAGGTTGACGTAAGCGGAGTAGGAAACACAGGAGTCTTAGTCTTGAGTTTATTCCTGACTAGTTTCGCAGGTATGCTTTTTCAAAGGAATAGGTTTACAAACGGGCTGTGGGCATTATATACATGGGGTGGACCTCACCACCTCCCCGTGTTACCATAGTTGGTGACGAGTGTGAACATTACATTGTGGCTAACGTAACAATGATGAAATTTCACAATTAAATATGATGACACTAATAACAAAGAAATTATTAATAGTAATTGTAACAATAGTAATGATAACAATGATGATAAAAATGAAAATCTAAGTAATAATAGTAACAATAATAATAACAAAAATAATAACAATAACAATAAAAGTAATGATAATAGTAATGATAATAATAATAATAAAAATAAAAATATATGATAATACTAATAACAAAGAAATATTAATAGCAGTTATAACAATAATAGTGATAACAATGATAATAAAAACGAAAAATTAAATATTTAAATAATAATAGTAACAATAATAATAACAATAATAATAATAATAGCAAAGATAATGAAAGGAATGATAATAATGATGATAATAATAAAGATAATGATAATAGTAATAATAATAATAATAATAATAACAATGATAAAAATAATAATAATAGTAATAATAGTGTTGAAAATAAATAGTAATAAATAATATTAAACGAATAAATCATGATAAAAAAGTTGGGGATAATGCTAAATGGTGAAGGAACAATGTTGGGGGATATGTGAATTGGTAGCATGTGAAGTGGAGCAAGGTAGCATGGTGCAAGAAGGAACGTCAGAGTAAAAGGAAGAAAGCTGGAGAGGGTAGGCCGAAGTGGGAAAAAGGTATCTACTTAGGGTCGGGGGTCTGGGAAGCCATTCTTGGAGGGCAAGTGTCGCGGTAGATCTTGTCCATTTCAAGTCACCAGTTCTCTTGTTTGTGTTTTTGTGGTTGGCAATGTAAAGTGATTCAATTATTTTCCGTTGTTTCTTGTGTAGTCCTTTAGCTAGAATAGTGGATCCCTCCCAGTTAGGTAAGTGTCCCTCTGTGTCAATGTGGTTAACTAGAGCGTTGGTTTCTCGGTGGTGTCTAATGTCCGCTTTGTGTTCCATGAGTCTGTTGTTAAGTCCTCTGTATGTCTCTCCGTAGTATGCACAGTCACATCCTCTGCAGGGAATTTTGTAAACGATGCTATTGTCACGGTTCGTCTTGGTTCTGTTGGTGGTCAAGTGTCCTATTTTCTTCCCTGTGTCATTTACTATGATGAGTCCTGTCTGTCTCAACGTTTTGGAAAGCATGTGAGAGAGGCGAGAGTTAGGAACCACAAGGTATCGTAAATCTGTACTCTCTTCACTTCCTTTCCTCTCTGATTTTAATTGCTTTCCGTAGTGACGTCCCTAACATACCCTCTGGGTACCTTAGGTTCCTGAATGCAGCGGTTACGTATTCAATTTCTTTTTGTAAATACTCTTCGCTGCATATTTTAAGAGCCCTAAGGTAAAACCCAATGATAACCCCTGATTTGGTCTTCTCGTCATGTGCGCTAAAATAGTGGATGAAGTCGTCTTTGTTTGTCGGTTTACGGTATACCTTGAACCTAGCGCTGCTGTCCGATCTGATGACGATAGCGTCTAGGAAAGGTAGGGAACCGTTGGTCTCTTCCTCTACTGTGAATTTAATTCTTTTGTCCACGTTGTTCAGTTGTTCCAGTAGGTTTCTTGTGTCGTTTGTTTTGTGTGAAATGAAGAGGATGTCGTCAACATAACGGTACCACTTGGAGTTAACTGGGATGATATGTAGAAAATGGTCCGTTTCCAAACTCTCTATGTAGAGCGATGCTGCCACCGCACTCAATGGAGACCCCATTGGAAGCCCTTCATGTTGCCTGTATTCCTGTTTGTTAAAAACAAAAGAACCAAACTTTATGCACTTTTTTACCAACTCCAAGTAGTCACGCTTGTTGATGGGTAAGTTGTCGGTGTCAATGTGTTGTACTGTCTCTTTAACAGCCCGAAGGGCACCATCTCTCTCTCTTTTATTTTTATTTTTATTATTTTTGTTATTATTATTTTTACTATTATTATCTAAATTTTCATTTTTATCATCATTGTTATCATTACTATTGTTACAATTACTATTAATACTTTCTTTGTTATTAGTGTCATCATCATATTTAATTGTGAAATTTCATCATTGTTACGTTAGCCACAATGTAATGTTCACACTCGTCACCAACTATGGTAACACGGGGAGGTGATGAGGTCCGCCCCATGTATATAATGCCCACAGCCCGTTTGTAAACCCATTCCTTTGAGAAAGCATACCTGCGAAACTAGTCAGGAATAAACTCAAGACTAAGACTCCTGTGTTTCCTACTCCGCTTACGTCAACCTGATGATGATGATAATGATGATGATGATGATCATCATCATCATCATCATTATTATTTCTATTATTATTATATTTCCTTAAAAACATAAGATTCTATTCGGGTGCGATTATCGCTCAACGATGATCGTTCATGTGATGATCGTCAAACGACTGTCTGGAACACAAATCTTTGTTTTTGAATGATGGGGCTGTTTTGCTACTTCGAGCTGGAAAAAAACCCCGAGGATGTTGATCATTTTAACCGAACTTACAACAAACGCGCTTACCCAAAACGTGATGCCAGGTAGTAGGATGCGCGTCGCTCGCCATTGGAAAAAAAAAAAAATCCTTTAACCCTTCAATACAGTGGTTTGATATAAATAGTGAATTAATTCATTTAGAAATTTTATTCAGAAAACGAGGAGTCGAACCACACCCAACACCTGTAAGAACTAAGAATGGAGGAGACCGCAAGAGACCATAAGGCCCACACTTGGCAGTTCCGTGCCCCTTACCACCTGTCACCCCCATCCATAAAGCTATCTCATCCTCTTTTAATACAATCAATAGCTTCAGCGCTCACTACTACATGGTTTGCTAAGTCTATTCAAATTGTTAACCATTCTGTTGGTAAACCAGTTCTTGCCTATTTCCATCTTAAACCTCAATTTGTCCAGTTTAACTTCATTATTAATCGATTTTTTCAGTTGAAGGTGTTTCTCAGTGCCCAGAGAGAGAGTGAGAGGAAGAGAAACTCCTCGTGAGGTAGGTCACGGTTGCTCGGGGTTTGTCTTCCGTGAGAACGTAATCTCACGTCTGTGAGGAAAAGGTGAGAAAAAACGTGACTAGAGATGAGTGTAGTCACGCAAATTGACAAGCAAACGTAGACAGACAGTAATACATATCTATACAATGATGCACACGCACACACACACACACACACTTACACACACACACACACACACACACACACACACACACACACACACACACTTACACACACACACACACTTACACACACACAAACACATACACACACACACACAAACACACACGTACACACTCACTATCACTCAGTCTCTTTCTCATACACATACACTTTCTCTCTCTCTCTCTCTCTCTTTCTCTCTCACACACACACACACACCTACACACATACACACACTCTCATCCCCTCTCTCTCTTTCTCTCAAACACATAAAACTCCACTTTAGCATGCGAACAGACAACGTATACCACCGAAACACCACTCCTCATGTATACACAGTGTTCTTCAGTACAAAGGGGAGAGAGAGGGGGGAAGGGAGGGAGAAAGACAGAGAGGGAGACAGACAGACAGAGAGAGAGAGAGAGAGGGAGAAGGAAGGAGAGAGGGAGAAAGAGGGAGAGAGAGGAAGAAGAAGGGAGAGAGAGGGAGAAGGAGGGCGAGAGGAGGAGGAAGAGAGAGAGACAGAGAGAGAAAGAGATGGAAGGAGAGAGGGAGAAGGAGGGAGAGAGGAAGAGAGAGGGAGGGAGAAAGAGGGAGAGGGAAGAGGAGGGATAGAGACAGAGAGAGAGAGAGAACATAAGAATGAAGGAGACTGCAAGAGATCATAAGGCCTACACTAGGCAGCTCCGTATCCATCAACACTAGAGATGCAACTAAAAAAAAAGGGTGCAAGTCCTTCGAGGCTGCAAGACCTCCGAGGTCGTAAGTCCTACGAGGATGCAAGTCCTCTGAAGTTGCAAGTCCTACGAAGTTGTAGATAATCCAAGGTAATAAATCCTCCAAGGTAATAAATCCTCCAAGGTAACAAGTCCTCCAAGGTAACAACTCCCCAGTGGTCGCAATTCTTCAGTGGTCGCAAGTCCTCAGTGGTCGCCATGTTCCCTTGAACTGACCAGGAAAAAATGTCCCTCGGGTTCGGCCCCAGCCTCGTCCTCGGGGCGGAACCCCAGCACGGGATCCCTAGCACGGGATCCCTATCGTGGGATTAGAGCGCGGAGCGCTGCGGCCGTAGTCCGCTGTTTGCGCACCCAAGCCCCCGGCGAAGCTGGGAAGGGCGAAGCCCGCGGCTTGTATATATATATATATTATATATATATATATAATATATATATGTATATATATAATATATATGTAATATATATATATACATACATACATATACCAAGGCTTTTTCCCCCCTTCCAAGGGAGGTAGCCAAAAAGGGAAAGGCATAAAAACACTCCCACCCATTTCATCCCTAAATACACTCCACACCCCTCCCACCCTCCCTCTCATCTGAGCACCTCCTGGATGACGGGTCATCCCTGCACCCTGCCCACCGCCCTGGGTCAGAAGCAGTGTCGCAAGACACAGCACATCC